>NC_056525.1:245694101-246035009 GCF_019175285.1 Sceloporus undulatus
AAAAAAATGGTGGCTGGATACATATGGCCTTGTGCTGTGTGCAAAAAATGTTTCTTCGATCCGAGAGGAGAAACCAAAATTGAAAATTGAAAGTGAAGATAATGCTTCAGACAAAGCAAAACAGGTCTGTGAATAGGTTGTTGGATATGGATTGAGAGGGGTGAGAGGGGGTGGACCAATGGGACAGAGGGGTTTGGTGACTCCAATAGGGATAAAGGGATGCAAAGATATCATTTTCCATTCATTTCCTGAGTAAGAATTTTCCCCCCCAAAAAAATGTGAGAAGAAACCGATAGGAAAAGAATAAGGTAGAGGAAGGGCTTTGGGGGGGAGATGCCTTGCATTCGAAAAGCATTTGTATTGAAATGCGGGGTTTTTTTTCCTGAGCAGAAATTAGAGTTTTCTGCACAGAAAAATTTAATTTTTCTGTACAGACAGGCATGTGCATTTCTGGCTCAGGAAAAGCATGGTTTCTGCACAAAAAAAAGTTTTAGCACTGAAAAAGTGAATCCATAGAAGATGGAATATTTCCCAAACGAATTGAATATGTCTTTGGGAGAAAAGCACAGAAATTATTTGTGTTCTTTCCAGTGAGGAGTTATACTGAAAAAAATTTATTCATTCTTGTCTGTAGGGATGAGGAACTCGAAGATTTACATCCCTAATATTGAATGACATCATGCAGTAAAAGATCAAAATGTGCTTTTGAATGGGATGTTTGGACTGATGCATAATAGCACATTTTTGCTGTGTTTGTTAAATGAACTGGGTGAAATAATAGCTTAGGAGTGTTTTATTAAATCAAAACCTATAATGTAGCAGCATGGAATGATGCAAAATAGCTACCAATTGATATTTCATAGTAGTACAAAATAGTGTTTACATGTTGGTATTATTATTATATTATTATTATTATTATTATTATTATTATTATTATTATATTATTATCCTTTATTTATGAAGCGCTGTAAATATTACACAGCGCTATGTTACATACAATCTGTTTAAGTTAGCGAGTCTTCCTTGCTCGGGCTTACAATCTAAAAAGACATTGACACCAGAAGGAGAAGGGTAGAGTGGTGGAGGGAAAAAGGGTAAGAGGTTCCAGCAGTTCTTATACTACAAGGCTGGGACCAAGGCAGAGGGACTGGAGGGAGGGACTTGTGCTTTAATAATAGGATGGTTATGTGATAGCAAAACAAGGATCCCGAGAAGACACAAATCTTTCAGGGTCAAAGTCTGCTTTTGCAGATAGTGACCCCAAGCATATGCAGTGTCAGAAAGGCAGAAAATATTTTGTGGAAATACAGTGGAAAAGGTTTTAGATTCATTCCTAATGATCAAAACACTGAGCGTGACTTGCAATAGCAGCAAAAAATTACAGCAATATTCACTCTCATTTCAAATCCATTTGCTTGTGTAAGCAACCAATTCACTTGCCAATCTATATAAAATATATGAAGGACGCCATGAAATTAAGAGCAAGAAAAGGGAAACAAACATTGGGGGCATGGAGATTGGATCGACAGCCAGCTCAAAAGTCAGACATTTCCACCAATTTGGGAGGCATGAATCACAATGGGACTGATTCTGAAAGAGAGAATAGGCTGAAACTCAGTCTTATTGGAGGAGAGGATCATGGGAGTGTTGTTGGTGTATGTTATTATTATTATTATGATTATTATATTAACCTAATATATAAAGCGCTGTTTAAAATTTACACAGCGGCTTATGTACTACAATCTCCTGCCTCAGGTACAATAAAAAAAAAGACCGACAAAAAGGAGAAGGGAGAGTGGTGGAGGGAGATAGGGACCTATAGTAGGATAATAACATATAAAATACTAGCAATACAGGAAATTGATTCAATAAAACAGACAACAAAAAAAAGAAATCAATAGAAAGTGAGTAATATTGCATTACCTGGAACGCTTGCGAAACGGAGAGGTCTTCAACTCCGTTTTGAAGCTGGTTAAAGAAGTGAATGGCTATTGTTTGAAGGGCAGAGGAAGAAGGTTCCAGGAGTGAGGGGGGGCAGCAGCGAGTGAAAAGGGGCGAATCTGGGAGTGGGGGGCAGATGGAAATCCTGGGCTGGGACAGCAGACTTGGACTAACAGAGACGGAGGGCCTCCTTAGTGGGAAGGTGAGGAGAAATTGGAGGTCTGTAAGTAAGGAGGAAGGGGCCAGCCATGGAAGGGCTTTAAAATGTCGACAGATGGAGATTATACTGAATGGGGAAAGGGATGGGGAGAGCCAGTGAAGGGATGCCAACAGTGAGAGGATGTGGTCAAGAGCGGGGTGGGTGGAAGTTGATAATGCGTGCAAGCTGAATGCTGGACAGAGAGATTAAAGGGATGGAGGTGAGATGAAAGAGGAAGCCCAGCCAGGAGGATGTTACAGAATCCAGTGTGAGATCACTAGTGGCATGGACCAGGATTTGGGCAGTCGAGGGGGAGAGAATCTATGGTCGGATTTTAAGATAAAAATTGTACAAAAAGAACTACAAGCCTGGTTGTGGTCTGGATCTGAGGAAGTGATACACGACGAGGAAGAGTCAAAGAAAGATTAAAACCAAGATGCGGAGGCTGCTGGATGGTTTTGAATAAGAAGGTTGTGATAGAGAGACAGAAAAGGAGAGTTGAAGGGGTGGGGATTAGGAGGGAAAACGACAAGAAAGCTCTGTCTTGGAACATGTTGAGCTCAAACGCCGATGGCAATCCCACTGCAAAGATAGCTGTGAGACAGACGAAATGCTGTTCAAGCTGGAGAAAGGTCATGGGTGGAAAGATATAACTGGGATTGTTCATCGGCATACAGATGTAGGAAAATACCAAAAGAGCTGATGAGTTTACCTAAGGAAAGTGTGTAGAGAGGGAAAAACAGAAGGGGACAGAAAACCGAGGCCCTGGGAACTGCAAAAGATAAGGGAAACAGAGGATGGAAAGTTTGGACCACCTGCAACCACTGCAAAAGATCTGGCCTAACAAATAAGATCTAAAAACCAGTCGAGGAACAGAGTCGAGAAGCCAAGGTCAGAGAGATGTAACTAGGAGACAGTGATACAACGGGTGCAAAGGCTGCAGACAGATCAATAGAAGGATGAGAACAGAGTAGAGGCATTAGCCTTGGCCTGTAAAAGGTCATTGAAGGGATCTTAGTGAAAAGAGCTGTATCTGTTAGATATGACTGGGGCGGAAACCGAGATGAAAGAGGATGAGAGAGGAGTTGGATTCAAGAAAATAAAGACAGCGACGAAAATAGGGGAACAAACCGATTCCAAAACGTAGAAGAGAAAGGGGAGAAGAGAAATTCGGACGATAGCTAGACAGGAGAGGAAGGGTCGAGAGAAGGGTTTTTTCAGCGAATTGGGGAAATGAGAGAGAGTTTGAAGTAGAAGGGAAGGAGCTGTAGGAGGAGAGAGAGATAGAGATTTGAAGGATATGGAGAAGATGAGGGCAGAAAAGGAGAAAGGAGGGAGCTATAGAAATGACGAGTAGGAATTGGGTCAAGAGAACAAGTTGCAGGTTTGCAAGAGCTCAGAAGTGAAGAGAGTTCATCCAAAGAAGCAGGAGGAAACACAGAAATTTTTTTAGGGGAGGGCAATAGAAGATTAAGAGCAGAAGAGGAATCAGGAGGGACAATCTCAGAGCGAATAGTGGTAATCTTAGAGACAAAATAATTAGCAAGGTCATTAGGAGAGAATGATGAAGAGACAAAAGGAGAGGGAGATTTAAGTAACGAGTTGAAGATGGATAACAAACGCTGCGGGCGCCTCTCATTGGCGGAGATCAATGATTTGTAATAAGTTTGTTTAGCCATAGACAGGGCATGTGAGAAGGAAGAAAGAACAAATTTGAAATGAATAAAATCAGCCCACTCTTTGGACTTTCTCCAAAGACGTTCAGCCGCTCTAGAGAAGGACCAGAGAAACTTGATGATAGGGGTAAGCCAGGGCTGAGGCCTAGTCTTAGAGGAAGAAGTCCGGACAGAGACAGGGGCAAAATGATCAAGAATTGAGGAAAGAGAGGAGTTAAATAAAGAGTGGAGTTGTTGCTGGTGGATCCCAGGTCAATGGGGTGGTGAGCTATTTAAGATGCTGAATCTTATGACCAAAACAGTTCAGCCACTTGTATAGCTCTTATAAAGAGCAACCTTGGAACAGAGGTTCAACCTGGAGCAGGAGTGTCCAAAAACAAACATGTGAAAGGTCTGGAAACCATGCCCTATGAGGAGTGGCTTAGGTAGCTGGATATGTTTAGCCTGGAGAAGAAAAGGTTAAAGATGACATGATAGCCCTGTTTAAATATTTGAAAAGATGTCATATTGAGGATAGAGCAATCTTGTTTTCTACTGCTCTAGAGACTAGGGTTCGGAGCCCTGGTGGAGCAGTGGTTAAATGTCTGTACTGCAGCCACTCACTCACAAACTGCAAGTTCAATACCAGCCAAAGGGCTCAGGCTCAACTCAGGCTTGCATCCTTTTGAGGTCACTAACATGAGTACCCAGCTTTTTGGGGGCAACTGGCTTACACATTGTAAACTGCTTAGGGAGTGTTTAAGTGCACTGATAAGCAGTATTATAGAAATGTACTTTACATTTACAGCGTTTCATAAATAAAGGTTAATAATAATAATAATAATAATAATAATAATACTTGCTATACTAGAACATGGAGCCATGGATTCAAACCACAGCTTCCAACCTAAACTTCAGGAAGAGCTTTGTAACAGTAAGAGCTGTTCAACAACGGAATACACTTAGTGTGGTGGAGTCTCCTACTTTGGAGGTTTTTAAACAGAGGCTGATGGCCATCTGTTGGGGGTGCTTTGATTGTATGTTCCTGCATGGCAGAATGAGGTTGGACTGGATGGCCCTTGGGGTCTCTTCCAACTCTAGAATGTTATGATTCTGATTAATCACTCTGACCCTCTGCAGCCCACTGCATATCCTAAAAATCTGCCTCAGAAAGATGAATGATGCTCAGGACCAGCACGCAAGTTGATTCAGTAGGCTTCAGGTGGAAAGGAGATTTGGCATGTTAACCCCTCTTCCTCCACAACAGAGACTCTACTGGATCCTGGTATGATCTGTTTAATCACCAATATGGATCCCACCCATATTCTCAGTCTTTTCCTGGCCCCTCCAGAGAGGCATGTCATATTTTACCCTTCTGCATAAATATTTTATAACATATGTCAAAGACTCGTTGCCTTCACAATGTGTTCTCCTTCTGCATCTTCTCTTTATGTCTCAAACTCATTTTAGGCAGAGAACTGACTTTTGCTGTTGTACACATTTATACTGATGTTGATGATGACAGTGATAATGATTCCTGAGATATGGCCTTTGTGATATATTTTTTCTCTAGGTGGGATGTGGCCAGTACTTAATTTTCAGAATGAGATGTACCCCCAATAAAACTATTAAACCATCAATGGTTTTTTTTAGGGATGGATAGAATACTGGAAAGCATTTCCAAAAATGTGTTCCTGAACTGATGAAAATCCTGGACTGATGATAATCTTCACAGTTTGGGAACTTATTCTAAGCAAATCTCAGGTGTTTTTATGCCAAACGAAGAATGCAATTCATGTGCAAAATTAATCCTGATCTAAAGTTCTGAACTAAGGTCCTGAACTTTTTTTTTCTTTTTTGCATAGGAAAAAACATCTGTACAAAAATACTGCTTTCTTTGCAGAAAATGCTGTTTCCTGGGAAGAAAATGTTGTTTTTCTACTGAAAAATACTAGCAAAAATGCATGCAAGTTTTGCATAGGATAAGTCTGCAATTGCAAATAGTCTTTGCAAAAGTTTTCAATGACTTTCTATGAGCACGAAGACATGACAATAAAAGCCTTGGCTTCTTGTAATGAAGTCTCTTACTTTATTTGGAATTACGAGACCCTAAGGAAGCCCAGGAAGGAAATACCATTTTTAAAACTGGGTGCTAACTTGGTTTGTACGGGGAAACCTGCAACATGTTTCAAAGATAAATTGTTACTCCTTGGGACTTACTTTTCTTTCCCCTTTTTCTTTTTTGCCAGAAAAACAATATTCTGGAGAATAAGGAGGGGTAAAGAGACTCCAAAAGTCTAGGGGAAACCATGGAGCACCCGCATTGCACTTTGTCTATCCTGATCTATGCTTACATGATCCGTTTAGCTGTCTTTCTTTACAAAGCATATAGATGATGTCCAAGTGGTTTTTTAAAAGGCATTTCCTTCCTAGGCCATCTGAAACTTTCACCCCAGGTTTTCCTTTTTCCAAGCCATATCCCAAATAAGAGAGGAGACTTCATTACAAGTATGTAGGGAAGTAGTGAAATTCTAATTTTATTCTGGAGGGTCCCAGGAGGAGAATTTGTCCCTTGATCCCACTATAGTTGCCCACCACTGACAAAGATCAATGTACATATACCAGTTTTACCACATTAGAGAGGAAGAATAACCTCTTAAGAAGGTAAGATGAATAGGGAGAGAACCATATTTGTTGTGCCTCTTCCGAATTGTTTCCACTGAGTAAGTTGACTGTTTTCAATGCTGATATACACATTGAAATAAAAAATAATTCAGGGTAAATTAATTCTAATTTTCCATCTACCTTTACTACAGGTTATTAAATTTGTTTACATGCTTCCTGGATTTGCAATACTAAACAATGCAATTATAAAGCTATAAAAGTAGAACAAAATCTTGCCTTGAAATTGCACTCTGCCTCCCCAATCCTTGACACCCTCAATTCTAATTCTACATTTGATTCCATTTGAAACTAGTTGTGGCCTTTTAGTCAGAATGGGTGGATTTCCCCCCTTTCACTCCTCTCCTGGCTTGTTTTGTCTTGAATCTCATGATTTCCTAATTCCAGCTGAACAAGAAGCATATATGCACAGCACAGTTTTATCAGTTTTAGACCACTTTTACTAGTGCACCACCATCATCAGGAATCATGGGGTCTGCAACTTGATAAGGCACTTAGAATACTCCATTAGAGACCTCATGGATTTCAATATCCAAGGCACAATGAGTATCTGCCTACACTACCAAGGTAGGTAGGTGGCTTATTATGGGTCATAATCTTGGAAATAATTAAAGTAAGGAAAAATTAGAAAAACCCTATCCCAAACTTAAACATTCCACTGTAGCTGCGGTTCCTGACCTGATGATGTTCTTCACATGTGTTGGGTAACAAATCCTATTATTCCCAACCACCAGTGCACACCTAAAGAAGCTACCTTCAAAGTTTGTAGAAGATGGATCAAACTTGTTTTCTGCTGCTTCAGATACTAGGACACACAGCCAATGGATTTTTTTTAAAAGAAAGGGACCACCATGGAAACCATCATGGGGCTTCTTTTCCCAAGAAAAAATAAAAAGACCTCCAGGAATCCACATGCTGTTCATGGGCCACACTTTGCCCATCCCTGACTGAAATGTTAGGAAGAAATCCTTGACAGTAAGAGCTGTCTGAGAGCCAAATAGACTGCCTCAGAGGGTTGAGGGCCATCTGTCAGGAGTGCTTAATAATGGATTCGAACTACAGGAAAAGAGATTCCATGTAAACATTAGCAAAAACGTCTTGGTGAGCTGTTTGACAGTGGGATATGCTGCCTTGGAAGGTGGTGTGGTCTTCTTATTTGGAGGTTTTAGACTGGATGGCCATCTGTCCAGAGTGCTTTCATTGTATATTCCTGCTTAATAGATATGGCCCCTGCAGTCTCTTCCAGCTCTATGATTATGTGATCATATGATTAATCTTCCACCTCTTTGGAAAGAATCAATACTCTTACAGAGATGTCTAGTCCTCCATGAAGAAAACTAAAAGTTGACGAAAAAGGTAAGTACTGTACTAATAAAAGCTGCAAAGGTGGAGGTGCTGGGACATCCCCAGTGAGACTTCCCTCTGCAATGAATTAATTAAACAAATCTATTAGCTGGGCTTTCACTTCTGACACTTGGCAGCTGACATTAATTGGGCCACAATCAAGATAGTAATTCAGGTTAATTGGATTCCCACTGTCAGCAGTGATCAGCTTGCTTCAATGTGCTGCTGTCATTTAAGAATAATGAATGGCTTTATTGGACTGTGTTGTTTGACAGCTGATGGCATGGCCAGGCTGGTAGATTGCTGTAGGCATGCTGAGTAAGAGAGCTGGCACTGCTCCTGGTTCAAAGGGGTGGGCTGGAAGGGGGCCCTTTCCCACAGTCTCTGAGATCTGAGTGTTTTCCACCAAGCATTGACATGACATGACAGGACAACTCTTTCACACCCTCTGGTGCCAGAGACAGAAAGAGTATCCAGATTTCTCAAGGAAAGAGCTTCGAAAGAGGTTAGCATGCAACTGGGAGTTGAGAGAGGTTAGCAGGCAGAAGACCCAACTCAATCACAGCATTGCAAAGACTGCGAGATCTGAACTGAGTTCATTGGGTGGCCTATGGTGAAACGGAGCCAAGAGCTCAGCACCGTAAAAAATGTGGGTAGAAGGGAATACTCCAAAGCATGCTCAGTCTCAAAAGGCAGATGGTGTTGATTCTGTGATTAATTTTGTTCCTTTCCATTTATATTAGTTTAAACCCAATTGTTAGCCCTGACTACAGTAGACTCACTGATTCAATAGGATTTACCTTTGCGTTAAGATCATTATTCAGCAATTGGTTCAGGGTTCTACTCTTGTTCTGAATAACCAACCAAATTATTTTGATTTTCCTCAATAGTCCTACCAACATTTCACCTGAGTGGAACTGTTCAAAACTGAGCCTAGGTCCAGAAGTGTGATTCTGTAGCAAACAATGGAAATAATATTTTAACATACATTAATAAAACCATCATTTTGAAAACAGGAGGAGTAACAGTCCCAATATATTCTACACTAGTCAAGCCTCACCTGGACTACTGGGCATTTCATTTTGGAAAGACAAACTAGAGCAGGTTCAGAGAAGGACAACCAGAATGATAAGAGGTATGGAGAACAAAACATATGAGGAAAGGCTGAAGGAGTTGGAATTTTTAAGTATAGTGAAGAGGAGATTGAGGGTTTACATGATTGTAGTCTTGAGATATCTGAAGGGCTATCACAGAGAAGAGGGCACAAATATGTTTTCTGCTGCCCCTGAGGATAGGACTAGGTCTAATGGTTTGAAATTACAGGAGGATAGATTTTGATTCCATTAGAAGGAGCTTCTTGACAGTGAAAGCAGTTCAGCAATGGAACAAATTGCCTAGAGAGGTGGTGGGCCCCCCGTCTTTGGATGACTTCAAAAAAGAGGCTACCTGCTGGGGAAGATGTTGCTTGATTTTCTTCCTTGAGCAGGGCTTCAACCTAATGGCCCATAGGACCCCTTCCAACTCTCCTATCCTATACCCACTGGGGATGCTCTAGCTGGATTTTCTGCATTGAGTGGGGCATCGGACTCAGTGGCCTTGGGGGACCCTGTCAATCATATGATTTTATTTTAAGGGAAATCTGGAAGCAGCTTTTGTTGAGTCTAACTAATGCAAGCCAGGGATTATTTGGCAGCCATTATATTTTGGATGGCTTTTATTTCATGATTTATCAAGTGTTCTATTGACTTCTGTTTCTGTTTTCCCATTGTTTTTAGTGCTGCACAAATGTTTTTAATTATTTCCTGAGGGCTCATTTGAGCTGATATTGGAGGAAGGGAAGGTTGTAAATGTTTCAGATAAAAAGAAAGGATAACTAAGGATGTGTTTGGGTCACAGTATAATGCCAGTTTTAATAAGTCACGCCTCCCATTCCAGTCTACATGCTAAAGCATAGCCTAGGTTTTGAAATGAAGTTCTTCAAAGTTTTGCAATGACATTCAAATACAAAAAGGTACCAAATGTGTATATTAGGCAAAAGTACAGACATATACATGTGTTAGGGAAAATGATGTATAAAAAAGGTATTATATTGTGATAAATATAATCTTCTTACAGATAGCATAGACTGCTAGAAAGACAGATCAAGAGTAAACCAAGCTTGAACTCTCACCAAAGCCAAAATGACTAAACTTAAGGCTATTGTACTTTGAATGCATCAGTAGATGAGATAACATCACTTGATGGAAAAGACTATAATGCTGGGAAAAGCAGAAGCAAAAAAAATAATCAAACTGTTTACAGATGGATAGGCTCAATCAAAGAAGCCACGGCCCTTTGCAAGAGCTGGATTCTTGATAACAAGGCATCTTGGAAGTCTCACAGTCAGAGAGCAGCCATAAATGAAAGCCAATCTGATGGCAAATAACAAAAGTTGTGGGAAATGTGTATACGAAGCGAAATGAATATATCAAGAGAAATCAACACGAAAACGCACATATATGCATAGTGGTTAAATGTCTGTACTGCAGCCATTCACAGCCACAAGGTTGTGAGTTTGACCCCAGGCAGGGTTGCAGGGTCCACTCAGTCTTGCATACTTCTACAGGTTGCTAAAATGAGTACCCAGCTTGTTGAGGGCAATTAGTTTACACATTGTAAACTGATTCGGGAGTGCTTAAGTGCACTGATACGTGGTATAGAAATGTATTTGTTGTTGCCATTGTTGTATTAGACTGGAGTAGGATGGGTGTGAAGGAAGTGAAAAGAAACCTGAGTTCAACAATTTGCCATCCCTACTTGGGACCAACTGAGTCAAGCCTAATTATCCATAGCAGCCCTCGAACTTGGCAGTTCTGCTTTTGCTGTTGGGATAAGACTGTTTTTAAAGCATATTTCAGATCAGAATACATTAGTGTTAAAAAAATCAGTTCTAAAAATGCCTCCCATAAGTGTGTGGGGTAGAGAGAAAAGGACAAAATGTGGAGAAACTGGAGCATGTCCAAAGGAGAGCAACTAAAATGGTGAAAGGTCTGAAAGCCATGCCCTATGAGGAACGACTTAGGGAGATGGGGATGTTTAGCCTGGAGAAGAGAAGGTTAAGAGATGATATGATAGCCCTGCTTAGGTATTTGAAGGAATGTCATATTGAGGAGGCAGCAAGCTTGTTTTCAGCTGCTCCAGAGAACAGGACCCGGAACAATGGATGCAAGCTACAGCAAAAGAGATTCCACCTCAACATTAGGAGGAACTTCCTGACAGTAAGGGCTGTTCGACAGTGGAACAAACTCCCTCAGAGTGTAGTGGAAGCTCCCTCCTTGGAGGTCTTTAAACAGAGGCTGGATGGCCATCTGTCAGGGATGCTTTGATTTGGATTTCCTGCATGGCAGGGGGTTGGACTGGATGGCCCTTGCGGTCTCTTCCAACTCTATGATTCTATGATTCTATGATTCTATGTGAAAGAAAGAGAGAAAAGTAGGAGATGGAATAATGTGTAGAATATGATCATCGGTTAGGCATATACATTAAGCTGACTGTAAGTCACTAAAACTATCTACTGGGAGTTGATGTGCATAGAATACATATCCATGCATAGATAAAACAGTACGATTCTCTGACCACTGAATGATGGATGATGAGTATTTGTCCTTCCAACCTTGAGCATTAGGCTGGAATGCTGTTGCTATCTTTCCTTAGCATAACAGTCCATTATGTTACCATAAGGGACTTTTTTTGAAGTGACGTGTAATGGTGTTTAGTGTGTGTGCAGAGGAATCTTTCTCTGTCATTATAAGAAGTTACTCTCCTGACTCCTGAGCAGCTTGGGAGCTGGCATCACAGCTTTCTGTCCTGATAGTGGGTTACTTTGGCACCTCCATCAAAATTTCTGCAACCATTGTACCTCTGCCCCTGTGCCACCACCTATGCCACAGCTACCAAAGTAGGTAACAGGATGATCAACTGAGTCTTAGGCTGCTGCAGTGTTATACTGGATCCATATACACTAAGCATCATGATACATATTTGTTAATCTTAATAGGGTACTTATTGAAAACAGCTTCATCTCAGTGGTGATGTAGTTAAAGGTGGTCCTACTCACAGAGGATAGGTTTCAAAGACATAGCTGTCTGTAGCTACTGCCAAACTGCAGAATTAATGCAGTTTGGCACCACTTTAATTGTCATGACTCCATCCTATAAAATCCTGGGATTTGTGGCACCCAGGCTCTCTGACAGAAAAGCCAACTATCTCACAAAACTACCAATCCCAGAATTACATAGCATTGAGCCACGACAGTTAAAGCAATGTCAAATTGCATTAATTCTGCAGTGCACATGCAGCCTGTATCAGCATACAAAGGGATTTTGTAGCACCTTCGAGACTCTCTGGGAGAAAGAAGTTTGTAGAGTAAGCTTTTATAGGCTACTTCATTCAAGGCATCATGAGGGATAGGTTTGTCCATTTCTGCTCTACATGATGGCCAGATGCTTCTATAGCATGAAATATCACATCACATGCTGGGGAGCAATAGCTGGGAGGCATCCAACAGTTGGCAGAGTTGGTATGAACCAAACCAAACCAGATCCTTCAATGCTTGATGACTTCCTGCACATAAAAAATAAGATGCCCTGCCTCTGATCAGGGGATAGAAAAGAGAGTTACTGGAAAGCAATAGACATTGGACCAGGTCAAACTGAAACCTTAAGAATCCAGGTTAAAATATTGCCTCCGGAAAGCCAACCTTTGTTGGCAATGAAATGGCTTGGAAAAAGGAAATTGCCTTGTTAAAAGACCAAACCCCTGGCCACCTTCTGCCATCCCCACTTTGCTGCAACATCTGTTCTCTCCTGCTCCGAGCCATTTGGAGGCAATATGAATAATACAGAGGGGCTGCCATTGCTGCGATGTTGTTCCATTTGTTACTGTTGATGCCAAAGTAGGGCATCAAGGCAGTGTGAACAGCCTGGGCAAGCATCCATATATCATACCCCTCCCTTCTTGTCTTGCCAATTTGCATTCTTCTTGCACAGAAACTGTTTCAATTATTTCTTCACTCAGGAAAATGATCCAGATGGCGGGACTCAGGAGCCCTGATTTCTGGATATTTCTTGAGAATGGCTTAGACTTTGTAGCTCTGCACAGGGCAGACTGCCAGCAATATCCTACTGCTATTGGATTTTAATGAAGTGTAATTCTTTGGCATTTTTCAAATACTAATGGCATTTTGTTCATTCGCAGTTCGAGATACACATGGCAGAGGATCCTCTTGGTGTTTTACTTCCCCAATGGAAGCAGCAGAACAATTTGGTCAGATGCAGAACGGACACATTTAGTTCACAGTTGCAGAAGTCATTCAATTCAAAGTTGTGTGTAGGCAACGTTAATATGCACATACATTTGGTTGTGCCTTCAGTTGCACCTGGTTCAGTTGTGCACCACTGCCATTCAATGTAAGGTTTGGGTAGTTGTGTAGCACAACTGATGTGTAACTCTGAATGTGGAGATTTGTACTAAACAAGCCTAATGGCCATGTGATACATGTGCAATGCAAAAATAATGCAGTTTGACACTATGTTAAGTGATGTAGCTCCATCCCATGGAATCCTGGGACTTGTAGCTCTACAGAGTCTTTAGCCCTTTTCTGCCAAAGAGTACTGGTGCCTCCAAATATTACAAATCTGTAGGATGGAGTTGAGGCAGTGAAAGTGGTGTCATGCTGCATTTTCTTGTTTTCCTTTCTTTGACACACTGTATATCTGGCCTTTCCCATCTCCACAATCAAAGGACTCAAGGTGAAGATTTAATATAACATCTTTGACAGTCTGTATGGGGCCTTAGAAAGCTATGCAAAAGGATACACTTTAAACCTTGTGAACCTCCAGATGTTAGAGTGCTGCAACTTCCAGGTCACTTGCTGTTAGAAAAGGCCTCTCCTGGGCCTACAACTATCTGGGGGGCAATCTCTATGTCCCTTATAGGGTATTGGCAGTCAATGGGTGCAACTCTTTCGTTTTATTTTGAAAAGCAGTGTTTGATGATCCTGGGAAAGAATCTAAGGATCACAGAAATGGCCTTAGGGCCTACCTTGCACAAGGACAACCAAGAGAAACCCAAATTTTTGTAGGTGCCCATATGAAGAATCATTTTATAAGTTAAAGATGGGGAAAGGCATCCAACAAGTGGGAAAAAACGTTGCAGAACCATGTCTTTCTGATTCCTTTCAGGACCTTATCGCACACACATTCCGGGGACCATCAGGCAAAAATCACGCCCGTCAGGACTGGATGCGAATGGGTGTGCGCCGGGGGACGGAACAGGGCCTCTTGGAGGACGTATTCGTGTGCGGTAAACTCTGTTTTCTGCAGCATGCACACACACACGAGCATCCTCCTTCGGTCCCCAGAACGTTTAAAATTGTGTGTGCGATAAGGTCCTCAGAATCATGTATCCAAAGTTGGATGCTGATAGGGATGGAGATAAATGAAAAGGCAGAGCTACCCTCAAAATCAAGGAAAAGAGTCTTAAATGGAAAGAGTCAACGTGAACCTGCCTGGATATTTTGCATTCTTTGGCTAAAAGCCTCATTACTTCTGGACGGATTTATCAAAAACACATTTTGTATGTAAATATATTCACAAAACATGGCATTTTAGATACAGCTATTTGTATATGTTGGGACTGCATTTCAGATCAATTATGCAGAGGGAGAATACACACAAACACACACACACACACATCTCCAATTTAGAAAGATGTGCCCAAATTGTGTTTATTTCAGATATTCCACTGTCTCTGATGCCACTGAGGTATTGCTGTGGTTGTTGTTTTAGATGGGTGACAAACGTAAGTATTATAAAATGGACAAGCCCACAAAGAAAAAGGAGAATATCAGAAGCATTGCTCAGTGTGTAACCTCAAAGATGCTTACCAAGGAAATGTTGCTACAAGGGGAATATATTAGCTCTAAAAGCAAGAGAATGGTTTCCCTTTTATGTATGCTTCCTTATATACACACACATTAAGAAGTTATATCCCCTTTCCAATACAATCTGTTCACCCAAAGGAGCTATTATCACTGAAAAATGGGAATGCAAGGCAGCTATCCTTGCTGGGGCAGGGGGTTATGGGAGTTGTAGTCAAACAAACCAGGAGGACAGGTGGAGAAGGCTGCCCCACACAGACAGCCCTAGAGCAGACACCTCCGCACAACTTTTGCACTAAAGTGGTATCCACACTGCAGAATTACAATATACCAGTCCAATATCACTTTATCTGCCATGGTTCATCCTACAGAATCCTTGTAGTTGGCAAGGCACCAGAGCTCTCTGACAGAGAATTCTGACTAGCTCATGCAATTACAAATCACAGGATTCCATAGGATGGAGCCACAGCAGTTTAAATGGTAACAAACTGTTATAAATGTGGATAGACCCTGGGACACTCCACCAATTTCCCCAATGAAGGTTCTCTTTCATAATGTCTCCCAGGAACACAGAAAGCTGCCCTCTACTAGGTTGAGCTATTCGTCCATCTGACTCAGTATTGCTTTCACTGATGAGGAGTGGTCTCAATGGTCACAGGTAAATATCTTTCACATCACTTCCTCTCTGATCTTTTTGAACTGGTCATGTCTGGAACCTTCTGTATGCAACCAGAGATGCATCAGGAGATGGGTTTCACATAGCTGTGCCCCCATAGCTATGTCTCCCCATGCAACCACCCCCCAAACCCACCTTGGCAGCCCTGCCAACACAGGTATCTCTGTATAGCTGGAGAACTATGACTTATGATGAACCTAAGGTGACCCTATTACAGGGTTTTCTGGGACTGAGAATGTGTGACTTGCCCAAGACCATCCAGTGGGTTTCCATAGCCTGAACCTTGATCTACAAAGAGTTGTAGTCCAGTGCTCAAACCACTTTGTTCTTGTTATTAACTGTCCTCAAGTCGATCTTGATTCATGGTAACTATGGATGAGACATCTCTAAGACGTCTTGTCCTCCACTTGTCTGCTTAGTTCCTGTAAACTCATAGCTGTGACCTGGTTGGAGCCATAGAGTCCATTCATCTACCATGCAGTTTTCTCTTTTTACATCCCTCCACCTTTCCTAGCTGTACTGTTTTTCTCCAATGAGTCATGCCTTCTCATGATGTGACCAAAATACAACAGCCTCACTCTAATCATCTTAGCTTCCAGAGAGATTTTTGGCTTGATCTGTTCAAGAACCTATTTGTTTGTCTTTTGATCCTTAGCTCTTCTCCAGCACAACATCCTCAAATGAATTGGTTTTCTTCCTACCTGTTTTCTTAACTGTCCAGCTCTCACATCCATGCATGGTAATAGAAAATACAATTGCTTATATGATTCTAACCTCTAACTCAAACCTCTACACCACACTGTATTTGTTGCCCTTCAGCATCCTTTAAAGCCCAGGAGTTGAGAAAGGTTTTCTTTGGTTTTGTTTTGGATTTTTTGGAATAGAGTTCTGAGGATCCTCCCACCATCAAGGCAATCGATCAAGCTGACTTGAGATATTCTGGGAATTGCAATCAGAAAAATAACTTTTTCTGGGAAAGGTATGGCAAACCTTTCACATAAATGAGACCGGTAAACTTATCCATGCCTGTCAAACTGGCGAAGCTACAGTGCTTCTGTCTGTCCAGAAATACTTAAAACCACGAGTAGCAATCCAAAATCCTGTGCACATACTCTGCAGTTAAAGAATAGGCAAGTGGGAGCATGATTTATTGCTCTGACTGGCACATTGTTTATTGCCGTTTCAGGGATGCATCCTTAAATACAATAAATGATGGTCAAAAGCAACCTTTAGAGAGCTAAGCACCTGCAGGGAGAGACAGGAAAGCATCTGACTTACCTGACAGAATAAAAATTAGACAGGAGGAAGATGTCCATAACCTTTGAATTGGGAATCTCTCTGACAAGCGAGAATCGCTGTCTGCACAATAAGAGGTGGGTGGGCAGGCAGAGACAGATTTCAGCAAGCAGGGCATGTCTCCCTGATATTTTCCCTGCCAAGTAGCTATTTAACAACTCACCATGAGGACACCTGGCAGATGTCACCTGTCTTAGTTTCCATGTTGGGACAAATCTGGAGATGTACACGAACTGTCATTGCCTTGTTTCTGTGGTTCTTTCTGCCATCCTCTTAATGGAGGCATGGCATGATCAAGGTATTTACCTACAAAAGCCAAGACATGTGGGCTGGAATTCACAATGGCAGTTTTGAATGCATAACCTAGAGTTATGCATTTGCAACTGATTTGTATTCTTGCTCCCTACATATCCAATAGAGTAAGGAATCCTGCATGGCAGGGGGTTGGACTGGATGGCCCCTGTGGTCTCTTCCAACTCTATGATTCTATGATTCTATGAAAATCATAAAAGTCCACCAATCTTGGCTAACTGGGTACAGGAGTTGCAAATGTACTTTTCCTGCCATAAAATGTTGGGATATTGGTGCAGAAATGGCTACTGCAGGGCCGAGGTGATCTCAGACACAGGTGGTGGCATAGTACTGAAGAGGAGGCCAGCCTATTTATGGTTACTCCTGTGAAAAGAATCTTGCTGTAAAAACAAAGAAGGGATGGTATGGGAACAAGAGGGTCAAATGTGTTTATTAATTACAAAGAATAAATGTTCACTATTAGTTCAGTCCCCAATCACCCTTCATCATTTTATATCAAACTAATATTTTTAAAAAGGGATGTTTCAGGCAGGTAGCTGAAAGGGAGAAACTGGCTGCAGGAAAACAGCCATACCATATTAGGAAATCCATTTGACTAAGCATGGGGGAAGCCAAGGCACTTAGCCAAGATGGGACCGCTCAAGATTGGAATCAGCATAAACCCTTTACTAAGAGAAGTGATGGTGGGTTCTGGACCTGAAAATTGTTTGCATGACACAGACAAAAAGAGTTTACTTCTGGGAATGAAGCTTTTTGTTTGAGGACATTCATGCCAATTGCCCAGTCATTCTTGCATATCTCATTCCATTCTTCCCTCCTGAAACACTGTCCCAGGACCCATTTCTTACTAAAAAAAAAACCCAATAGCAATTTTGACCAGTTTGGATTCAGGCAGAAACTCCATCTGATTTCAAACCACTCAGTACTGCTGTCTGTGCCACATATCAAGCAGACTATGAGCCCATACAGACAGGCCAAAATAAAGCTGTTTCTGGTCACTTTGGAGGTATGCTGTTTAAATTATGGATGCGTCCTAAGAGGTCAGAAGCCATATCAAAGCCACACTTCGGCCCTAAGGCTGGAGCACAGCTTTGGTGCAGCCTCTGGTCCATTAAAATGCCTGTGTCATTTAAACAGCATACCTCCAAAGCAGCTTTATTCTGGCCTGTCTGTACAGGCCCTGAGTCACATTCAACTCACAGCTTTCTCTCGGATTGGAGCCTGGCTTCTGGAACTGTTAAGCACTGTTCATTGCAACCCTTTAATTTGCTATCCACTGCCACCTATGTGTGTGTGTGTGTGTGTGTGTGTGTGTGTATTAGTTCTTGTGTGTGAGAGAAAGTGCTTTGTGTGAGTGTTGATTCCCCCTTTTATGAATAATCTAAACTAATTTAGAACCTACTTCTGGAGTTTTAGATTTTTGGAAATGATAAAATAGGTTTGTGTCCTGGCCAGGATTACCCTGGCCCTCCCGCTGCTAAATTATTGAGCTAAATTAATTCCCCCATTGAAAGCAATATGTGGGTGCCCTCTTGGGACTCCTTGCAATTTAGGTAACATCACAATGACATTGAAATTGTGCACAGTTTATTTAGGGCAATGTTAATGCTTGCTGTTTTGTTTTGACAATGAATGTTTATGAACTGGATCTATAGTTACAGAATAAAGGTTTACTGAGCTTTAACTGCTGAAGGCTGAATTTTGGAACTTGGTGTCCTGCCGGACTTGACACTGGGTAGCAACTAGTGTGGGTGACAAGGTCTGTTCTCCTTGTGATTTGGATGCTGCAGACCAATGATTCCACTCCTGTTCTGTGAGCAATTTTCAGTGCAGTAGTGAAAAGAGCAATCCTTGTTGCAATTCCTCCTTGCACTGGAGATCACTCATGGGAGAGGAAGGAGGAGGAGGGAACAGCAGTCTGCTATATTCCACTAGACAAAAAAACAGACCTTGCAGTAGCTGCTGTCTGGTAAATCAGAAGGTGGTGGAAGGGTGGGATTGGGCCAAGATACACTACTCATCTATGTACCGAAAGGTGTTAATGTAACAGAGGCTGCATCAACACTGCAGAATGAATGCAGTTTGATATCGCTTTAACTGGCATGACTCCATCCTCAGGAATTCTGGGATTTGTAGTTTGAGATATTTAGCTTTCTCTGTCAAAGATTTCTGTGCCATAAGATGGATTCTGAAACTAGGCACAAATTTGCAACCCCACTGACATGGTATCAAATGCCTCCACCAATCCTAACTTTAGTGTTGCTTGCTATATTATGGCAAAATCAATGTTTTGGGGCTTCCTTTTTTTGGGGGGGGGGTAGGATATTTTCAAGTGATGAATGGTTCAATCCAAAGATGCATAATCCATGGAGACAGGGGGTTGACTGTATAATCTTTTCCAATTAATCACGTTGTCTCATGATATGGCCAAAGTGGATTCTATGATTCTAGTCATTTTCAGGCTTGATTTGTGCTAGGACTCCTTTATTTAATTTTTTAGCAATCCATGATATCCACACAGAACTCTCTTCCAGCTCCCTATTTCAAAGGAGTTGATTTTCTTTCCATCAGCTTTCTCCACTATCCTGTCCTCACAACCATAGATAGCATCATAGTCTTGCACCATACTCTTCTGGAAAAAGAAAAGCACAAGCAACCTATCATTTACAGGAGCAAAACAGACTTCTTATGGGAAATCAAGGAATATTTCCCCTTGCAAACAAGTGCTTTCCCCCCAATTAGAGTGTTCCATGGCAAGGGAGGACCATAATAAGAGGAAACAAAGATAAGAAGATGGGTAATATTCAGTCGAATAGACAGGGGGGTGGATTGACATTTTTTAAGCTCCCATCCCACTATCTTCATGCTCCCAGTCTCTTGCTCTTGAAAGGCCTATCCGCCTGTTTCGGTTGCATAATGAATTCTGTCACTCTCAACCCAGCTCACGAGTGGCGAGTGCTGGAAGAGAGTTTGCATGCTGATTACACAAAAGGCCCCACCAGCCCTCTATGACAATGAGAACCTTATTGGTGTGCAGAAACGGTAAGGCACTTAGGAGCTCAGACTCCTTTCATGGATGCCGGTAGTACATGATGCTGTCACTGTTTGACAGAGCTTAGAGCTGGGCGGGAGGCCCCAGTACGGCTCAAAAGACAGGTTGCACACACAAGACAGGGATGGGAAGATGACAAGAAAGGGCTGCAAATCCCTTTGCGGATGTAAAGAATCCATGAGATGATGGGTGAAAAACACAAGGGGGTTTGCCTCCTAAACTCCTTCATGTCTGAGATGTTACGCCTCACCTTGCAGATTGGCATGCTGAATGGAAGAGGCAGGCAGGAAGGCAAGGAGGCTGCAGGCTTAAGCCTGTTTCCTTCAGTCCTCCCTCTTGCGTCGCCTTATCTTCCCCTCTAAACCTTGTTGGCAATTTTCCACCTGGGAGCACGTGGGAGGGCCAAGAGAAGTACAACGGAGGCTCTTTCAGCTTCTTTCTCAGCACACATGGCTAGCCAACCTCTGAGCGCTTTTTTGGATGGGATAAAGAAGAGATGAAATACTCTCTGTTTCCATCTTTAAGTCTTTAGTCAATGGCTATACTCTTGTGAATACAGCCTATCTTTCTCGACCTCAGAATCTGAGCAGGAACAAGCCCAATTCATACCTGGATGGGAGACCATCTGCAAATACCACTATATCAGTCTCATCTCATTTTGGAAGCCAGGCCTGGAAAGCAGCAGGCAGCTGTATTACTCAAGAATTTCAAGCAGGATCCCTTCCTAGCCCTGCTTCCCAATCCCAAGTGTTCCCTGATGGTCCTCCATCTGAGGGTGAATCTACACTGAGAAATAATGCAGTTTGACACCACTTTAAGTGCCATGACTCTGCCCAACAGTATCTTGGGATCTGTAGTTTGCTGAGGCCCCAGAACTCTTTGACAGAGAAGGTTAATTGATCTTGTAAAGCTATAAATCCCAGGATTCTAAAAGCTACAGCATTTAAAGTTGTGTCAAACTGCATTATTTCTGCAATGTAGATGTACCATATCATCATTGGGCTTGTGTAGTGTAAATCTCTACATTCAGAGTTATACAAGCCTTATGCTGAATGGCCGGGATGAACCAGAATACCAAAGGTGCAACTGAATGCACAACCAAATGTAGATGCATATTAATGTTGCCCCATGCAACCTTGACTTTTGTAACTTTGAACTGAATGTGCTCATTCTGCATCAGACTGAATTGTCCAGCTGCTTCCATCAGGAAAGTAAAACACCCTCAGATGGATGACCATCAGGGAACACCTGGGATTGACCTGTAGGGCTAGGGAAGAATCCTGCTTGAAATTCTTTACTAAACCAGATGCTGGTCAGAGTTGGCAATGCTGGCCTAGATGGACCAATGAAATTATTCCATGTAAAGAGACTCTCACATTTCTAATGCAACAGCTAGAGTATGGAATCCACCATTTGTACCTTTTTAGTGGCCTCTATACTGCTCCAAGGAGGCTTCATCTTGTTTGATTTGGGAAACTAGGTGGGGATGGGTGAATAATTGGACAGTAGACTATCACTACCACCAAGGGAGCAGGGACGTAGCTGGGGGGGGGGGCTTGGGGTCTGGACTCCCCCCCTCCATTAGATAAAATGAATGGTGCATGCTGCCACGCTGCTGCATCCAAGCCCCATTATAATGGTGGCACTTAGTCTGGACCCCCCCCCTTCCCAAAATCCTGGCTACGTCCCTGAAGGGAGTCCAGGAATCAACAGAGAAGGCTAGCAAACAGCCTGACCAGAAACCCTGAGAAACACTTCTGCCAGTTAAGGTTGACAATACTAGCCCAGGTGGATCAGTGTCTCAGTACAAGCTGGTGCAGTAGAAGGTAGCTTCCTATGTTCATCCTGTATTCCCTCCTCTGTCATCCTCTTCTTTTAGCACCTCTTCTCTGTGCCACAGTGGGCCTCAGCGGTCTCTGGCTACTACATATTTTTCTATTTTCATCTTTTGGGGTTTTTTTTTACACAGAGGCTGGATGGCCATCTGTTGGGGGTGCTTTGATTGTATATTCCTGAATAGCAGAATGGGGTTGGACTGGATGACCCTTGAGGTCTCTTCCAATTCTATGATTCTATGATTTTGTTCCTGCATGTCTGCTTCCCTGTCTTCTTCCATTTCTCCTTTCATCTCCTCTTTTCCTTGTGTTACAGAAAGGGTTGAAAAAGTGTAGCCCACAGGCCAGTGGAGCACCTAGGTCCCCTGTTCTGTGCTCCCCAAAGTATTCCCCAAAGCCCTTAGCCCACAGTTTTATTGTGGATAAACAGCACAACAGTTCAAACAGTTCACCACTCCCCATGTTAGCTGCATCTGCACTGCAGAAATAATATGGTTTGATACGGCTGTGATTGCTAGTTATGTAATTCTCGGGTATTCTTCCTCTTTCTGCACCAATGTAGTTCTTTCTGTATGCTTTCTGTGATACCCCTTTTCTCTTTCCTTACCTTACAGGTTTCTCTGCATCTCCAGTTACACCTATATTTTCCTACATCACACATGTCTCTGAATCCCCTTCTTTTCCCCCTTCAGCCTCATAACATGTTCCCATTCCTCTCTGTCTCTCTATATTTCACTTTGCAGTTTCCTCCTTTCTTTGCTCAATCCCCATTTTGCTCTCTTCCTCCCCTTTTTCTCTCTAGGGTTTCAGCAGCAATAGCACATAGGGCCTGTCATCCTCCCAGAAGCTTGTAAAGTAAATTGTCATGGCTGTGTATAATACGGAGGTAAAGAATATCCCTTAATTTCTCATCCATAATGAAGAAATGGTGCCTCAGCACTCCAGAAAAATAAGTAAACTGGATGTGAGATTAGGCACACTTCCAGACATTTGTCAGGCACATTCATTTGTACAAAATACACATGCCTTTTCTATAGAGAAAAAGTTGTATGGCTTGCACAGAAAAGTTGTGGGATTTTTGATGCAAAAGGTGCTATATATGTGCAGGAAACCATGTATTTGTCACAAACAATACAATGTCCAAAGTACAAATGTGGGTTGCTAGCAAAAGGAGATGGGAGAGAAGTGTGTAGATTTCTGCACCAGGGAGCCCTGGTGGCACAGTGGATAAATGTCTGTACTGCAGGCACAACATTGTGAGTTTCATCCCAAGAAGGGCTCCAAAGTCTGCTCAGCCTTCCTTCCTTTGGTAGGTCAGTAAAATGAGTACCCAGCTTGTTGGGGGCAATTGGCTTACAGATTGTAAACTGCCAAGGGAGTGTGAGTTCACTGAGAAGCAGTATAGCAAATGTACTTGTTATTACTACTGTATGATCTGGAGAAAGTAGACAGAGAGAAGTTTGTTTCTCTTTCTGGTAACCCTGGATCAGGCACCATTGCCTTTGAATTCAGTCTAAAACCTGGCACAGATTTGCCATCCCACTGACATGGGATCCAAGAACTGCCACTACATAAGGGGGTAGTGAGTGAAAGAGCATAATCGACAGACAAATAGAGCATGTTTCTGAACATTGGTGTCCTCGGGATATCTGTAAGGGAGAAAACAACCAAGATACTCCATCATGGAGAATCATGTACAAATCCTGCATGTTATGTTTCCCTTTTAAGACACCTCCAAACCTACTCTTACCTGCTTTTTGCACCTTTCAGCTGTGGTGGTCCTCTGAGGGGTTCTGTGTCAAGCTATAGGCACATAACAAGATTCTTCTTTGATGTTCCTTGCTCTCTACCAGTCATTAAATGGCCATGGGAAGGCTCCTGTGGTTATTTGGGTTGGGGAATTCTTATCAATGTGAGAGGTCAGTAGAGAATTCTGATCACAATAACCAAAACAGTGACATATGATGGTGTAAGGTGGAGTAACTGCATTGTAAGTCACTAATAGGATGTCAACTGACATGGGAATAATGATGGTCATAAATATGGACATACTGCCCAAGAGACAAGGTCATGGAGAGATTGAAAGCATCAGATGCAAGTAGGTTGCAAAGCCAAGCTAGAAAATGGCTTGGGCGCATCTTACTGAAAACACAGGGCAGATAATATGGCAGCAAGCTTGTTTGCTAAAAATCATGACGTCTGTCTCTCTGTCCCTCTCTTCTTGCTTCTCATGCCGAGCACTTTGCTGAGTTTTTAATACATCTTCCTTTCCTCACTCTTGGGTTCCTTACTGGAGAGGTCACTTGTAATGATGTGAATGCCAAGGAATCTGGCTGACAGAATTAGCACCCCACCCACATCCGTCTTGTCTTTGCACGAATTAGTATAATTTGTTACACTCAATCCCAATAACTCTAAGCCTCAATTATTCTATTATCTTATATAAGCAAGATTACCAAGATCTCTATTAGATAGAGGACAGCAGGTGACTTCGGGCAATTTATTCTCTTGGCATTTTCCAGCACAGAATCCTCACTGTTGTTATTAATCAAAGCTCTGGAAGCCACTTTTCTCCCTGATTTGACTAGAAAAAGGAATTGTGGAAGTGGTAAAACTGCAGATATAATTTTCGGTAGAAACGCAGTTTACAGTTAATTTACATTAGTAAATATTGTACCTCGCCCAGTGTGTTCATTCTTCCAGTGACCTTAAAACTTAAACAAACATATTTCCACTGTCTGTTTTAGAACTACAGACTTGGGCTACATCTGCATTGCAAAATTAATGCAATTTGACATTGCTTTAATTGCCATGGCTCAATGCTCTGAGATCCTGGGATGTGTAATTTTGTGAGATATTTAGCCTTCTATGTCAGGGAGCTCTGGTGCCACAACAAACTGCTAATCCCATGATTTCACAGAATGGAGCCATTACAGTTAAAGCAGTGTGAAACTGCATTAATTCTATAGTACTGCAGCACTTTCTCTTTGATTCTCCTTTGTCTTTTGCTCCTCAGATTCAGTTGGTAGCAAAATCATGTCAGTTTTTCCTTTACAACATTGCCAAAATTAGACCTTTTCTTTCTGCTTCCTCTGCCAAGACCTTAGTTCATGCCTTGGTTATTTCCCATCTTGATTATTGTAATCTTGTTTTAACAGGCCTTTCATTGTCTCATCTCAGCCCTCTGGTCTCCATCCAACATTCTGTTGCTAAGATTATCTTTTTGGCTTGCCATTTTGATCATGTTACCCCACTTTTGGTATCCCTTTACTGGCTACCTAGTCCACTTAGGATCTTATACAAGTTTCTTCTCTTAACATTTAAAGCTTTACATAATCTACCCCCTCCCCCGGATCTGTCAGTTCTTATTTCCTTTTACCACCTTACCAGAGTTCTCTCACCCAACCTAGGGCTTCTTCTTCCTTGGCTCGGCTTCATGCATTCTCACTCGCTGCACTGTACTCCCGGAACAGCCTTCACTGGCTAGTTTTAAATCTGAATTGAAGACATTCTTGTTTACCAAAGCATTTAGAAACCTACATTTTAGAATTTCATAATTTTAGATCTGACTACATGGCAGCTGCTTTTGTAGTACTTTTTTATTTGTATAATTTGTTTAATTACTGTATAGTCTACATTTTATTATCCTAGATAGTATGCCTTCAGCAGGATTTTATGTCTTTATTTGACTGTTCTGTAAAGGGCCATGTAAAATTTATGGCCCTATATAAATAAATGATAATAATAATGATAATAACAACAGCAGCAGCAACAACAACAACACTTGAACAAAGTAACAGAGGCTGCCAGCATTGATGTCAGTGGGGTGGTAAATCTGCTCCAGTACTTGGCTGAAACTTTCAAGGAACTGTCCAAGTGCTGACTCTATCTTGGGCATAACTTGCATTTCCCAGCTGTTTCAGACTTTAAGCATCACAGCCACCAGCCCCCACCCTGAAAACTGTTGGTGATGGGGAGGATATCACCACCATCCATTGGAAATATAGAATCATGAAGTGTTAAGGTGGATAGACTGAATCAAAGAATCCATACCCCTGAATTTGCAGGATCTTAGCAATGCTGTTGATAATATGGTGACTCAGAAGTCTCTTATTCATTAGGTTGCCATAAGCTGAAGATGTCTCTGTGGCAATTAAGAAGAATAAGAATTGCAAGGGACCTCCATTGCAAGAAAGAACCTCATTGCAATAAATCCACATCCAATCTCCATTTCAAAGGAGAATCCACCCCCTCCAAGGTAATCAATTCTGGTGTCAAACAGCTTTCACCCTCAAGAAGTCCTCCCTATTGTTATCAGAATCTCCTTTCCTATAGAGTGTCAATTTCGAGGGAGGTAATTGTGTCTGCATGGGTCAGACTTCACCTGGAATACTGTGCCCAGTTCTGGGCACCACAGTGCAAGAAGGATGTGACCAAGCTGGAGCATGTCCAGATTAGGATAACCAAAATGACTAAAAGTCTATATACCGTTCCTTATGAGGAGCAGTTTAATAAATAATAATAATAATATTTTTATTTATATGCCGCCCTTCCTCCGATCAGGGCGGCTTACAACAGATTAAAATGCAATCAATAATACATCAACTATGAACATATTAAAATACACATAAAAATACACCTTAAAACAAACCAACAGTAAAAGCCCCATAGCCCAACCTCTTGGCCACGAGAGAGGAGGGAGGCCTGCAGGATATTTATTCGGGGAATGCCTGTTGGAATAGGAAGGTTTTAAGGTCCTTCCTAAATTGAGCCAGGGTAGTAGACGAGCGGAGCTCTGTGGGCAGTGCATTCCAAAGGGCTGGGGCAGCCGTGGAAAACGTCCTCCGAGAAGTGGAGACTAACCTAGCCCCAGGCACCTTCAGTAGCTGCTGCCCAGACGTTCTGAGGGTGCGAGGCGGAATGTACGGGGAGAGGCGGTCCTTTAGGTACCCTGGGCCCAAGCCATTTAGGGCTTTATAGGTAATTACCAACACCTTATATTGAGCTCGGAAGCGAATGGGCAGCCAATGGAGATCTTTTAAAACCGGTGTTATATGGCTGGTCCTGGGAGCACCAGTGACCAGCCTGGCTGCCATGTTCTGCACCATTTGCAGCTTCCGAGTTTGGTATAAGGGTTGCCCCATGTAGAGTACATTGCAGAAGTCCAGTCTCGAAGTTACCAGAGCATGTACAACAGTTTCTAGGTCCCTCTGGGCCAGGTATGGGCGCAGCTGGCGAATCAGCCGAAGCTGATAACAGGTGCTCCTGACCGCCGCATTCACCTGAGCAGTCAGGTGAAGCGACGAGTCAAGAGGCACCCCCAGACTGCACACGGTGTCCTTCACAGGGAGCGTGACCCCGTTCAGGACAGGTGGAACCACCGCCATTCCTGGACCAGGAGAACCTATCACTAGTACCTCCGTTTTCTCTGGATTCAGCTTGAGTCGGTTTTCCCTCATCCAGCCCATTACTGACTCCAGACAGGCCACGAGAGGAGAGACGCCATCCCCAGCCACTGCATCAGTCGGAGACATAGAGAAAATGATTTGGGTGTCATCAGCGTACTGATAACCCCGCGCCCCATGTCTCCGGATGATCTCTCCCAGCGGTTTCATGTAAATGTTAAATAGCATGGGAGACAGAATGGCCCCTTGAGGGACCCCAGTTTTAAGGGGCCTCTCGTCGGAGCACACGTCTCCCAGCTGCACCATCTGGGACCTCCCAGTGAGGTAGGACCGGAACCACTGGAGCGCAGTGCCCCCGATTCCCACCTCTGCCAGGCGTCCCAGAAGGATACCATGGTCTATGGTATCGAAAGCCGCTGAGATGTCCAAGAGCATCAGCAGGGACACGCTTCCCCTGTCAATGCTCAGACGGAGATCATCGACCAAGGCGACCATGGCCGTCTCAACCCCGTAACCCGCCCGGAAGCCAGTTTGAAATGGGTCCAGATAATCCGTTTCATCCAAGACCGTTTGAAGCTGGACAGCAACCGCCCTCTCGATCACCTTTCCCAGAAATGGTAGCAGCGAGACTGGCCGATAATTATTATATACCAGGGGGTCGAGGGAGGGCTTTTTTAGGATCGGTTTTACTATGGCCAATTTAAGATCCAATGGAAATAGCCCATCCTTCAGAGATGTATTAATTATCCGGTGTAACAATGATGTTACCACCGGTCCCCCCTGGGCCGCTAACCACGAGGGACAGGGATCAAGAGAGCAGGTCATTTTCCGAACACTTCCAAGGATCTTGTTCACATCCTCGGTACTCACCAACTCAAACTGATCCAGTTTAACATAGTCCACGGAGGCTCTGGACACTTCTACCCTAGGATCTGCTATAATGTCAGCGTTCAGACCTTCGCTTATACGAGAGGTTTTATCCGCAAAAAAGTCGTTAAACAAGTCATAGCAGGCCTTAGAAGGTTCAAGGATCTGGTTCAGGGCGGGAGGGAGCTGAGTTAGCTCCCTGACCACCCTGAACAACTCTGCCGGACGCGACTCAGTTTAGGGAACTTGGTATGTTTAGCCTGGAGAAAGAGAAGGTTAAGAGGTGACATGATAGCCCTGTTTAAATATCTGAAGGGATGGCTAACTGAAGGTGGAGCCAGTTTGTTTTCTGCAGCTTCAGAGAATAGGACACGGAGCAATGGATTCAAACTACAGGGAGAGAGATACTTTTGGAGGTCTTTAAACAGAGGTTGGATGTCTAGCTCTTAGAAGTGCTTTAGCTGATGGCCCTTGCAATCTCTTCCAGCTCTATGATTTTACTCTTAAGTGTGAATAAATCTGGATCCAACCCATTGTCAAGTGCATCAATTGCATGGTATTCATAATCTAGAAGAAGACAATCTTAAACTATCACATGTGGGGACCCAGCAATTTCCCTTCTAGCCTGTCAGGGACCAGTATCATTGTTGCAACCATTTGCTACAATTGTATCTTTCCCCCATGCCAAAAACCTGTCCAGGACCACCAACTATTGACTTGTGAGCCAGCAGCAGTCCAAAGAACTACTTACTCTCTACTTTGAGTAACATTGATCTAGTAAAAAAAGGAGTTGACCTTTTTAAATGCACCCTCACTGCTTTCTTTCCCCTCTTCTTATACCTGAACTAATTAAAATGCCCAAATAAAGACAAATGCCTCCTTCGCCTAGGATCTAGTTGGCCTCCTCCATGACCATCACATGTCCCAAACTCAATGTTGATATTTACTTTCTTTTTTCTTGAAGATGCCTACACAGATTTCATCTTTGAGTTTGGCAAAAGCTCTGCAGCCTCCCCAGAAAAAAGACCTTCAAGAGTACAGAATTCACTTTGAAAGAACAAAAAAAGAAAGGAAGACTTAGACAAATAATTTGCTCTTGGATTTTCCTCATCCCTTTTTATATATAGTAATAAAGTGAGCTCTTCACAGGCAGATTTAGCTGCTCTTCTTCAGTTACATTTTCATCATGAGTTTTAAATGAGTTGTTGGATTACAGCCCACAAATATTGCACTGCAAAGTTATTAGATTTTTCCTCTCCAGAGACCCACCCTGTCTCTTTTTCATGCAAAAGGCACATCAATAGGAAACTTGGTATGACATTCCAATTTACAAATTGGAACCGATTCTATAAATACAATCCATGTGAAAGCCCTGAAGCAGGGTTTGATTCCTTTAATTTTGCATTGGAAACTTGGGCTGAAATCCCTTAACACCTTGATGGAACTAGCTCTCCCTAACATAAGTATGTGGTGTCCAAAGGAGACCTACTAAAATGGTGAAGGGTCTGGAAGCCACGCCCTACAAGGAATGACTTAGGGAGCTGGGGATGTTTAGCCTGGAGAAGAGAAGGTTAAGAGGTGATATGACAGCCCTGTTAAAATATTTGAAGGGATGTCATGTTAAGGAGGGAGCAAGCTTGTTTTCTGCTGCTCCAGAGACTAGGACCCGGAGCAATGGATGCAAGCTGCAGGAAAAGAGATTCCAGCTCAACATTAGGAAGAACTTCCTGACAGTAAGGGCTGTTTGACAGTGAAACACACTTCCTTGGAGTGTAGTGGAATCTCCCTCCTTGGAGGTCTTTAAACAGAGGCTGGATGGCCATCTATCGGGGATGCTTTGATTTGGATTTCCTGCATGGCAGGGGGCTGGACTGGATGGCCCTTGTGCTGTCTTCCAACTGTATTATGACTTTGCCATAATTTGTGGCATATCAGATATCAATGCCTTGAAATCCCGAGCATTGGTCATACTGGCTGGGACCTGTAGGAGTTGAATTCCAAAATATCTTGAGGACCAGAGTCAGAGAACCACTAGCCTTGACTTCCCAGGAATGAAGGAGCAACCTCTGCCTCCTTAGTGTAAACCTAGTGGCTCAGTGCCAGTACTGCAGCCACAAGTTTGTGAGTTTGATCCCAGGGCTCCAAGGTTGACTCAGCCTTCCATCCTTTCATAGGTCGGTAAAATGAGTATCCAGCTTGTTGGAGCCAATTGGCTTATAGATTGTAAACTGCTTAAAAAGTGCTATATTCACTGATAAGCAGTACAGAAATGTACATGCTATTGCTGCTTTTCAGCTCCAAGTACTCAAGAGCATCTGAAAGGTGCTCAGGTGCAATCCAATGGGTGGCCAGTGAGACGGGTCTGCAATTGCAACCACCCTGCCTGTTGTGTACCCAGGGTGGGAGTGTTGCAGAAAGAAATACCAAATACCCTCTTCTGCAATATGCAAAAATTTCACAAGATGTATGCCACCGACATAATACCAGCCTCTTGAAACCCAGAGCTATTTTTCCCCCGCTTCAGAATTCTGACATGAGCAGTGATGAATATTTTCCTCAGTTAACATTTTGGCAATGAGCAGCCATTTGAGTGGAGTGGAATTTTCCCTATTTTTTTTCCACATGGCTTTTCCTCCCATGTGCTCTATGTCATGTTTGATGTCAGGTTCCTCAGTGATATAGTGTCTTCCTTAGTCTTTATAAGTTCCAGATTTTGCAGAGTGGGGGGGGGGACTGGACTATAAGCCCAGATAAGATCATCATAAGATGAAAATGAAAAATGAAGAAGAGGAGGAAGAGGAGAAGGAAGAAGAGGAAGAAGAAGAAAGACAAGTGATTCCACACCCTCAAAGATGGACCACGAATGGGATGGTAGCAAATGGAGGGATTGGAAAATGGACAGATAATCAATGGATCACAAAGGACAATTGTCGACAAGGGAACATGCCAAGTCAGTGATGCCAGTGAGGGAATGTTGCAGCTCTGAGGATCAGACTAGGACCCTGAGGGAATCACATTAGGTCCAGGGGCATGGATACTACCCCAGTGGAACATGAACCATTTTTGTGCTATGTCTTTCCTACTGAGTTAAATAAGATTGCTTCCTTGTTATACTATTTCCCTGTTTTAGTTCTGAAGGCTATTTTACCATTATTTACGCATCTATCTAACATTTTTCAGCTGAGATCTTACATCAAGTTACCTTAGATAAGCTCTGCAAACAGAATGACACACAAATTGTGCTGCACAACTCTTGTTGCACAACTGGACCCAGGCAACAAATGTGCAACTGAATGCACAAACAAATGTGGATGTGCATTCATGTGCAAGGTACATGTGCATGCATTAATGCACCGCTATGCACATAGGGACCACATGTACAACTCTGCTTCCAAAATCTTGAACTGAATATGGCCTCTCTGTATTGGACAAAAATCTCGGACCATTTCCATCACAGAACTTGCACATGAGTAAGATGCCAAGAGCATTCTGGCCATTGTGTCATTAAGATGAAACACTTCTCCTTGTAGTGCTTCTGAGGCCCCATCTTCCTGTTTCTGCTGCACTGAATGGGAACTCCAGAGAGCACCTATTTTAACTGCCATCACCCATTGATTTGAATTCTCCTTGCATAGCAACATAATGGGATCTTGCTGGGATTCATACTTTCTCTCTCTGATGCTGCAGAGATGTCCCTCCCTCCCCACAACCTTGGTGAGAGGATGAGACTGAGCAAAGGCACATGAAAGAGTAGTATGAAAGACAGAAGCACTCTTAAAGTAAAAGGTTTTATTCTAAATAAAAAAATCCATGTTGCAAAAAGGATGTCTCATTATGTGAAGGACCACCTTTCTTTCAGGTACACTTAAGATTTACACGTAATAAACAGATTAGATCATTTCCACCAAGCCAGAAAAATAATAAAAGTCCCTGATGCAACTAGCTAATACATTCTTCTATTCTCCTGATCAATGGGATTTGTAGTCCCTGATGTTAATGGGATAGCTAGTAGCCTGGAGACTCCTTTGTCCTGTTGTTGCCTCAAAAAGCTCATCCAGGTGGAATAGGAGCCTCTGAGCATCCCTTTGTAAGCGTTCTCTTTCAGTTGGCTGCATAGTCCTTTCTCAAGCTTTTTATAACCTCTGCTGAGAAAGATTTCAAAGCTTTACACTTCTGCCTAATGGAATATCTGATTGGGCAATTGTTCTCTCGTCACCTCTGTGCGGCTAAGCCCCGTTAAACACTAACTTAACCTCCTCACATCATTTAATCCTTTGCTACCTGGAAAGAAGGCTACCTGTCACTCAGATATTGGGATAACCCCATTACCATATATTCACCTTAAGTTCATTAATGAAACTGTAATATCATCGGAAGAGAGTTACCCCCAGTATGTGCCCTGATTTCTTGGTCAACACAATGTCTCTGTCTAAGCTTATAGTTGCCTTATCTCTCATACCTGGCTTCAGAGGAGTGGGGAAGGAGGTGTAGGTTGTTCTTGAAAACTATGGGGCTGTGCAGACCAGCCATTAAGGCTGGTGTGGGACTGGAGTCAGGGCATGGCATCCATACAACGCATGCCCCGACTCCTCCCCCATGGCAGCATGATGCGGTGTGTCGCTCTACAAGGTGTGTGGCATCACAGTGCTCCTCTGGTGCTGCGTCCACATGACATAGAGCCAAAGGCGCACCTTAAAGGCGCGGTGCCACAGCTATTTCACCCTTTCCAGGGCAGCCTGTTTGTGGGCACCCTGTATTTCAGAGAAAGGGTTGCCCTCCTATGACCTTCCGCAAGGTATGGAGGGCATTTTTATGGGAGCAGAACCGTGGTGAGAGGATGGTTCAATGGTTCAAGGCATAACAAAAGCAGTCAGTCAGAAGCTCCTGCTTCAAATGCCCTCCCCATCCCAAATGCAATTGGGGCCCTTCCCTTCCTGTCTAGCACCTCCATCCACGCAGCATGCCAAATGGGCCAGAGACAGGGCCTGTCTTTTCATTCCTTTCTCGTTGAATGCCTACAGAGAAAATTAGGGTGACTTCTCAGAGAAAAGCACAGACAGGCACAGAGCCATGATTAAAATAATAACAATAATCAAATCAAAACAGCCCTGTGCACCAGAGGAAAGCTAACATGTGAGTTTATGGGTGGCGACAGATGCAGTATTGGTTTAAAAAAAAGGAGGCCAAGGAAAATGGAATGGAGAGACAACAGGGAAGGCGAGACGTGATTCTGATCTGACCTGATGGCTTCTTTCTGCTCCACGCACCAGGCACTTGAGATGGGCCTAGAAGAGGCACATGTCTCTGTAGCAGCCAGCTGAGTGGGAGACGTAGTGTGTGAGAGAGGGAGACATCAGCAACATTGCCCTGGGGTGTGTATATTTTTCATTCTTTGGCAAGCTAAAAGTAGGGGGGTTAACCAAAGAGTGAAATAAATCCACTAAGAGTGGTATACTCTCGGTTAGTATGCTGTTGCTCAGTATTTTTACCCAGAAAGTTGCATACTCCACCAAATATAAGGGCCAGAATTCTCTAACCTCACCTGGATTGACATTTCCAAACCAGATGGAAATGTTATTCACCCATGCTATGTTTCCTGTCATCATGGACCTCCTTTTTCCTGATGCCTGGGAAAAGCCACTTTGAGTCCCCAGTTGGGAGAAAAGTGGGATAGAAATCAAGTAAATAAATAAAGTAGGTTGGGGGGGGGGGGTTAGAATTGTGGTAATAGTGTCACAATCATGACTAAGTAGGGATCATGAATACAGAACAGTTACAGATAAGTAAATCTAAGTTCCATATTCACAAATGGTTACTTGGTCACGATTGTGGCATTATCACCATGATCATGACTCCTTCTCACCACACCCACTTTAATGGGCATCAGCTGCATGGCAAGAAGGAGGTCCATTCTGCCAGTGTTCAGAGTGCACACAAATGACATTTCTGTCAAGGTTTCTTTTGGGGGAGAGTCAGGATAGGAGAAGTTGCTTGGGAGGATGGGGATATAGCTTTCACTTTGTCATGACCAGTCCCAATTGATTGTTTATCATGCCACATTTTCAGCTGCTTTCAAAATGTCCCAGTTTTTCTGTTGTTCCTTGTGACAGAGAATATTGGCACAATTTTCTGACATGGATACAAGGGGTCTACTCCATTTGGGATTAACAACAGGATTCAGGCCACTGTCTGTGGTTCAAAGAATGCATTTCTACTGTTATGGAGGACAGATCAATAAAGTAATATTGTGATAGACACAAACAAGTTAACCAAAAGGTGAAATAAATCAACAGAGAAAAGGCAAATTCTACTGAGAGACTTCTTTCAGGATACTGGTTACCCATAGAACTTGGAAAGGTTACTTTTGGATTGTAGCTCCTAGAATCCTTACTGGACATGTTAGTTGAGGAATTCTAAGAGTTGTAGTCCAAAACCCTTTTTTTAAAGAAGCCCAGGGCCCTGAACAGTAGGAAGTCTGTTTACAGAAGGCTCCTGTCCCTGAGTGCTGAAAGGATGAAAAAGAAATGACTAGAAAATGGCAAACCAGACCCCCTAAGAGCCTCCTTTTACTGATATCTCCTCATGCCACCTCCTCAAATCTTAACAGATACCTCACTTTCTTGAGCCTACGTTTTTATAACCCATACCCAGAGTGTAGGAATGTCACCTATTTGGACTACAAATCCCAGAATCCTCTGGGCTACCCCACCTTACCTAACCTGACCCCTCCCTGTTTTGCCTTTATCACATTTTTTTTCACAGACAAGTTGGGAACACTAAAAGCTGAAATTAGATTTTTATTTTATTTTATTTTTCCTGCAGAGAATGGCACATTTTTAACAAAACAGTACATGCTTTACATTTGAACACCTTTTATGTTCCATTAAATAGAAAATGCTTAATGTATTTTCCCCCTTCCTTCCTTCCAAATACATATGATGTTTTTATTTGAGCAAGAGACACTCCCAGCTAAGTCGGATTAATTTAAATGGTGTTAAAGAATGAATAAGCATGCCAGAGGGAGAAAACAAGAGAATGTTTTATTTCTCCACTGTTTGGGGAGAAGATGGGCTAAAAGATTGGTTTCGTCCCAAGTATGGTTCCTAGGATGTTGACTGGGACTAGTCAGATGGCATGCATATTTAGCACTCAAGACCCACAATTAAAAAATTAACATTAAAAATTAAGGAAACCACAACCACCAACAACAAAAAATTAAACCTTACATTGAGAAAATTGGCATGCATGGGGGAGGGATTTCTGACCCCATTGGTTTACCAGTGCACAAAAGGTTAGTAGTTGGGTTAGGATTGCAGTGAGGAGTAGGATTCAGTGTTAATGGATGCATCTACACTGTTGCAATCATGAGGTTTGACACAACTTTAGGTGCTAGAGCTGCATCTTATGGAATCCTGGAATTTGGAGTTTTACAAAGTTTTACAAAGTCTTTAGCCTTCTTCGCCAAAGAGGGCTGGTGTCTAAGAAAACTACAAATGCCAGGATTCTGTAGGATGGCGCTATGGCAGTTAACGTGGTGTCCAACTGCATTATTCTTCAGCAAAGATGCAACCATATTCTCTGAGCTCAATGGAGGGCCATGGCAAACATCTCTAAAAGAAAACCCAGTAATACATTTGCCTTAGGGTTGCCGTACGTCAGAAATGACTTGAAGGCACACAACAAGAACAGGAAACGATGATTCAGTGTACATTTACTATATTTTCTGAACATACAACAAAATAAATAAATAAATACATACATACATACATACATACAGGGAATTGCAGTTTCATCAAATGTTTCTCAACTGCATCAGCTGAGATCCAGCTCTTCTGGTTGACATGCTCCACCAGAGGCGGCATAGCATGAGTCTCCACATAGGAAGTTATGCATTGATTCTGCTATGTAACCATTGGAACATGTAGCAAAGAATGTTACAGAATGTACAACAAATTATATGCACATCCACATACAATGTGACTCCATGTGTGATCTGAAATCCTTTGTGCTTTTAATATACTGTGTCACTGAATGTCCTAACAACATTGTCATACTGTGAACTGTTTTGGTTTTTGAATAAAGCTTGGATTTTTTACACTTAAGTTTGGATTTCTGAGCTAAAGTCAGTGGGTACATAACACTCTGCGAAGTCAAAGGCTTTGATGGCCAGAATCCATAGTTTTTCTGTTGGTTTTCTGGGCTATGTGACCATGTTCTAGAAGAGTTTATTCCTGATGTTTTGCTAGCATCTGTGGCTGGCATCTTCAGAGAAAGATCTTGCCGGCGAAACATCAGGAATAAACTTTTCTAGAACATGGCCACATAGCCTGAAAAACGTAATACTCTGTTGAATTGGATGAAAATGTCCATCCATGTCCACGTAACTCACATGTGTGACATCAACCTATCAACTTATATTAATATTACATGTTAATGCCTTTAAAGTGTTCTGATATTTTAAAACTGTTTTTAAGAAAGGGAGTAAGGGGAGGCCAACCACTGCAACACTATCTTTGCATCTAGAATCCTAAAATTGGAAGAGAACCCAAGGGCCATCCAGTCAACCCAATTCTGCAGGAAGACACCATAAAAACATCCCCAAGAGAGCCTCTGTTTAAAAACCCCAAAGAAGGAGACTCCAGCACTCTCCATGGCAGTGTCATATAGCTCTTACCGTCAGGAATCTCTGTTTGAGTCTTATTGTGCTGAGATATGAAGAGTGTACACAGCTTCCAAAACCCTGGCATGGAGGGAGCAGGTGAAGACCCTCTTCCTCCAATGTTTCTAAGAGGCAGCTTGCTTTGTGCCTCTCTACCTGTCATATTTGTATCTACAAGCTCTTTAGGCCTGTTTTCTGAAATCCATGGAAAACGACTTCTTACTTGCAAAGTTGGATGGTGTAGTGATGGTGGTGTTGGGGTGTGAGAGAGGAGGAAGACCTTTAGAGATCTGCACACATTCTTTGTAACTGCTACCAAATCCTGTTGAGATTTTTTTTTTGAACTCTCAAAAAGAATGCATTACAAATCCATGACAGTTTTCAAGATGAGCAAATTTGAGCAATTGCCTGTTTTTAATGCCATGTTGATTTTTAATTGTTTTAATGTCATCAGGTTTTCAAATGATAAGCTGCCTAGTAAATGTCAATAAATGGAAAAGTGGAGTGAAAACAATTTAAACAAATAAATGAACATTCAGAAAATGTGTATTTGCTTGTCTGCTTCTACGTACTTGCATGCATAACTGGGCAGAATTCGGTAGGGAAAATATGGGACACATGTGCTTCCTAGACCCCCTGTTGTCCCCCTCCCTCCCCGGGTCAGGTTTCTAGCTTCTCAACCCCCTGACACATAAGTAAAGCCCCTAAATTCAGTTTAATCTTTACAGGATAGGATTTTGACCCTAAAATCAATCCAAGCAAAATGAAACTTCAGTGAAAATGACGTGGAAGCTTGAGTTTATTGTTAGCAATTAAATTGTCACTCAGCCGTATTGGATATTATAGGTAGTTAGAGGCTTGTTGTGGTTCTTTCACAGTGCTTTCCCCTCTGCTCCCCTAAACCCCACAAAAATACTAATTTTGGGCCACAAAGCAGCTGAAAATGAAATCAGAAGTAAAGCAATGTGTCATCGCACCATCAATGCACTGGGGAGGATTGTTGGCTTGGGATTGATGTTTTCTTTGTGTGCCCAGCTGCAGAAATGCATCTGGATAGTATCAGGCTGCCCACCACCATCACCTCCACACAGCAGCCTATGGTCAGGATGAACCAGAGCAGGCTGTTGTGCCTTGGGTCCTTCCACAACAACCTTAAAAACACAGAGACAGGTGTAATGTCCATCTATATCATCCAACAGGAGTCTGTCCAGAGATCTATAGATGCACACACACATTGTTGCAAAAAGCTAGTAAAATGTGAGCTAGACCATGCAACTGTTAGGTGAGTTTGTAGTTGTCTGACAGACCAAAATCAAATCCTTGGTGATTTCCCTTCTTTTCCATTTCTTCAGCAGGCCCCTTTTCAATTTGAGCTTAGTTGGAAGTTCTTTATTCTTCCATCTTGGTTTCTTGAGACACCTCCATTTTTCCTCCTCATTGGAACTGTTTGAAATTGTGCCTTCAATACGTCACTTTTTAGAAACCTCTGTTCCTCATAAACTCCCTCCTTTATTAGTATTCATGACCATGGGACCAGTATTTCCTTAAGTTTATTGAAATCACTTCTCATAAAGGCTTCCCCTTTCCACTTTATAACAAACTCCAGAAGAACATGGTCACTCCCACCTAAGGATCCTGTCACTTCCACTCCATTAACCAAGTCATCCCTGTTGGCTAGGATCAGATCTAAAATAGCAGATCCCCTTGTTGCTCCTTCTACCTTCTGGCTGACGAAACTGTCTGCAAGGTAATTGAGGAACAACACACACAGTAGAGTATGTAGATGTCAGATGTTTGGCATAAGAGGGCATCTTTTGCCTTGCTTGCCATGGCCATGAATTCTCTTAATAGTGCAGAGTGAATTCCCTTTAGTTCAACTGGAAAGTAGGTCACCACATCGGAGTATTTTGACAGTACTTTTGGGAAAGACTTTTGTGCTGCTCTGCTCCCACAATTCTAAACCGTCCTGCTGTTTTGTTTATAAAACTTACACACTGAATTAATTCTTGGCTACATTAGCCACTCACATTATTTGGTATATTCAGTCTGGAGCCAGTGTGGTGTATTGGTCTGAGCATTGGAGTTTGACTCTGGAGATCAGGGTTTAGTTCCCCACTTGGCCATGAAAACCCACTGGGAAAGTCACACAGTATCAGCCCCAGAAAACCCCATGATAAAGTTAGGGTTGCCATAAGTTGGAAGTGACTTGAAGGCATACAACAACAAGAAACATTTTTTTCTAAAGTGCACCCAACTAGAATAGATCTGTTCAATCTGTGGAATTTACATACATGCTGATTTATCCTTTCCATTGATCCCTTAGGTCTACTCTAGGTAGGACAAACACCCTGAAAAGAAACCTAAGCATATACCCACAAGGAGATTTTTATAGCTCAAGGAAGCAGAAGACCAGCCTAAGGAGACCTCTGTTTAAATGCTTGGAAACATTCCTCAGGTCCATTCAGACCACATAATCATTCCACCCTGTCCTCCCACTGGGAGATGTAGTCAGAAAGGTAACTTTTCCTATTTCTGTCTTCCTTGTTCTCTGAACACAAACCAGTAACCAAGACTTAGAAGACATTTTATTTTAAAGAGCATTCTCTCTGCTTATGCAGCCATTTGTTTTCTGTTGCTATTGAGGAAACAACTTTTGATTTACACTTCATCTGAGAAGTATGAGAAAGCTACATTTATATTCCAAATTAGGTATATTAGGCACCTGTTGGTGCTCTTGGACATCTCAGCGGCATTTGATACCATCAACCATGGTATCCTTCTGGAGCGACTGAGAGAGTTGGCTATTGGAGGCACTGCATTGCAGTGGTTCCGGTCCTACTTCTCGGGCAGGTTCCAGATGGTGTCGCTTGGGGACAGTTGTTTGGCCAAGAGGGAGCTCAAATCGGGTGTCCCTCAGGGTGCGATTCTGTCCCCAATGCTGTTTAACATTTACATGAAGCCGCTGGGTGAGATCATCTGGAGACAGGGGGGGGGTGTTATCAGTACACTACTGACACCCAAATATATTTCTCTATGTCTCGGACTGAAGCAGTGACTGGCATCTCTCCTCTGAATGCCTGTCTTGGGGCGGTAATGGACTGGATGAGGGAAAACTGACTCAAGCTGAATCCAGGTAAGACGGAGGTACTTGCTATAAGAACCCCGAATCCAGGAATGGAGTTGTGTCAGCCAGTTCTAGATGGGGTCACACTTCCCCTGAAGGATTCGGTCCGCAGTTTGGGGGTGCTCCTTGACTCGTCGCTCCAACTGACAGCTCAGGTGGATGCGACAGTCAGGAGCACCTGTTATCAACTTCGTCTGATACGCCAACTGCACCCTTTCCTGGAGCCGAGGGACCTGGAAACAGTAGTACATGCACTGGTAACCTCTCAACTGGACTTCTGCAATGCACTCTACATGGGGCTACCCTTGTGCCAAGTTTGGAAACTTCAGTTGGTACAAAATATGGCAGCCAGATTGATCACGGGAAATTCTAGGAATGACCATATAACACTGGTCTTGAAGTCCCTGCACAGACTGCCTATTAGTTTATGGGCAAAGTACAAGGTGTTGGTGATTACCTTTAAAACCCTACATGGCTTGGGCCCAGAGTACTTGAGGGAACGCCTTCTTCCCTATTGTCCGTCCCGCACACTAAGGTCCTCTGGAAGAAATCTACTACAGCCAAAAAAATCTAGGCTAACATCTGTCTCCCAGAGGGCCTTTTCTATTACTGCTCCTAAACTATGGAACGACCGGCCGGAGGAGATCCGTCACATTTCCATTCTGACAGCTTTTAAGAAAGCACTCAAGACGGATCTCTTCCGGCAGGCCTTTCCAACTTAGTTACCCTCCCCAGATATAGAGATATTTGTCCCCTCATTTGTCTATTCTTCCCCACCTATCTTTCTGCCTATTTTTTTTTTTTGTTTGTTTGTTTAATGTTTTTAGTACTGGGAATGGTGGGGGGTAGGTCTAGGGTTTGATTTTTGTTTAACTCTATTGTAATTTGATGTATTTTACTGTTGTAACCCGCCCAGATTCTTCATGACTGGGCGGGCTAGAAATAAATCTTGATGATGATGATGATGATGATGATGATGATGATGATGATGATGATGATGATGATGATGATGATGATGATTATTATTCATGGGGTCTGCTGCCAAAAGGTTGAGACTCCTTTGCTTTTGCCAGCAGTGCTTTTGAGGAAGACATATTTTAGGAGCCCACACTGTATATCATTTAGAGCAGGGATAGGCATAGTATTGCTACATATAGATCCTAACTCTCACTTAAATCTAGTTAAGTCACAGCAAGCCTCCACTATGTCACAGGACAGGACAACTTTTGAATGTAATTTCTTTGTAATGTTATGACATCTTTATCCATCCATCCATCCATCCATCCATCCATCCATCCTTCCATCCAAATGATATATACGCCTTACCAACATCTCCTCCCCCCACATCTCTCTCTCACAGTCTCTCAGTCTGAATATCCTACACAAACTCCTGCAGATTCCTATCCATCGCTCAGTTTAAACAGGTTTTCAAGTCTCCGTTGTTGGAAGATGGGAACATTAAAGTCTCATTTGCATTTATAGCATCAAAAAAGGATGAACTAGATAAAGGGCTTCATTCGACATGCTGTGATTAAAAAAATGTGGAAATAATTTGCATGGAGGGTTGGGTGCTGCTAATTTTTTACTTAGGGGGAAAAAGGGATGGAGATAAGCATATTTCAAGGCATAGAGAGATATGGAGTGAAGAATATTTATAGATGCAAAGAGAGAAAGGGATAAAATACATCCTACTAATCCAAACGGACAGACTGGTACATCAGCACTACCCAAGACAACTGGACATTTGCATCCAGCAGTAGAAAGAATCTGAACAGATGCTCCATTGGCAGCATCCAGAATTTCCTAACATTTCAGGGTGTTCTGATCAAGGGCAGTTTCAGTGTTGAGACTTGGCAGCTAACATTGACAAAAGACCAATTTTCAGATGAGTTTACCAGGTCTTGCTTGGGTGGGAACACAGAAGTTATAGGGGTGGAAAGAAATAAGACTAAGGCAGAGATCCTGAATCAGGACTGTGTAGCAAAATCTGTGTGTGGAGTTACACATTTCTTTTCTACAACCTTTGTATTAAATAGCAATTATGCACAACTGAATCAAGACACCAAATGTGCAAATAGATACACAAACAAATGCACATGAGCCCCCCCCCTCAAGCCCAATAACACCACTTCCACAACCTTGAACTATATGTGGCTATTTTACAGGAGAGAAAAATGTCCAACCACTAAATAAATGTTCACGATCATAAGACATCAAGGAGACTCTAGTCGATATAAATTTCTCAGAGGAGGAATCCTATGCATCCTTTATCTTCTACCAGATTTTGATCAGCCCTCAAATTTTATGGCAGTTATGCTAAGTAATGATTGAGCAAATATCTCATTGGGTTTTGAGGAAATCAGTTTATGCAAAAACGAAGTCAGTTGAGCAGAGTTGTTCTTTACATTCCTACCTGTGGTCAACTTTTCCTGCTTTATAATTCAAAAATCTTATCCCATAATACACTTGGAGTATACACAATAGAACTCAGAAATTTTCTCTTTTTGGACTATAACTCCCAGAAATCCCTACACTGGACACTGGGCAGGCTGGCTGGAACCTTATGGAAGTTGTAGTCCAAAGACATGATTCTTCCAAGCAATGATGCATTGGGATGGTTGGTGTTCTTATGTCTGTGTGGCTTATTAAATCAATCTGTAATTAGTTTTTTCTTTTAGCAGAAAGAAACAATACCAATGAGTATCCTCGGCCCATTCTCAAATTGCCTTCCAACCCCATCTATTAATCCACATCTAGTTTGGGCTAAATTGAGCCTACTGTACTTTGGATATTTCATGAGAAAACATGACTCAATGGAGAAAACATAATGTGAGGACAAAGTAAGAGAAAAGAAAACTCACATTACTATCCTGTTTAAAGGGAACGAGCATCGAGATAAGTGCATTTATAGTTCAAGAGAACAGACAGAGAAGAAGCCAAGCTGCTCCAGGCAAGGTCATACATAGGGAGGCAACAAAAACACAAGCCTGGTCAAAACAGTCCAGGATTTAAGCACAAAGACGTTGTCTGAGCAAGGGCTAATGCCTGAGCGTTACCAATGAGAATAATCTGAAGACCAAGACAAAGTTCAGAAACCAAAAGAATAAGGGATGCCATACAAAGTCACAGAAAGAGCTTGGAGCTGTTGCTTGCAGCAAAGCAATGGTCTTCATTGTGTTCATTCACAGAGAGCTATTCTCAGGATTATGATTCATGCATGGCTGTGTCCTACTTAATTGCTGTGCTTGAGCATATGAGTGGCAAGCCAGGATGATGGGGTATGTTATCCCATTAGTGATGCCAGGGAAAAAAGTATGCACCAGGACATACTTCCATAAGTATGCACCCTAAATACCTTCATTTTCTTCCACATTCTAGTCAAAATGCAACTCAAAGTGTCACATTTTGGCCATAATTTTGGCTTGGAGATGGAACCAAAACAATAAGGAATGTGGAGGTTCTATGGACAAGGTTGAGGAATGGAGTGCAATTTTTGGGTGCAATTTTTGGGAAATATTTGCCTTTTTTCTTTTCTTTTCTTTTTAAAGAGGGGTTTGGGTGGCTTTGAGGGTAGAAGGCTTTGGACACCCCAAGATTGGGATCTGTTTGCAACATAGAGTTTGTGGATCACCCTCTTCTAGATCAACTGAAGAAGGTCAGAGCTTGAAGGAATAGGACTGTCATGTGCAGAGAAGGTCCAGCCTGTCTGTCCCCGATGCTCCATACACACGTAAATCTTCATGAATTCTGAACAATGGAATAAAGCCTTTGAATATAAAGAGATCTCAGTGTGTGTGTGAGAGAGAGAGAGAGAGAGAGAGAGCGCATGTGAATAGGAATGCAATCTTCAAGCATTTCTCCAGCGAGGTAAACAAACATGGCATTTAATCTTAATAAAATGAGAAGTTTAATAATGCGCTCCATTTTCGGCTGCTGAGACAGGCCAGATGTAAACTGCCCATTAACATTAGCTCTACATGACAAACCGCCCACCTACAACAATAGTTCATTGCAAACTGAGTCCTCTGGGCTGACAGAGGCCCTGGAATGGCAGAGAGTTAAATCACACGGTTAAGGGATTTAAATATTCACACATTAAAGGCAGCATTATCTGGAGAGAAAAAGGGCCGCTTTTGCAGTGAAATGAGACAGGGATGGTGGGATCAGAAAAGCAGTGGGTGTGGATGGATGCAGGGGGGGGAAGTCACAAAAAGAAAAGCAGAGAACAATATAAGGGGGGAAATTCGTATCTCAGGTGGCATCCTCACAGTAGAAATAATGCAGCTTGATCCTGCTTTAGCTGCTATGGATCAATGTTATGAAATTCCAGGATTGGTAGTTTTGTTAAATATTTAGCAGCTTCTGTTGGAGTGCTCTGGTGACACAACAAACTACAAATCCCAGGATTCCATAGGAGGGAGGCATGACAGTAAAAGCAGCATCAAGCTGCATTAATTCTGCAGTGTGGGGAGTAGCCTTAAATCACTGGTGCCCTCCTGTTCCTGACTTCTGAACAGGATTCAGACTGTGTTAGATGAGATAACACTCCCCCAGGAAACACAGATCCCCAGTGTGAGGGTACTTCTGGATTTAGCCTTGAGTCTGGAAGTCCAGGTTTGGGTAGGAGTACGTTTGCACAGTGAAAACTAGTGTGCCAACTGTGTCTGTTCCTGGAGAAGTCAGACTTAGCCATGGTAACATATGTTATTGTTGTAGTAGTTGTTAACAGCCTTTGAGTTGATCTTGACTCATGGTGACCCTGTGGATGAGACATCTCCAAGACTTCCTCTCCACCACTGTTCTGTTTTGGTCCTGTAAATTCATGCCTGTGCCCTCCCTAATAAGAGTCGATCTATCTAGCAGGTGGTCTTCCTTTCTTTCTGCATCTCTCCACCTTTCCTAGCATTTTGTCTTTTCCAATGAGTTGTGCCTTCTCATGATGTGGTCAAAGTACAACAGCTTCAGATTGATCCTCTTGGCTTCCAGGGGGGTTCAGGCTTGATCTGTCCAAGGATCCATTTGTTTGTGAAAGTGACTTAGGCTGCATCTGCACTGCAATAAATAAGCCAGTTTAACACCCACAGCTCAATGCTATGGAAACCTGGGATTTGTAGTTTGTTGTGGTACCAGAAGTCTCTAACAGAGAAGGCTAAATAACTCACAAAACTACAAATCTCAGAATTCCATAGTATTGAGCTATGGCAATTGAAAGGGTGTCAGACTGCATTATTTCTGCAGTGCAGATGCAGCCCTTTAAAGGGCTATATTACTTGGGTCCAGGCTATTTGAAGGACAGTATTTCCCTTTTTGAGCCCATTATTGCTTTAAGATCTTCTGTTCCTCTGACTCTCTCAGGCTCCTTTGGTGTGAACAAAGGAGAGGGCCTTCTTAGTGGCTGCTACCAGTCTTTGGAATTCCCTGCAAAGGGAGGCCAGGATGGCTTTCTCCTGCCATCAGCAACTGAAAATATTCTTGTGTCACCAGGCTTCTGAAAATTTAATGGGGTAGGCTTTTAGTGATGTGCTGTGCTTTACAATGTTTTGTGGTCTGTTTAATCTTTTACTGTATTTTATTGTTTTTAATGTGTACTCTTCTAAACTGGCAAATTTTTAATTGCTTTTTAGATAACTTAGGGGCTGTATAGACCGGCCATTAAAGCCAGCCTGGGGGCGGAGTCAGGGAGTGGTGTCCATACAACATATGCCCTGACTCCGCCCCAGGCTGGTGTGATGGCGCGTGCTGCACCACACAGTCAGCGGCATCACGGCGCTCCTCTGGCGCTGCATCTACATGACACAGCATTAAAGGAGCACCAAAAAGCCATGGTTCCATTGCTATGGTGCCCTTTCTGGGGCACAAAAAGGAGCCACTTTTTTGAGGCTTCTTTTTGCGATGTGGTAAGGTGAGAGGCCGCGGCACATAGGTGCCATGGCTTTGATACGGCACTAAAAAGGGTGGTGTGTACAGCCCCTTATATATATTGTTATCAATATCTTTGTTAAAACTTGTTTTTTCTTGCTCCTAAGGACAGGACTGGAATAGAGGGGCACATTTAGGTTAAATATGAGAATAAACATTGCTATTGTGGGCCTTCAAATGATTTCCAACTTATGCAATTCTAAGGTGAACCTTTCATGGGAATACCTTGGCAAGAGGAGGTTTAACTTCACTTTCTTGACAGAGAAAGACAGAGTGTGACTTGGCCAATGTCATCCACTGGATTTACATGGCTGAGCGGGGATTCAGACCCTGGTCTCCAGAGTCACAGCCCAATACCAACAACACTACACAATACTGGATCTTTCATGAGAATAAATATCCTACTGTAAATGCAAAAGCTGTTCCACTGTAGAACAGTCTACCTGAAGAGGTGATTACTTCTTTCTTTCTTTCTTTCTTTCTTTCTTTCTTTCTTTTTCTTTCTTTCTTTCTTTGACAGATAATTCATCTATCATGCAAAGATGATGTGGTTATACACCCCATGAAAACTTGACTATATCAGAGGCAGTCAACTAAATCAGAGGTTTTGGACTTCAACTCCCAGATAGAACTAACTGTTGTCATAGAATCATAGAGTTGGAAGAGACTTGAAGGGCATCCAGTCCAATCCCCTGCCATGCAGGAATACATAATAAAAGTACTCCTGAGAGCACTCTGTTTAAAAGCCACCAAAGAGGGAGACTGCACCACACACTGAGAGAGTGTATTCCACTGTTGAAAAGATCTTACTGTCAGAAATTTCTTCCTAATGTTGAGGTGGAATCACTTTTCTTGTAGTTTGAATCCATTGAATCCATTATAAATAAACAGTATTATTATTATTATTATTATTATTATTATTATTATTATTATTATTATTATTGCTCCATGTCCTATTCTCTGGAGCAGCGGAAAACAAGCTTGCTCCATCCTCAATATGACATCCCTTAAACAAGGCTATCATATCACCTTTTTATCTTCTCTTCTGCAGGCTAAACATAACCAACTCCCTAAGTTGCTTCTCATAGGGTTTGATGGTTTCTAGACCTTTCACTATTTCAGTCACCCTCCTCTGGCCTTGCTCCAGCTTGTCAACATCCTTTATGAACTGTGGTGCCCAGAACTGGACACAGGATTCCAGGTGAGATCTGACCAAAGTAGAATAGATTGGGACTATTTCTGAGGTCCTCATGGCCACAGATTTCCTTTCCCAACTGAGGAATGGACTGCATTGGGGTGGGCAACTGCAGATGGATGGGGGGGGGCACACTGTTATCTTTCAACACACCAGAAGTGAAGTTGTATCACACCAAGGATAGCATTTGTGTTGATTTTTGGCTGATTTGGAAGGGAGGAGAGAATTTGGAGGAGAGGTTGGAGGGCTTTGGGGGCTTTGCTAGAGACTTCAGGGGTCACAAATTGGGGTTCCAAGAGCCGCATGAACTGTGCCTGCCCTTAGACAAGATGGCCATTGAGATATGATTCTGTGATGCCACTTTCAGTCCTTAGCTCCTATGATGCCCAATGATATTCCAAGCCAACCAATTCACAATGGGTCTTTGTGCCCCATGTCTTCATCTCTCCTTCCCACACACATACACCAGTATAGGGACTGTCCTGTAAGTGTGACCCATATCAGGAACAATTTAAAAAATAATTAAAAATCTGGAATTGTAGATAAAGCTTTTCAACAGCATGCTTCCTTATGCCTCAGATAAATATCCTCCGCTATTTTCCTAACTTGCACTGTATTTATGTGACTCAACATGTATTTTTAGATTATTTTAGAAGGGCGGGGGGGGGAAGAAACTTTGGCAAAGAAGAGGGGAAAGAAAAGCAATCAAACTCTTCAGCAAATGTTTCTCACTAAGCTCTTGTCCCTCAACTGGCTGGGGGGGGGTGCCCTAACACAAAGGTGCAGATTTTTTTAGAAGGATCACATGGCAACATCATTTCCCCAAAGATATTACAGGTTTAGCCTCCTAAAGATAGCACTGAAATGCATTGCATGATAAGCAGTTTCTGTTAAACACGGCCTTAATCCAGGCATTACTGCCGACTTCGCATTGGAAAAGCTCTCTGGTTTTGAGAGGGCAGACACTGAGTTTTGCTTTTGTTTCTCCTGTATAAGAACTGTCTCATCAAGTCAGATCAAGGCAGATAGCTCAGGGAGGGCAGATCTGTTAGGGAGGGATCTGTCAACAGCATGGGGGATATTTTCCTGAGATATCCAGGTTGACTAGACATCCTCCTTTTCCTGGGCATCCTACATTTCACCCTTATCTCTAGTGGTCATGAGGGACTCCAGAAATCTCGTAGCACCTTTGAGACTTACTGAAAGAAAGAGGTTGGCAGCATGAGCTTTTGTAGTCATAAGTCTACTTCCTCAGATGCATTTGGAAACCTATCGATTAACACTACTAGCTCGTCCCCTTCAACAAATGTGCCGACTGGACAGCATGTCTTTGCTGCAAATAGTGGGATAGGATAGGGTCCTTCTAAAATTCTTCATTCCAAGAAGAAGAAGGAGGAGGAGGAGGAGGAGGAGGAGGAGGAGGAGGAGGAGGAGGCAAGCTTTGTCCCCAGAGCTCAGGGTGTGTTTATTTTCAAAGGAGAAAAAGAAAGAATCCCATTGAGGAACAACGTTTTCCACTTTGAGAAGTGTATCTACAGTTTGCCAGTAACTTTCCTGGCCACCAAACCTCACTTCCCTTCAGTTCCTTCTACCATGTTGGGAGCAAGTGATCTGCCATGTTGGGGACTAGGAATAAGGATGCTTGGAAGGAAAATGGGGATGTGACACCATGGACCACCATTTGTCTGCACCCAGTTTGATGAAATATGCTTACAACATACAGTACATGGGATGCAACAAGGATGGGAAGAAAAATTGAAAATAATTAAGAAATGATTAAAAAATCTGTTGAAAAACCTAGATGAGAAGATTCCTGGACTGATGAGTTGCAGCATTGTTTGGGATATATTCTGCCCAGATTCATTTTGCCCCCCCCCCCTTTGTTGGTACACATTTTATTACTAAAATGGCATTCACAGAAACACACACATGCCAATATGGAGGCAGGAGTCGGGCTGAAGCCTTCTAATGACAGATTCTCCTCACCTCCCTGTGCCTTTTTTCATCTCATAAATTCATTCCAGTCTCTATCTCCTCAGCTCGAGTGAGCATTCATCTCTCTTCCTTTACAAATATATCCCAGAACGATGCTGGTTTGGCAATAAAGGCAGGCGACTTGCATTATTGGCTTTGCATTAGGTTTGTTTATAAAAGACAAGGCATATTAATCATAAGATGTCAAATGCTGGGGAAAAAGCAAGCAGCAAGGCAAGAAATGTATTCATTAGAGGAAGCCGGGTGTCAAGCCGACTAGGTGGCGGGGCTGGATTGATGCACTGCCAGAGAGTTTCACTGCCTTCAACCTTCCTCTGGAAAAAACCCTCTCAAAAAAGCAAACTTCAGCTTGGCTTTTTTCTACCTTCCATTTCCCTTGCGACTAAAGATGTGGAAAATTCTTAGTGTTGATTTGGTAGCATTCCTCTGAATCCCACTTGGATCTTTGTCCTAGCCTTTGTACATGTCAAGTACAAGACCTTGGCCAGTATCCTGTTGGTCTTCTCTGCTATAATATCCCATCTATGGAAAACTCAATCATGCCCTGCTTCAAGAACATGGACTTGGACTCTGACTCAGGAGTCTGAAGCAGTGGACATATTGGGACCTGCTGAGGAACCAGAGCATGAAGAGGTTCCAGAATCATATGTCTCACAGACTGGCCAGAATAAAGTACCAGCTCTGGCAAAGGGTCCTGGCCGTTCGGATACAGAAGACCACTTACCCCTACCTACTTTCTCTGAGTGGAGACAACAAAGGGGGGGCTTGAGAAAGTCTCAGAGGATTTATAGGAAGCAGCAATTAATTAAGCAGCAGTTGCGTTGAGCTGCTGATCTCCAAATTCCCAGCTCTGCCATCCAGGAGTTGTGGGAGATTATCTGACCTATCTGGCTCCCCGTTATGTTCCTGAACTCTGTGTTTGACCTGGGACCCTATCACATGGGGTTAAAAGAGCAGTTTACCTTTCCCAATTTCAATGTTAATTCGGGAGGCAGCCTGTTCTTATTACACCTAAATCGCTGCCCAATTGCCACCTGGGTCCATCCTGGAAACAGCCAGGGTCTAAGCCACTTCCATGGCCTTTTATAGAAGCTTCCAACTTCTAAAAATAGCCACGGAAGCCGCTTAGATGACCCTGGCTGCATCTGGGATGGACCTGGGCAGCGATTCAGTGGCAATTTAGGTGTGATATGAACTGACTGCCTCCTGAATTAATGCTGAATTTGGGAAAGGTAAGCCGCTCTTTTAACTCCATGAGATTGGATCCCTGGACTGTGTTTGTTGACTCTGGATATTGTTTATCTGACTTGGATATTGCTGAACTGGACTTGAAGCTTGTGAATGAACTCTCATTGGGACTTAAGGCTTGTGTTTACTAAAGTACAGTAAGTGCTGCACTGTAAGCTACTCTGGGATTTTGCTTGCTCATTACTCGCTGGCATCTGCTATCAGCTGTGTAGCCATCAGCCTTTGCCTGGTGCCCAGACTGCGTTTGGGACAAACTCTCCCATTGGAAGCCCAGTTAACATCAGTACTGGCATCACTGCAGCCCCACATCAAAACATGGCGTTTTATTAAAGCTTTTCTGGCACATTTTTTTAAAAAAATATCTCCTTTATTTACTTTTGTTGCAGTGATATGGAAAATGTTAAATCAATACATTAACTAAGAACAGTAACAAAGTATCTGAAAACCAGAAACAAGAGTAACAAAGAAGAGGAGCATTAAAGATACTGTAGGTGGAAGAAAAGAAAGCCATGGCAGCTGAGACCTTGGTTTTATGTATTGATTTTTAAAAACAGATTTTTATTAACACTATCAGTCATGTATGCATAGTTAGATACCAACCAACCCACAGCATCACAAAAAACCCATTGATCATAACTGCATGGCTATATTAAAATTCTTCATATTGTTACCTTTACATATTAGAACCTTCTACCTCTCCAGCATTCAAACTTAATTTATTTGAACTTCTTTTGCACTTCCCACCTAGTCTTTGTTGGATTCTCCTTCTTAATTTTCTTGACTCTCTTTTAACAATGGCTGCAGAAATAAACCAATTTGACTGAGCAAAGCTCTGGTGCCACAACAAACTAAAATTCCCAGAATTCCATAGCATTGAGCCCTGGCAGTTAAAGCGGTGTCAAACCAGATTATTTCTGCAGTGCGGCTGCAGCCTAAGTCTTGTTTAAAATAAATTGCTTATTTCACCTCTAAATCTGTTCGCTTTACTTTTTAACCCAACTCTGTATTTGTTCTTCTTATATCCGTGTGACAGTGACATATATAAAAGATTTTCAAATTATTTTCCCCCTCACATTTCTCTATTCACCTTACAGTGTCCTTAACTTAATTCATTCTTTGCTTCTAGTCTCACTTCACTTCATATGTGATAAGCTTACCCACAAAATGGATCCTCCTCCCCCCCCCCCAAAAAAAAGTGATGAAGATGGTGGGCAGTGAAGGGATATTTCTTTATAGGAAAAAGAAATAAAGAGGGGAAAAGAATGGCCAGAAAATGGTCTCTAATGTGTCCTTTTCTTTGGGCCTAATTGATTTTATCCAATTTGCACATCTGTTGGGGCTTAAATTATTTTAAACTGTTTTAATTGGCTTTAAATTGGTTTGTCTTTAAGTATTAAATGGTGCAATATGCTTTTAGTCATTTAAAATTATTGTTTTTCTTTCCAGATATGCTAGATTGATTTTATTGTAAGCTGCCCTGGGATCCTTGGGCATAGAGCGGGCTACAAATATGTTAACAACTAAATAAATACCCACCTGTAAGTTTCCTTTTGTGTGCAATTGTACATGTTTGGCCATTGTAGACACTCCAAAATCTCACGGGTAAAATCTGGGACATGTGTGTCTAGGAAACTTCAGAGTGTGGTCAAAACCTATTAATAAAGAACACACAAACTAGGAGAGGCTACGGCAGTTTTCTTTTGCCTGCGTTTACTGGGAAGAGAAAGATTCCACCTCTCCTCTTTTCCTAAGCCCTGCTGAGTTAGTTGAGTGTGAACTGCTTTTGCATATTGAAGTCAGTTTGCAGCAACTGTAGTAAGTTGAGGGCAAAGTGGCAGGAGAGAATAACTGTGGCATTTTAAAAGCAGCTGAAAAAGTGAGATGGCAGAGTAACTGGGGTGTCCATATGAAACTGTGAGATTCTTGAGGCTTGCCATCGAACAATGGATGTATTCAGCTCTCAGTTGTATAAGGAATGCAATCTGAGGAACTAGGCACAAGTCTACAACAGCTTATGCAACCAACTTCTTCCATTTAGTGTCAAAGGTGCTTCAAGATAACTTTCCAGACCGATTTTCAAGAATAACACAGCTAAGTCTTTGAATTCTAGTGTTCTACAGATCCAGTTTGCTTCTTGTCATGAGGTCTTTGAAAATTGCAGTTTTTGATGACTATTTGTAATGCAAAGCTCATTTTGTCCAAAATTTTCCTGTGAAATTTTTCTGTAGAAAACAGCATCTTCTGTGCAGAAAACTAAAAAAAATGTTTCTAAATGCTGTTCCAAATGCTGTTCTCTGTGCAAAACAACCATAAGTGATTACTTTTGTAGAATGAGTCTCAAACTAGAAATGTTTTTATCAGTCCAGGACTCTTTCATCTAGGTTTTTCAACATTTGAGAAATATATTTTTAAACCATTTTTTCCAAATATTTCCAAATATTCTTCCTATGCCTACCCACTACTACTGCCAAGAAAGCCAGACAAGAAGGTTTACAGTCTTAAATACTAGGCTTTGTCAACAAACCTAAGCACTCTACCTGCAGCAACTACTTAATTCAGTTCTGCCTCCATGAATGAGTGGCATTAAAGTAGGTTTGAGCAAACAGCATCACATCAGATGTTGATGGACTCCAACTCCCATCAGCCCTAGCTGGAATAGCCAATAGTGGGCCACACTTTGCTTTTGTTAACTGTCATCCAGTTTGACTTTGATTTATGGGGACTCTATGAATGAGAAACCTCCAAGTTACTCCATTATCAACAGCACTGCTCAGATCTTGCCAGATTAGGGCTACAGTTTCCTTGACTGAGTCTATTCCCTGCCAGTTTACCAAACAAGGAGCCCATACAGACTGGCCAAAATAAAGCTGCTTCGGGTCACTTTGGGGGTGTGCTGTTTAAATGTCCTAAGAGTCCAGAAGCCACGCTCCAGTGGCATGGCTTCCAGACTCTTAGGATGTATGAATCATTTAAACAACATACCTCAAAGTGACCCAAAGCAGCTTTATTTTGGCCTGTCTGTATGGGGCCTTAATTGTCTTTTCTAATGAGTTACATCTTGTGGTATAACTATGACAGCTTTCGTTTAATTATTTTGGCTCCTAAGGAGAGTTAGGCTTGCTTTGCTCTTGCAGAAATTCATTTGTCTTTTTAGTAGCCCATGGTGTCCAAACAACTCTCCTTCATTCTGTAGAATTCGCCCCTGTGCCGACGGCCAATTAAAAAAAATCTTTCTCATTCTTCTATCACAGGAGGAATTAGCGGAAATGCAAGGAAATGAGCGAGGCTGAAGAAAAAAGCAAACAAAATCATCTCCAGCTGTAGCTCAATTAAACAACATTGAGCTGCTTCTGCAATCCATTCACCTACTTCTTTGCTACCCCTTCTTCTGATGCCACATGAGACATTTTCTGTAGCACATTTTAGAATGCAATTGAAGAGTCTTTGACTTGAATCAGCAAACAGAAGATCTGTGTAGCACAGGGAGCCCTTGGTATGTGTGGGAGTTTTGTTCCAGGACACTTGTGGATACCAAAATGGATGGATGCTCAGATCCAATTAAATACAGTGGCATAATAAAATAATGTCCCTTATATAAAATGGCAAAATCAAAGTTTGCTTTTTGGAATATGTGTGTGTGTGTGTAAAAAATTTCATGGTTTAATCAGTGGATAAAGAATCAGTGGATTTGGAGGACTAACTGTAGTTGCACCCCTGAGCACTTTTAGAAAGAAGGCCAGAAGCAGAGACAGCAGTCTTCTTCACTCCAGCTGAATAATGGAAGAGAAGGAGTTAGAAGCAGAGAAAGGGTAAAGATAGAGGAAGGACACCATCACTGATCAGCCTCTTTCACTGGGCTTTAAAGAAAGGGAGGGATCACCATGCAAAGTTCTGTAATGTGTTTAGGGATCCAGCTATTTCCATGGACTTTCCTCCCATTTCCAGGACAGCTGTCACACAAGGAGGACTCAATCCATCAACCCCTCAATGTAGTGTAAATGTCTCCATGAGGAATTATGCTATGCTGAGCCATATATCCTCCCTCCCCATAAAGTAACACCATAAAGCTTCCCTACATGGCTATTCTGTGCTTTACAGTGAGAAGGAAGGATTGAAGAACCATCTGGTTGTGTCTCCATAAGCAAAAAGAAGTGCAGAGACCCCTGGATGACCCAGCAGATCTCAGCACTGATGTTACTACTGTGTGTCTGTCTATGAGGACATAGAAGCATACAATCACAGAGATGGAAGGGACTGGCAAGGGCCATCCAGTCCAACCCCTGCCATGCAGGAACTCACAATCAAAGTATTCCCAACAGATGGCCATCCAGCCTCTGTTTAAAGACCTCCAAAAAAGGAGATTCCACCACATAGCCAGATGCTTCTCTGATCCTGCCTTCTGTGACACTGGATCACTAACAGTTTCTTTCAACATGCAAGTTACCACTTGAGAGGTTGCTGTCATCAAGTGATGACCAACAATGTATGAATCAACAATATTTATTTATTTATTTAGATGTATACCACCTTGCCTTTCTCCCTTGGTGAGATCCAAAGCTGCATTACTGTATGATCACAGGAGTACTACTTCCTCTTGGTCTTTCTAGTTTTGTTTTGTTTTGAGTTAATAATGTTGATGGATAGTAGCACATTGTAAAAGTAAAAGCCAATCCAACAACAAGGAAAGAAAACAAAGGCCAAGACAAGTTCTCCACTCCCAGCCAACTAAGATATGAACTGCTTCATGTTTCGCCTCCTTAGAAGGTTAAGACAAACCCAACAAGGAGGAAACGTCTCTTAATGGTGGCCTTATGAAGTGGAATGCCTTCCTGAAGGAAAGCCTTGAAAGCAGCACCATCATGGATTTCAGAATAAATTTCAGGGCTGTACCATTAGAAAAAGAAAGCTGTGTGGTGTAGTGGTTTGAGTATTGGACTAGGACTCTGGGATACCGAGGTTGAAATGTCTACTCAGTCATCGAATCCCACTAGAAGATCTCCCTCTCAGCCTCAGAGAAAGGTGTTGGAAAAATCCAGCTTCCCCCTGTCTTGCTGTTAGATCAACTGTACTTAGATAGGACAGAAGCAAAATACTTCTGCTTTCTCATCTAAACTCTCCAAATTTGCTCTTCTTAATCCTTGAAATGTACGGTCATAAACACCAAGTAACTACACCCAGTGACCCAGGAAAGTTTCTAGGGTCATTGGTCAGATAAAGACTCCCCACTTCTCAGACTCCACTATTCCCATTCCACTTCCACCTTCCTTGGAGGTCTTTAAGCAGAGGCTGGATGGCCATCTGTCGGGGATGCTTTGATTGAGAATTCCTGCATGGCAAGGGGTTGGACTGGATGGCCCTTGGGATCTTCCAATTCTATGATTCTATGAGTGTGTTCCACTGTTGAACAGCTCTTAATGTCAGGAAGTTTCTCCTAATGTTGAACTATGAATCTGGAGACCTGGGTTCAAATCCCTGATAGATCATGGGAACCCACAGAGTGACCTAGGGCATGTCACATTGTTTCAGTGTTCAGCCTCAGAAGAAGGCAAAGACAACCTCATATTTCCAAGACATCCCTTAGAGATAGGGTAACCTTAGAGTTGCATAAACAGGAAATCACTTGAAGGCATACAACAACAACAACAACAACATTTATTCTCATATTTAATCAGAGTATTCACTCAGTTCTAGGAAAAAACTCCTGACACTGTGAACTGTTTTGACAGTGGAATATAATGCCTTGGAGAGAGGTGGAGTCTCCTTCTTTGGAGGTTTTTAGACTGAGGCTGGATAGCCATCTCCTAGAAGTGCTTTGACTGTATCTTGCTACTTGGCAGGAGAGGGTTTGACTGGATAGCCCTTGGGATCTCTTCCAACTCTAGGATTCTATGATTCAATGACAATACAACAAGTTGTAAAGGGCAGGAAGCCACATCACCACCACCACCATTCAGAAAAAAAAGTTTAGAAACAGAAGTCAATGCACATTGACCTGCATCCTACTGTTAGTCCTAACTAGTGCAGAGCCCAATGACTCAATGGGATTTACGTACATATTGCCTCACCATACAGAATTGATTCAATGAGTCTTTTCTAATTGAGCAGGCCTTATTTTACTGCTGTTTTTAGATGCATATGCTTGATTGTATTATTATTATTATTATTTAGGTTACATTGTGATTTTAACCTTGATTGCCAAGACACCTAAAAACACAGGACTAGAAAGAATATAAATGTTTTAAATCAATGCATCCTACTTGTATAATCACTGCAATCAGTGGCATTTGGATCGTAAGGGTTGCTATTTAATATTTAATCCACTGGAGACTCTTATAACAATTGCCCTTTATGCCCATTCCCTTGGATAAATAAATAAATAAAAATAGCTTCATGCTGATTCAAATGATTTCATGATGACTAATCTCAAACACATCAGTTATTATAAAGCGGGGGGGGGATGGGGGAGATGCGTAGGAAGGAATGATAAGTGTAGCTTCTTGCTGTCTTATATTTACAATAGACTGAATAGAATTTCAGAGAAGATATTGGCGAGAGTAATTACACAGCCTGCAAATTCAATAGTTAGACACTCATGCAGAATAAACTTCCTTGTCAACACAGTCAAGGAGCTAAAAGATGAACAGACGCTCCATTCTCCTTGATCCTGCCTTACAGATAAAGGACAAGGAAACTGATTGTGGTCATTATATGATATTCCTGCTGAAAATGTCCTTGAGATGAAGAGGTAGAAATTGTTATTAACTGCTGTGAAGTTGAATTTCAACTTATGGCAATCCTGTGAATGAGAGATTTCCATCACCCTGTTATCAACAGCCCTGCTGAGGTCTTGCAAACAGAGCCATGGGTTCCTTGATTGAGTCTCTCCACATGCAGTTGTTTGCTTTTGCCTGAGTCTCCTGGGAAAAGCAAGACACCACTGTCTCTTCTCCTGTACCTTGTGCAAACTACATTTTCATTTTCAATTCAAGTTTTCAGCAAATGAAGCAAGCTGGGGACAAAAGGGGGAAAGTGGGAGGAGCAGAGAGAAACAGGGGCATTTGAAAGGCATCTGCAAAGGTGCAACAACAGAGGAGTAACTGGGATTGTCCCTGACAGATCTGGACAGTTGAAAGGTATGGAGAGGAGAGGATGAAAGCCATGCATTTAGTTCTAAATTTATTTATTAAATGAAATATTTATATCCCACCATTGAGGGAGATCACAGGGTGGCTTACCATAAAAACAGTAAATAATTACACAATGACAGGCAATCTACCCAGTTGCCAGGTTCAAGAACTCCTAATCCACTTAGCCTCTGTCTTATTGGGATTCAGTGTCAGTTTATTCACCTTCATCAGCCCGTTATTGCATCCAAGCACTGTTCAAGCACCTCACAGCCCCAGCCAACTCTGCTGACAAGAGGTAGAGCTGAGTGTCATTAGCATACTGATGGCATCTAACTCCCAAACTCCTAATGACCTGTCCCAGTAGGTTCATATAGATGTTGAGCAGCAAGGGGGACAGGATTCAACTCTGAACCACAGTAAACCAGCTAGGGGGCTAACCAGTGCTGTTTTCTGGAATCATCCATGTAGATAGGGGGATAATGTCTCCTACAAGAACCAATTTAGTAAGGTATCACGATCAATGCTATACAAAACTGGCGTGAGGAGGGTGAGCAGGGTAGCATTCCCCTTGTCTTTCTCCTGTCTGCATGGACCAAAAAAAAAAAAAATGACCTCTCCCTTGTCTTTTGCTGAGGAATCCAGATGACACATGACCTAGACATATGGCCTGGGCATTCTCACTCTGGTTCAGGTGAAAACAGTCCAACCAAGGCCTTGCATATTCAGCACTAAGCCTAGGGTTTTAACACATACCCCCTTTCATAATGGATTAAAATCCCATTTTGCTCTGGATTTTCCTGGAGGATCTAGAGCCCACCATGACAACACCAGATAGCTCTTTACAATGTTGTGTCACTTGGCATGGCCAGTTCTGCTGCAGCAAGTCACTTGCTCAGGGGCTGAATGGGAGGCCCAACCTGAGTCACATGGCTGTGCACCTTGTTCTGACCTCAGAGCAAGCAACTTGGCCAGGCATTGCCCATACTGGGCAGGAAAATGGGATGTACGTGCAAACAGCAGCCCTGCATTACAACGGAAGTGACCAGGTGATGGGGATTGTTGTGGCAGCTCCAGGGCCAGAATACTCTGGGCTGCTCCCAGAATATTTTGGCCTGTGCAGACACCGCCCCGGAGCAGGCTGTCAGTCAGAGCAACCAAGCCAGCCTTGATATTGTACCCTAGCCTGAAAGCAGACTGAAATGGGTCCAGATAATCTGTTTCCTCCAAGAATTTATGAAGCTGCCTGTGACCATATGTTGAAACACCTTGTTGAAATATGAGATAGGGAGCCCTGGTGGCACAGTAGTTAAATGTCAGTATTGCAGCCACAAGGTTGTGAGTTTGATCCTAGAGGAGGGCTCCCAGGTTGACTCAGCCTTCCATCCTTTTCGTTGGTAAAATGAGTACCCAGCTTGTTGGGGGCAATTGGGTTACAGCTTGGAAATCGCTTAGAAAGTGCTGAGTACACTACGAAGTGGTACAGAAATGTAAATGCTATTGCTATATTAGTGATAGGGCAGTAGTGCTCACATATCTCTCGGTCCAGTGAAGTCCTCTTCAGAAGAGGATGCACTATAGCCTCCTTTGAAGTAGCAGGCATGTTCCCCTGATGTAGTGAGGCATTTATCACTTGGACCCATCCGATCAGTCCACATCTGCTAAAACTTGAGTGTCAAAATGGACAAGGGTGAAGATTACATTTGGCGGAACAGTCTAGTGTCTTGTCCACACCATCAGGCTGCAACATCCTAAGCTGATCCCAAGAAAATTGATGCAATAGTGCTCTGGACACATCCCCCAGACTCTGCAATAACTGTGGCATCAAGTTCTGGGTGAATATGAACAACTTTCTGCTGAAAGGTCTTGGAAAATTTATCACAATAGGCAACTGAGGGTTCTAATCCTGGCTTCTTTGAGCCTGATCCCAATAGCTCTTCACTACTTGGAAAAGCTCTGCTGGATGTTGTGCTGAAGATAGAAAAGAAGAAGCATAATAAGTTCTTTTTTTTTCACAGCAGCATAGCTGCCAAAGCTATTCTTAGTACCAACTGAAGTAGACCCATTGAACCAAAGGGATTTATCTACATAGTGTTTTACCATTCAGCAATTGATGCAGTGGTTATACTCTAGTTTATACTAACTCAATAGGATTCCAGCCCTGGTTTGCAAAGTAAGCAGAAAACAGGCAGAAGGAAAGGGAGAGGTTCAGAGCAAGTGATAAGAAAACAGGCAGAGGAGGGGGAGAGAACTTTCTTTTCCTGGATGCGAAAATCAATTTTATTCTCAGACTTCCCTGGCTTTTCATTTAGAAAGCAATAAAATTCTATTTGTCCCTTGTTCATTTTCTACATAAAATGCCACCAAGCCAGTAGCTTTCGGCAATGGCACAAAATGTAATAGGTTAGGACTGCCGCTTTAAAATATGTTAGGGATTTTTAATGAAACCAATTTATATCAGTTTGTGGTGGTGAAAGGGCTGAGGCAACTTAATTTAGTTCCATTTTCCACACATTCGTGGCCAAAGTAAGGACGCAGTCCGTTCTAATTCGGCTGCACCTTCATATGCCGGCCTAAGCTATTTCCACCTGATTTGGCTGGTGACCTCTATTAAACAGCCAGGTGTTTAGCTCTATTAAATGGACAATCTCTTGATACCTACGCACAGATGTTGCAGAATGTTACATTTTTAAAACTGGGCTGTAACTTTATTTTTATTTTTTTATTTAAAAAATGCATAACAGCTTCCTTTGCATTGCCAGACTCTAAAATAGCATAAAATAGAATTCCTCAAAGGTTACTTATGAGTTTTGAGTCAAGTAACAAATGACTTTGTGATGATTCACAACACAGAATAGGAGCAATTATCCACCTCTTCTGTGTTGTATGGGGCTAATCATAAATGAATACTGTAAATTTTGTTGAGTTTCTGTTAATGTGTGCATAAATATAAATAATACAAGAAAATATATGTACATTTGAACAAGTATCTAATGTCCGAAAAGTTGCATGCATCCAAAGAGGTGCCAATGCAGAGACTGATTATAGAAAATTTTTGTATGTGCTGCTCAATAGTATAACAAGAAACCTTGGAGACAAATCTTAAAGCCCTAAATAGGTACATACAGGTGCAATGTAACAGAGTTTCCACTATAAAGATTCCCAAGTGGATTTCCATTGCTCAGAGTGATTCCAAAGCTTTTTCTTCTGGAGTCTTAGTATGTATCTACACTGTAGACATAATGCAGTTTGATACAACTTTAATTGCCACGGCTCCATCCTAAAGAATCCTGGGATTTGTAGTTCTGTAAGGCATCAACACCCTTTGGAAGAGAAGGCTAAAGGACATGCAAAACTGCAGATACCACGGTTCCATAAGCAGGAGTACAGCATTTAAAGTGGCATCAAACTGTATTATTTCTATAGTGAAGATGCATCCCTAGTCTAACATTCAGACAACTATACCACACTGGCTTCACTCAGGCCTTTTTAAACAACAAAAGAAACAAATATACTTACTAAAAAGTACTAAAACATACTTACAAAAAAGGACATGGCCACATAGCCCAAAAAAATCCACAAAGAAACTATACTTACTAAAAGATCCAGGTGAAGTCTACTGTTTAGGACAAGAGAGAGAAGGTCCAGGGGCCACCAGAAAGCATTTTATTTGTCTCTGGGATATCCTGAACACAATCAGCTCTGGAGTGGAACAAGTCTATTCAATATTGTTCCAAACAAATCCAAAACTGAAAAGGAAAAAGTAAGCTTAGGTCAAATCTCCCTTATCCGGAATCGCAAAATTCAAAATTGCCTTGAATCCCATTGTCAAAGAAAGGTGGGATATAAATCCTTGAAAATAAAATAAAATTGCCCACCTGGGTGGCTGAAATAGTGACATCTTTGCTTTCTGATGGTTCAGTGTACACAAACTTTGTTTCATGTCCGAACTTATTAAAAATCTCAAGTATACAATTTCCTTTAGGCTATATGTATAAGGTGTAGACCAAGCATAAATGAATTTCATGTTTAGACTTGGGTCCAATCTCCAAGATAATCCATTATGTGTATATGTAAATATTCCAAAATTCCCCCCCCCCTTTGCAAAAAAAAAATATCAATCTCCTCAAATACAAAATGCTTCTCATCCCAAGATAAGGGAGACTCAGCCTGTAAAAGACTCTCCCCCATTTTTATGAATCCTTTATGGAGATAGCTTCTTGATCTGACAGAATAAGGCTGAGATTCTAAACGCTGCCCATAGAAGTTAGAGAATTCAGGAAGATGTAGTTTGAGAAAGCTCTGGAAACTCTAGAAAACTCTCTGATCTTACATAAGGAGAACTGCAGAAATTTCCTCCAAGGAGATTAGAGACCTCCATAATTTTTAACTGGTTTAGGTGGGTATGCATATTTAGATTATTGTTAACTATCTCCCAACACTGCAAGTCATGTTAATTAATGAAGTGTTATTAATTAAAGTGACAAATCACACTTATACAAATACATTCTGGAAAGTGGAACCTTTGTGTGTCAGTGATAACAAATGAAGTTATTCATTCCAATTTGCTTCTCTGAATTTATGCTCTATTTACTTGCATGTTCGTCAAAGCCCGGCACAAGCTGAAATCGATGGAGTCACTTGAGGACTTTCCATTACAAATAAGTTTGATTTGGATGCTGCAACTTTTGCACACCAAACCTTTGCAACTAAAAGGAACATAAGAACTCTGAGGTATCAGATAATGGATACACTTAATTCACAATCTGAGAGAGGATGAAGTGAATGGTGAAGGGTCTGGAAACTATGCCCTATGAGGAACAACTTAGGGAGCTGGGGATGTTTAGCCTGGAGAAGAGAAGGTTAAGAGGTGATATGATAGCCCTGTTTAAATATTTGAAGAGATGTCACATTGAGGAGGGAGGAAGCTTGTTTTCTGCTGCTCCAGAGAACAGGACCTGAACAATGGATGCAAACTGCAGGAAAAGAGATTCCACCTCAACTTTAGGAGGAACTTCCTGACAGTAAGGGCTGTTCGAAAGTAGAATAAACTTCCTCAGATTGTAGTGGAGTCTCCTTCCCTAGACGTCTTTAAACAGAGGCTGGATGGCCATCTGTCAGGGGTGTTTTGATTGAGAGTTCCTGCATGGCAGAATGGGGTTGGGCTGGATGGCCCTTGTGGTCTCTTCCAATTTTATGATTCTATAAGATAGAAGCCTTCTCAGAAGCATACAGCAAGCTTCATGAAATCACAGAGTTGGCAGGGGATCCATAGGCCATCATGTTCAACCCCCTGTTCAATGCAGGAAACCCAAGTAGAACTTTCCCAAGTAGAGCATCTGGGAAGCATCACCAGCCTCCTTTTGTAGACCTGCAGGGAAGGAGAACCCACCACTTCTCTAAACAAATTGTTTGCATTGCTGAATTCTTACTGTCAGGAGGTTCCTTCTAATATTCTATTGAAATCTAACCTCCTGCAACATGAAACCATTAGACATGGTCCTTCCCTCTGGGGCAACAGAAACAACTGGCCCTCTCCTCTCTGTGACATCTCTTGAAATGTTTGAAGAGTGTAACCATATCAGCCCTCAATCTTCTCTTCACCAAGATAAACATGCCCATTTCCTTCAATCTCTCCTCATATGCTTTGTTCTTCATGTCTCTTATCATCCATGTTTTCCTTCTCTGAAGGCACTCCAACTTGTCTATATCCTTCCTAAAACGAGGCACCCATTAGCGAACATAGTACACTGGATGAGGCCTGACTAGTACAGAATATATACTGACTTGGAAATTTTGCTCCTGTTAATGCAGGCTAAGATAGCATTTGCCTTGGCTGCAGTATCACAGTGCTGGTACAATGTGACAGTGCACCAGCGGTGTGATACAATCAACAATAATCCCAAAGTCTTTAGGATTATTAATAAAATGAAATTCAGCAGAGACAAATGCAAAATTCTACATTTAGGCGAGAAAAACCAAATGCCAGGTATAGGATGGGGGATACTTGGATCAGCAGTACTACATGTGAAAAGGAACTGTATTGTTGTTTGATTGTAAGATGCAGTGAGGTCCCAATTTTGGGAGAAAGGTGGCACCAAAATAATTTTGTTATTGCTGTTGTGTGCCTTCAAGTTGTTTCTGGTGACTTTAAGGCAAGCCTATCACGGGGGTTTCTTGGCAAGTTTTCTTTACAGGAGCTTTCTCTTCCTCTGGGACTGAAAGTGTGTGACTTGCCCAAGGTCACCAAGTGGGTTTCCATGGCTGAGTGGGGAACTGAACACTGATATCCAGAGTCACAGTCCAACATTCAACCCACTACACTACACTGCCCTTCATAGAAATAAATACAACTATTATTATAATTCAGACATAGCCGGGTTAGCCTGGAACATCTATATTTAAAGGGATCTTGTAGCACCTTTGATATCAACTGCATGAAAGAAGTTGTAGCATAAGCTTTCTTAGACTTGGTCTACTATCACAGATGCATGGAATGAAATGAACTTGTCACCTCATCACCTTACCCACAAGCTTTCCATTTCCATGGCTCTTCATTTGTCAGACTATAAATGTCCTTCCTAGGGAACCCATCACTCCAAGCATCTGAGGAAGCAGACCAAGTAGAACTTCTTTTTCACAGATGACGATCATGATGGTGGTGGTGATTTAATGCAATGCTAGAAATTATGGTAGTTGTTGTTGTTGTTGTTGTTGTTGCTGCTGCTGCTGCTGCTGCTGCAATACTAGAAGTTTGCGGAATGGAGGGAAATTTCATTTAAGGACATAGAATTCCCTCCTTCTCTCCCAGAATAATGACCTCATTACCCTTCCTCCATTCACTGGTTTATACTCTGTTCTGTTTACGGAATATCTCCTTTTAAAACTGCAACAGAAAAGCAAAGGGTGATTATATACAAGACCCTAACTTATTTGGCTCAAAACCCACTAGCCGTCATTAGCAGGAAAACAGATATAAAAGGTATCATTAACAGATGTTCTTTCAGGGTCCCAAGAGGAACTGTAGCCTTTTGTTCCTGCAACTAACCATCTCATGAAGAGAAGCCAATCAGTGCAGACGATCGCTCCATCAAAACGCCAACTAAACAGAGCGATCAATACAAGAGAATTAAGTAACCATGCCTCCCTTGTCTTTGGCACATGCATATGAAGTTAAGAGGGAGATGTCAAAGGCAAAGCCATCTTCCCTGTTTGTGGAGGAGCCTTGAGAGCTGTCAGACACCGACAGATTTGGGAACATTCATATCTCAACAGCTCTTCAAGCTGCAAGAGGAGTTGTGCGTATTTTTTTTAATGCAAAGATGGACAGATGGAATTAATTATCACTGGTTTTTTTGCACATTTAGGAAAGACATCAGGATTGACACTTTAGAGCACTTTTCAATCCCAGCTGGAGCAGTTTGGAGCTCCGAGATGTTAAATACATAAATGCACAAGAAAATTGGGGCATGCATGCAAAGAGAATGAAGGAGAGGGAGAGAGAACTACTGGTTCTGCATTCAGAATAACTGGAGCTACCCTACTGCAGGTCTGCAGAGAAGATCAAATTTCCTAGGCTAACAAACATGACAGACATCAACTCCCTGGGAACCCATTTTTCCCAGCTATGTGGAACAATCTCCATTGCCAGCCCCTGCTCAACAATAAATGCAAAAATAGATAAATAAATGTAAACATAAATGCATAAATAAATGAGATTGATTTGGACTGTTCCAGGTTTGGATTCTGTTCCAGAGAAGAATGGAACACCCTGAAGCATGTACCTAGATGCTAAAAATGTAGCGGGAAAGCCAGACATCTTGCCTACAACATGACCATATAAAACAAATGTCAAAACTATGATGAGGGGAGGAAGGGAGCTGGATTTGACTCATCAAGAGCTCTTTCACACAAAAATGTTATCAAGAGTCTCCCATTAAAGTTTTAATGGAGACACATTGTGTACGGTCACTGAATTTGATGATACATGCCTTCAAGTCATTCCCGACTTATAGTGAGCTTAAAGTGAATCTATCATAGGGATTTCTTGGCAAGATTTGTTCAGAGTTGGTGGGCCTTTGCCTTCCTCTGAGGCTGAGAGAATGTGACTTGCCCAGTGTCAACCAGTGTGTTTCCATAGCCAAACAAAAATTTGAACCCTGGTTATTGAAGTCATAGTCTTCATAGTCATAGTCATAGTCCAACAGTCAAACCACTGCACCACCAATTACACCAATTACCTCTTTCATTACCTCTTAAATTCTTTTTAAGAATTAGGAGTTTGAAAGAGCTATAGTGAGAGGTTTGGCAGTTGTATATTTTATTTTATTTTTATAGTAAATAATAATAATAATAATAATAATAATAATAATAATAATAATAATAATAATAATTGTGTTTGTCCCTAAAGTTTTTTCTTTCTTTCTCTTTTTAATGCCCTTCTGTCTTGTTGACAGAAGACTGGCTTAGTCTTCTTTTTGTGTTTCTGTTTATCCATCTGGCAACCTGTTGGTTAGTCCCAACTAGAAAAGATCTGTTCAATCCACTGTTAAATGGCGAGTCAACACTTAGGCAAATCTCATCGATTCAAGGAGTTTTCTGTAATCAGGAATGACAATAGCCTCTTGGCCTGTGTTTGCTTAAGCAGAAAACTTAAGTGTTCAGGTCTTGTCCTTGAAAACCCTCCACAGCTTAGGACTCAGGTATCTTAAAGATTGCCTTCTTCTGTATCAATGCATATCAATATCTACATCGTCTGCTGGGATCCTTGCCAGAATACTGGTGCCAGTAGTGAAGTGTTGTTCTGTCCTTGGCCCAGTGCTGTTCAACATCTTTATCAATGACTTGGATGATAGAATAGAGGACATGCTTATCAAATTTTCAGATTACACCAAACTTTTGAAGAGTAGGTAATACCCCAGAGGCTCCAGATTCAAAATGACCTCAGACTGGAGAGCTGGCCCAAAACTAGCAAATTTAATTTCAACAGGAAGAAATGGCAGGTAGGACACTTAGGCAGGAAAAAAGAAAGAAAGAAAGGCTGAGACATGGGATGGCTAACCCCTGGCTTGAAAACAGTACATGCAAAAGGGATCTGGGAGAGTCTTAGAAAACCACAAGCTGAACGTGAGTCAACAGTGTGATATGGCAGCTAAAAAAAGCCAATATGATTCTAGACTACATCAACAGAACAGAAGTATAGTGTCCAGATCAGTGATTTCCTATTCTGGTCTTCCAGGTATTTTGGACTTCAGATCCCAGAAGCCATAGCCATCTTAGTCAGTGGTCTGAGATTCTGGGAGATGAAGTCCAAAGTACCTTGAAGGCCAGAGTTTGTGAATCACTAGTCTAGATCAAGGGAAGTAATAGTGCCACTTTATGCCTCACCTGGAATCCTTCATCCAGTTCTGGGCACCACAATTCAAAATGGATGTGACAATTAAAGCAGTATCAAACTACATTATTTCTGCAATGCAGATGCAGATGCAGATGCATGGGGCATTTTGGGGGCAGTGGTTTGAGTGTTGGACTAAAACTCTGGGACACCAGGGTTCAAATCCTGACTTGGGCAAGCAACCCACTGGATGACTTTGGGAAGGTCATGCTCTCTCAGCCTCAGAAGAACACCATGACAAACCCCCTTGGAAAAAATCTTGCCAAGAAAACCCTATGCAAGGTCCCTCTTAGGGTAGCCATAAGTAAGAAATGAGTGGATGGCACACAACAACAACAACAACAACAACAACAACATATGCAGCCCTAGACAGAAGTCCCTTGGTTTGCTGAAGCCCTATTTGTATGAGAAAGAAGTATCTTGGCTTGTTGTAGTATAGGAACTTCATAGCCCACATAATTATGAGCATCTTTTTCAGATTTGCTTCCTGCGCATTGCCGCTGAGTCCACTATTGATTGGGGGAATTTCCAAAGATGCTACAGTGATGAGTCCATTAACTATTCCTTTCCTTTGGTTTTGAATGCATGGCACTTGGGACCTGTGGGCTGGCAAATTGACTTCCTTACCCAACTTTACATTCTTTCATCTCCAGCCTGACAGCAACAGTGACTAAAGTACAGCTCTATTGATTAAACATCCTGCGCTTTTCCAAGAGGACGTATGCATCCGTTGCCATAACACAACATGGCATCTAATCGATACAGCAGTTATGCAAATGTGTAGGCCATGGAGATCATATGTATTGTCTCCCAAGAAGCAACACAAAACAAAAGGACTGATTAGGTGGTTCCAGGCACTCCCAAACATGCATGCATCACGGTTTGGAAAAGTCACTAGGAAAAAGGTTACTTCTTTTGGACCACATGCTGGCTGGGTGAGTCTAGGAGTTGGAATAGTAACATTTCCTGGCAGTAAGGGTGGTTCAACTGTGGAATATGCTACCTGGGAGAGTGGTGGAGTCTTCTTCTTTGGAGGTCTTTTAACAGAAGCTGGATGGCCATCTGTCAGGGATGCTTTGATTTTGAGTTACTGTCTGGCAGAATAGAGTTGGACTGGATGGCCCTTGTGGTCTCCCAATTTTATCATTTTATACATATTGACTCTGTCTTGTAGCTGCTTTGGGTCTCACTATGGGAGAAAGGTGGCATACAAATGAAATAATAAACCTAGGAAATACTGGGTAGACTTCATCTACTAACACAGCAGTTCTCAGCCTGTGGGTCATGACCCTTTTGGAGGTTGAATGATCCTTTCACAGGGGTTGCCTAAGACCATCGTATGTCCAATGGGCTTAGGAACCAAGACACCACAATTTTATGGTTGGGGATCACCACAACACAGGGAACTGTATTAAAGGATTGCAGCAATAGGAATCATAGACTCATAGAGTTGGAAGAGACCACAAGGGCCATCCAGTCAAATCCCCTGCCATGCAGGAAATCACAATCAAAGCATCCCTGACAGATGGCCATCCAGCCTCTGCTTGAAGACCTCCAGGAAAGGAGACTCCACTACACTCCGAGGAAGGAGTGTGTTCCACTGTCGAACAGCCCTTACTGTCAGGAAGTTCCAAATGTTGAGGTGGAATCTCTTTTCCTGGAGCTTGCATCCATTGCTCTGGAGCAGCAGAAAACAAGCTTGCTCCTTCCTCAATATGACATCCCTTCAAATATTTAAACAGGGCTATCATATCACCTCTTAACCTTCTCTTTTCCAGGCTAAATATCCCCAGCTCCCTATGTCGTTCCTCATAGGGCATGGTTTCCAGACCCTTCACCATTTTAGTTACTCTCCTTTGGGACACGCTCCAGTTTCTCAATGTCCTTTTTGAATTGTGGTGCCCAGAACTGGACACAATAGTCCAGGTGGGGCCTGACCAGAGCAGAATACAGTGGCACTATGACTTCCCTTGATCTAGACACTATACTTCTATTGATGCAGCCTAAAATCGCATTGGCCTTGTTAGCTGCCGCATCGCATTGTTCACTCATGTTCAACTTGTGGTCTACTTGGACTCCTAGATCCCTTTCACACGTAGTTTCATTCAGCCAGGTGTCCTCCATCCTATAGCTGTGCTTTTCGTTTTTCCTCCCTAAGTGCAGTACCTTACATTTCTCCATCTTGAATTTCATTTTGTTAGCTATGGCCCAGTTTTCTAGTCTATTCAGGTCATTTTGAATCTTGATCCTGTCCTCTGGAGTATTAGCTATTCCCCCTAATTTGATAAGTATGCCCCCAATTTTGTCCTCCAAATCATTGATAAAGATGTTGAATAGCACTGGTCCCAGGACAGAGCCCTGTGGGACCCCACTGGTCACTTCTCTCCAGGATGAAAAGGAGCCATTGTTGAGCACCCTTTGGCTTCAGCCAGTCAACCAATTACAGATCCATTTAACAGTTGCCTTGTCTTTCCCACATTTTACAAGCTTGTTTGCAAGAATGTCATGGGAAACCTTGTCAAAGGCCTTACTGAAATCAAGATATACTGTATTCACAGCATTCCCTTCATCTACCAAGCTGGTAATTTTATCAAAGAAAGAGATTAGGTTTGTCTGGCATGACTTGTTTCTCTGAAACTCATGTTGACTTTTTGTGATTATGGCATTGCCTTCTAGATGTTCACAGACTCCCTGTTTAATGATCTGCTCCAGAATCTTTCCTGGTATCGATGTCAGACTAACTGGACGATAATTGTTGGGATCCTCTTTTTTCCCCTTTTTTGAAGTTGGGGACAACGTTTGCCCTCCTCCAGTTTGCTGTGATTTCTCCTGTTCTCCAGGACTTCTCAAAGATTATTGCCAATGGTTCCGATATTACATTTGCCAGTTCTTTTAATACCCTTGGATGTCATTCATCTGGTCCTGGAGACTTATATTCGTTTAGGTTAAACAGGTATTCCTGTACTATCTCTTTGCTTATTCTGTGCTGAAATTCCTCTTTTCTGTCCTCTGCTCCATTATCCTCAGGTTGAGTTCTCTTTGTCTTTTCTGAGAAGACTGAGGCAAAGAAGGTGTTGAGTAATTCTGCCTTTTCTCTGTCTTCTGTTAGCATTTTGCCATCTTCTCCACGCAGTGGCCCTACCGTTTCCTTCTTCTTCCTTTTGCTGTGGACATATATAAACAAAGCCCTTTTTGTTGTTCTTAACCTCTCTAGCAAGCCTGAGTTCATTCTGTGCTTTGGCTTTTCTGACTTTACCCCTACACAGGCTCGCTATTTGTTTGAATTCCTCTTTCAAGGTTGAGAACCGCTGTACTAACAGATAATAACATCAGTGCCCAAAGTATGGCAACATCCAAAATTCACAAAACAGTGATATCCTTCTTTGGTCAACAAAAATGCACAGAATGCATATATTTTGTGCATTTTGGTTGGCCCGATAAAGGTAGCACTATTTTGTGAATTTTGGTTGTTATTGTACTTTACTGTTTGGCCAACATGGCTACTGCAGGGATAGTGCTCAATGGCTCTCATGCTGCTAAAAGTTCACCAGAGCAATAGGATGCATTTTGAGGCTGCTCTGTGCCTGAGCTTGGAAAAGTTATTTTTCAACTACAACTCCCAGAAGCCCCTATCCAGCAAGACACTGGGGATCCTGGGAGTTTCAGTCATTAAATTAATTTCCCAAGCTTTGCTCGAGGCTGATAAATAATAACATTCTTGATAGGCTATAGGTTGATTTTTGCTACAGCCATTTATGCTGACGGTTCAAGACAGTTAAAGCTCTGTGTTGCCACCTTATGGTTACAAATCAAAAATGTGACCTCAAATTCAACAGGTCACTGGATCTAAGTGCCTTCACTTTCCCCCTTTCCACATTGCATAAAGACGCCAGAGATTTCTTCTTCTTTTTTTGTCCCTCTTTCCTCCATAATGCCTCTGAGATATCCATCTCTCTTGTATTTATTCAGTGCAGAACAGATTGATTTAAATCTTTGCCCAAGGTTATTTTTTTCTCCTGCTTTGCATTAATTTTAAACACATAATAAGAGGTTATATAGGGCCAGAATTTTGGAAGCGGAAGGATGGAGTGAGGGGGATGAATTTTCACTTAGAGGAATGGGGGAGAAGGGTATACAAAAATGGAGAAGTCATTTTCATTTTTAAATACACAAACACCTTCCCTTTACCAAGTGCAAATATATACAATTGTTATTAAACTTGGGTTTCTCTCAGCTACTTCAGAGAAAGAGACATAATGTCACGGAAGCGAGAATCCATACAAACAGAATCAACAAATCCACATTTGCAAAGACCCTCGCCTCGCGGGGAGCTCCGACTTGTTAAGAGCCTTTGCAGACTTTCTAATGAAATCCAGATTCTGATAATTTAATCTGATGTGCTCGAGAATTAAAAGAATCAGCAGTTTTTCATTCCTGCTGATGCTGGAGATTTTCTTGGTTCACAACTAAAGTTCTATGCTTATGAAAAAGTGGGCAAAAAGGAATATACCCAGTAATGTACCAAAGACTAGGGGACCAGTTCCAAGAACTCCAGGTGCTCAGTCATGATATCTGTGGAGCATATGTGTGGTGGTGTCACTGACTGCAATACTTTTGGTGCCATACACAGCCATAATTTCGAATCCCACCTATGTCCTTAGGAGATGTTTACCATAAACTGGAGTCAGTGACTGGAGAACTGTATCAGAGTTATGCATGTGGAATGCACAGCCATGGACAAGTTTAGCCCAAATGTGCAACAGATTGCACTCATCCATATGCAACAAACATCTATGTGCAATACCCATTCATGGGTAATCTGCAACTCTGCTTCCACAAACCTTAGTTGCATATGGCCCAACTGTATTAGACAAAAATAGTAGGGGAACAAATGTATCCATGAGTCACCAACAGGAATCTATCCTTTCTATTAGATAACTTGCAGTGATCACAGATTTTGTGATTTCCAGGATGGATTGGCCCAACTGGCTCTGGAAAAACAAGGCTGTTTTGCATGCATAGATTGGCCTGCCACACTGCAGCCAAGACACCTACACATGCACATATGCATATATACACACATATTAAATTAGATAAATCTGTACTGCTGGAGAATATGTTTTGGGAACAATTTTGGACTAAACGATCAATCTACTCTACTTTCCTGCCTTCAAATTTGTACTTTTCCTATCCTGTTCCTGCCCTGGCCACCCCATATTTCTATAAGTATACAAAGGCATTATGGAACCAAAACATGAGCTGTCAAAAAACTGCTAGATTCTTTGATTATCCTATCATCTACAAGCCCCTCAGCATTTTGTTTTCTCTGTGGTTAGCTGCAATGCCCACAATAGTTGGAGGAGACATTTCCAGCAATATTGCCCTGAGCTATCCATTTTTATCCAAAGTATGATGGGATAGCTTGGCATGTTACATACTTTCCTGCAACCTGGGTGCGTCTGTGGACATTTAGTAGTGGCCATTTGTTGGAGGGGCAATTGGTCCAGGGATCATTATGTACAGAGTTACTGGATACATCTGTCTCTAACAACCTAAAAAAGACTACTTTTTCTGTAGCTAGATATAGACGGAAGACAGATTTCACTGAGATCCATGTATTTCCTTTGAAACTCTCAGTTGATGATGTCAGCTGTCTGCATCTGGCTATGTGAACAGAGCTAGATAATTCTCTTTATCCGTTCCATCTCCATCAGTGATGGAATAGAAGTATCATAGTGACACAGTGAGTCTTGGTGGATTTTGGGGTTTGTGGAAGGAGGAAGGGAGTATCAACCTTTTCAGTGACCAAAACAGTACATATGGAAACATAAGTGTCAGAATTAACCCCTGGAATATGAGAAATCCAATAAAGAGAAGTAGGATTGCAAGGCGTTTTTGATGACTTCCTTCCCAAATCTGAGGAGGATCACTCCTCAGCAGTACTTGACAAACACTGAAGTGACTCCTCTTCCCCTTTGAGGTTTGGTGAAGAAACAGGGACAAATGTTGTAGGGATCATTTGTGAAATAGAAGACACTGACTGACCAAGCACCTGGCATCCACAGGCAGCCACCTATAAATCTCCCAGCAGCTGTTGGGAGTCCCTATTGTTCATAGAGTGAACCCTTCAACCTCTATGAGTGGCCATGCTCTTAGTGTTCCAATGTTTCCTGGAATTCTTGACTCCTGGACTTCCTAGAGTTTTAATGACTGCTTGGCTCATCCTTTTGGGGGGTTGGATATGTGTACTACTAGGGAGCAAGCTTGTTTTCTGCTGCTCCAGAGACTAGAATACAAAACAGTGGATGCAACCTACAGGAAAAGAGATTTCACCTTAATGTTAGGAGGAACTTCCTGACAGCAAGAACTGTTTGACACTGAAACATATTTTCTCAGAGTGTAGTGGAGCCTCCTTCCTTGGAGGTCTTTAAACAGAAGCTGGATAGCCATCTGTCGGGGATGGTTTGATTGTGATTTCCTGCATGGGGGGGGGTAGGACTGGATGGTCCTTGTGGTCTCTTCTCACTCTATGATTCTTGATTTTGAGATTACCTGGGTGGGCCTCCTTGCAACTGCTTCCTCTACATGAATCTGTCCCTTTGGACACTTGCTGTTCATAGACATAGGAGCAGCAAGCTAGAATTATAGTTTTTTTGTGGGGTTTTCAGGCTATGTGGCCATGTTCTAGAAGAGGTTATTTCTGATGTTTCACCAGCATCTGTGGCTGGCATCTTCAGAGAATGCTGGCATGAAAGAGAGTTGGATACACACACACACACACACACACACACTGTGTGACCTGGGTAGGGAGGAGTGATCTCCATGTTAATTCGTGTATTGTTCTGTTGAACGTGAACATGATGGTGCAACACAATGTTGCATAGAAGGATTAATGTGTAACTGCAAATGTGAAAATTTATGGGGCTCAGCTCTGAGGTAGGATCTCGTTCATCATCCTATGAAGAGTTGAAAGGCATACAACCCAGGGGGAAGTCTGTGGCTCTCTCCCTGGAGGTTTATAGCCTCTGTGAAACTGCAGACAGACAGATTATGTAAGAAACCATCCTTCTCTAAGCAACAATTAAGTGTAGTTATGCTGAAAGCTATCTTAGCCTCCCCATCTATGCTGAAGTCATCGTTATCTGAAATATGGTTCAAGGGAGGTTAATGCCTGTTGTCAAACAGAACTCTGGAATGGGCCCACAGCCAAACCAACAGCAGGGTCAGATTTGACATTATTATTGAAATAATCCCTCCCCCAATGTATTAAAAGGGACAGAATTTCTAAATTTGCAAGAACTTTTGTGCACCTCATCAGAGCTCTCATTCCTGGGTTGCAGGGAAAGAAAGCGAAAGAGGATGTCTAGAAATAACAACCTAGCAACTTGGATTATTTGCAAGAGGGAATGCCGACATAGAACTGCTGTGATGGCAGGGGGAAAAAGAAACCAATAGAGAACATGGGAGGTGGAGAGGATCAGCTGTGTTGCCCTTCTAAGTAGTGAATAATAATAAAAGCTAGCATTCTGCATCAGCTACTTAGTTAAGAAGCTAAGTAGCTGATATAGTATCTCAGGCTGCATCTGCAGTGCAGCAATAAATGCATTTTGACACCACTTTAATCACCATGGCTCAGTGCTATGGAATTGTGGGATTTGCAGTTTGTTATGGAACCACAGCTCTCTGACAGAGAAAACTGAATTTTTCACATAGCTACAAATCTCAGAATTCCATTGCTTTGAACCATGGCAGTTAAAGCAATGTCAAACTGCATTATTTCTGCAGTGCATATGCAGCTTAAGTGTACAGTGGGGCCTCAATATTTGTTGGGGTTAGGGGTGCAGGACACCCATGAAAAGTGGAAAAAGAATAAATTAAAAAACAACAACACTATTTTACCTGAGAGAGCACCTCTCTAAGAATCTCTAGGTCCATCAGTGCAACTCTGTGGTCAACATCTGCCAGAAGTTGACCACAGAATCCTGCTGGAGGACATACACATGCCTAGAGAAGTGTTTCCTCTAGCAATCCCAAGGTCCTCTAACATCAACATCTGCCACAGTCATGCTGGAGGGCCTACAGATTCCTAGAGAGAACATATTAATCAAATCCATGAATAATCAAATCTGCAAAAGTCAAACCTACAAGTGTGGCAGGCCAGCTGTACTTAGTATACTTAATTAAATAACCTCCCCTGTTTTAACTAAGTAACCTCTCCTGGCCCAACCACTGCTAAACCTGATGGAAACATCATTCACCCATGCTCCAATCACTGTCCAAATGGCCCTCCATCCACCCATGCAGCAGATGCCTTGCAAATTATGGGGGGAGATATGATCATGGCAACAGTGTCACAATCATGACTAAGTAGCACTTGTGAATGTAGAATAGTTACCTAGATTTACCCATCTATAACTGTTCTGTATTCACAATTGTTACTGAGGGCATGTCTGCACAAGTCAAATGAACCCGTTTCCCCTCACCTTCATGGCACCCTGTCTTTACAACACAGGACCAAAGCCCTAATTTGTCTGCAGACTGTCTTCATGACAGGAAGATAGTTTTGCATCAAAAAAGACTTACTTGTTGCGCTGGATATTCCAGGAAAATTGCAATGCTGGGTGGCTATTTACACGAGTCCTGTTTTGCTGCTTAGCATCACTGTTACAAGTCACTCACCTAAAGGTCACAACGAGGCAACCAGTGATGTGACTCATGCTGGGTGACACAGTGGGATGCATGTATGGACAACTGCCCAGTGTTGCTGCGAAGTGCAGAGATAAAGGTGGGATTCCAGGGCAGGTCCAAGATTGGAACACTTTGAGAGCAGCCTGATGTATTCTGGCTGGTATAGACCCACCGTGAATCATGACTGTGACACTATTGACATGATTGTAACTCCTTCCTTTCAACTCACCTTACCAAACATCAGCTGCTTGGGGAGAAGGAGTTTCATTTTGATTGTAATTGGAGTATGAGTGAATGATCTTTCCATTGGGTTTTAGGGAATTAGGCCAAGAGTGGACTGGCATTTAACTCTAAACTTAAATCTACCTCCAACAAAGGTAAAAGCTTTTTCATTTAGATTATAATTGACAAGTGTTACCTGTATAGCACCTAAACGTTTTTCCATATGTAGCAGTACACAAAAATGTCTTGAGAAATACCTCTGTGTAACAAAAAATGTGTGTGGCTTCACAAAGGACAGAGACAACCTGGATCCCAATGCTGCTGCATTTTAAAATTTACCGTCCTTTGTCTCAGTTTGTACATGATCAAAAAAGGAAGTGGCCTCTGCCTGCACTGAAATCCCTCCAAACCAACTGAACTACAACAGAAACATCATCTGACACAAAATGTATGTCTGTGACTCCAACACTGTCACTTTACTTTTCTTCTCTTGTATGAATTTTTGACATCTTTTGAATGATGAAGAAGCCAGTGGAACTTTGAAGCTTGCATGATGCATGTTGTGCATTTTGGTTGGCTAATATCACTCTTTTGTGGAATTGGGATTTTGTTGTATTTTGCTGCATGGTCAACACATGGATTTGTTTCTTTGTTAAGTATACTTAACTAAGTAGCTGATGTAGTAGAACAACAACAACAACAACAACAACAACAACATTATACTGGCTTAAACTGAAGGTCACAAAAGAGGAGTTACACCAAGATCCCACACATTTTGGCAAAGATCTGAGATCAAGGAGTCAAAGTGTAACTTCATACTCATAGTTCTTTATCACATGGGGAAAATTGGGGTTTAAACAATTATTATCCCATGAAAATTGCACAATCGCAATTAACATTTTCACATGATGTTGCAATTGAAGTGCCATTATCCTGGGAATCAACAGGCAATAAACACCAACAATCCCGTGAATGATTTGTGGCTGTTTATTGCCTTTTTATTCCTGGGATAAGAGCTCTTTAATTGCATTGTGTGTGAAAACGTTAATCACAATTGCATGATTTTCACAGGATAATCACTGTCTAAACCCACAATTTCCCCTGTGTGATAAGTCCATAGAGTTACACAGTGAGTTTTGCAACAACATCCCATTAGTGAACCGTGACATAGGCAATCACATGCAGATTCATAATGTTGATGTACATCTATATGCTGAATTTGCAATGCATTGAATTTTATATGCATACATGTACAGAGGTCATTTGCTTCCATGTGCAGTGTACAATCATTTCTAATTACACCCCACATATCACACAGTTTCCACAGGCTTGAACCTAATATTACTGTTTGCTATTGGACGAAAAAGTCCACTACTTTGAAAGGGGACTTTATGTATGTGTAAGACACCAACAGGTGTCTGGTTTCTGTAGGATTCTGAGCAATTAATGCTTGTAGTTACCTGAACAATATTATTTCTTAGTTTCAGAGGTCAGAGACTGTGTCAAATCAAAAAGAACTGAATTCTTAAAATACCACTTAACTAATTTAAGATAGATTTTTCATAGAAACCAAGAAACTCCGTGGGATTCCTATTGACTACAGATATCCAACTGGGAAGGGGGTGGGTGGGAACAGAGACACCCACAGAAAACATCTAGTATCCAAGAACCCTTGGATTTTCCCACCTGAGGCTGCCTAGCTAGCTGTACCCAAATGGATTTTTAGTTGATAAGATCTGACAAGGCAACAGCCCAAAGTGGGACAGCTCTGGGCTTCACAGCTGTGACACTCAGCATTTGGCAACCTTGGGCCATTTCTCTCTTCTGGGTTACACAGGATTCTTTGGTATTGCTTCTGCTGCTTAGTTTTACTTGCTCCAGTTTTGCTATCAATTATAAAAGAAATGAGCTCCCTTTAAGTGGCTTGGTCCAGCAGTTGCATTAGAGCTGTCCATCAGAATCCATTTGAAAGAGACCCTGCATGACAGTGGCATGTTACACGGCAGAATGTATATGCCAGGTGCAGCATGAGCAAAATGGGATGGACCCTTGCTACTCCCAATGCCTTCTGTAGTGAGTGAATGGGCAAGATGATTCTGATTATGTTTGGGAGACATTTACACCCAGCTGTCTCCAACCTTATTTTAATTCTACGTTTTAAGTTACCTTGGTTCCCATATTGGTAGAAAGATTGTTCTTGTGGTTAATTGTCATCAAGTTGACTTTCAATTTATGGTCACCCTATGAATGACAGACCTCCAAGTTATCAAACAGCTCTGCTCCAGTCCTGCAAACTCAATGATGTGGATTCCTTGTTGAGTCTATCCACCCATAATGCACTCTTCCCCTTTTCCTACTGCCTTCCACCTTACCAAAAATTGTATTTTCAAATGAATGCTCTCTTCTCAAGATCTTAGTATAGTCATTTTGTCTTCTAGAGAGAGTTCAGCCTTGATTTGTTCTAAGGCCCACTGATCTGTCTTTTTTGCAGTACATGGTACTTCTAGCTCCAGATTTCAAATGAGTTGATTTTCTTTCTGCCACCTTGCTTCACTGCATTTTCTTCTCTAAATAAAGTTGGATCCTTGATTCACCAGGTGTGGTCTTCCAATTTATAAGTTCCTCTTAATAATCCAAGATACTGAGCCCTCTCCCCAAAATAGCTTCAGAACAGTGGCTATTAAAATCTGGAATAAAAGCCAAAGCAAATGCAGTGGCCCACTGTTATGGAAGCCACCAAATGCTTTTGGTAGGGATGATGACTGTTAAGTCTGATGCCAGGAGCTTGTTGGAGGGAAGGTGTGATACAACTATAGCCATGGGCCAAAACAGTTAGATACAGAAAAGTAAAATACAGAATATGTTAAAATATAAATGCAAAACTGGTGCAGAAGGAAAATGCTTCCCCCCCCCCCCCCCTAAAACATAGGTACAAAAGTGTGAAAAGCAAGACTATTTTATTTACCCTGGTAATTTTCTGGTTCTTGATTTTTAATTTTTTTAGCTGCCAGAGCAAATTTAGCAACATGTGTGTGTGTGTGTGTTTAACAAAAAACAGGTTCTGCCAACAAAGTAGTGCCTTGAGCCTTTATGCAGTGGACACTTAATAAATGATGGGGGAAAAGCCTCTGTGCCACAAAACTTACAGATCAAATCTTTTTAGTATTATTTTTGGTGATGGGAGGTATTATTTATCCCCTCTCCATCAAAAAAGACACCAAATGTATATTGGAGCCAAAGAGCTGGAAAATATTTTCATAAAAGGAGCTACCATAAGGGATGCAAAAAAATTGATGTAATATTATTTTATATAATGGATACCAAGAAGAATCAGCATGGCGTAGTGGACTGAGTGTGGGATTAGGACTCTGGGAGACCAGGCGCCAAGTCCCTGCTCAACTATTTAAACCCACTAGGTGCTTGAACAAGACACAACAGCATTGAGCTCTGCAAGGTCCTCAAGGTATCTCAGCACTGCTGTAATAGTTTTATGCCTGGATCCTGTATGGCTCAGTGCAGCACAGTAGTACTACAAGTGGACTTATGCTAGACTGAGCCATACACCACACCTGACTTAACACATAGCCTCTGAAGCCTCTTCCTATGCACAAATATTGCTACATCTGTGGGGACCAGGCATGATTTATAGAAGTGTCAGGCTACAGCCCCATAACCAAAGACATAAAAATATTACATTGCTGAGATATCTTGAGGGCCCTGAAGACCTCAGCCCTGATGCCATAATTCTTCATCTGGCTACAGGGAAACATTTCTGCAATCCTGCACACTCCTTGCAAAGCAGTGAATGGCTGTGACAGAGGTTTCAGTAGCTTTTCGGTGGCAAGAGGGATACTATATAACAATAGCAAGTACATTTCTATACCGCTTATCAGTGAACTAAGCAGTTTACAATGTGGAAGATAATTGCTCCCAACAAGCTGGGTACTCATTTCAGCAGCCCATGGAAGGATACAAAGCTGAGTGGACCTTGGAGCCCCTGGGATTGAACTCATAACCTTGTGGCTGCAGTACAGACATTTAACCAGTGCATCACCAGGGCTCCTGTTGCTACCAGGGTTTCTCCCAGCAGCACCTGAGCACCCCAAAAAGGACATACAGTCAGTTCTCTATATCCATGGAGTCTGCATCCATGGATTCAACCATCCATGGTTTGAAAATATTCCCCAGCAAAAAATATAATCCAGGTACTAAATCTTGATTTTGCCATATTGTATAAGGGATACCATTTTACTATGCCTTTATATCTAATAGGACTTGTGCATCCATAGATTTTTATATTTATGGTGGATCCTTGAACCAAACCCCAGTAGATACCAAGGGCCCACATATGTAAGGGAAAATGTGCACATGCATATGTCCCTAACAGGATGCCAGCCTCTCTCAGCCAATGTGGAAGGCAATGGCAAGCCTCCTCTGAACAAATCTTGCCATAAAATTTGGGTGTCAACATGAAGGCAATAAGGAATCCTAGGAGCCAGTGTAGTACTGTTGTCTGAGTGCCACACTAGGGCTCCGGGGAACCAAGGTTGAAATCCTAGTTCAGGCATGGAAACCCACTGGCTGACCTTGAGCAAGGTCACATAATCTCAATCTGAGAGTGAGGCAATGGCAAACTTCCTCTGAATAAATCTTGCCAAGAAAACCATAAGATAGTATTGGCGCAATTCAGAACTGACTTGGCACAGGACACCACCACCGAATAATGAATGACAGATAGATTAAGACTTTTATATAACTGAGTGCAAGTCTCATCACTCCAAATAAAAATGGATTCTTTTTATAAAGAATGGTTTCACTCTACTATTTTTCCATCATGCAAACCCCACCACAAGGTCAGGGAGTTATAGGAAACAATTCTTGGCTCTTAGGTTCTTCCAAGTGAATCAAGGGCATCTCTTCCTAGAAGGTCAGGTTTTCTTTCCCTCAACCTTAAGAGCCACACTTTATTTTCTTGACACTTGTTATTGCAAACAGAATACTTTGAAAAACCAAGTGATGAAGAAACCTCTGCCCATGGTAATTGAAACAAAAAATCACAGATGGCCAGATGTGGTGGGGTATTCCTTGCAAGACTGAACGAACCTTCATGCTTAGAAGCAACCATGCGTTTGACATCTGAAAGCCTCAAACAGCCCCTGACCCATAAATTTTTGATTACAGACCCATTATCAGGGGAGTAAAGGGCAGTTTTTGAAGCTAACAATAAAATAACACACACACACACACACACACAGAGAGAGAGAGGGGGGGAGAGGAGTTAGAATGATCAAGACAGCTTAGACCTTGCAGATGATAAATCACTCTCCCATTCATTTGCTTCATTTATCAACTGAACCGCTGCAGACTGGGCTCGTGCTTCTCATTCTGGGGGAAGCAGCTGTTTCGAAAAAGGTTTGCATTATGGAAAAAATAAAAACCGCAGGTGCACAGACGCTGCCTTGCTAACCGACAGTTCTCCATGTACCTGTAATCACAAGCAGGCTTTAGTACTCAGCCGTCCGAGAACAAAACAAAATAAAACAAGAATGCACATTTTATTGGGGCCACCTGCTCCTAGCCATTCCTAAATGGAAATTAAAGCAGTATGGTTTATTGCCATCACATGCTGCTCACACAAACAATATTGTGGTGTGCCTTCTTTGTTGTTAACAATGCACAGGAAGACCTGTGCAGCTTGTACTTCATTAACGTAGATTACAATCTCCCTTTCTCCCATAATCAGGGCTATCCCTGCTTGTCAAGGCCTCAGAATATGTAATGCTATGAATTATTACTATTTTCTTAGCATTTACAGCATTCTAAAAAACATATCTATAGGGCTTCTTGTACACATCAACTGAGATTCTACATTGGAGTTACATTGTTGAAATCGCTGAATGAGATTATGCTGCGTAACCCTTGTGTTAAATAACAATGTGTCACTAAATGCACAACCCAGTGCAATCCATCTGGTACAATTCCACTTCTGAAACCTTGACCTCAATGAGGACATTCCCCATCGGACAAAAATGTCCAACTGCTTTCATGTGGAATTGTGTGTGTGTGTGTGTGTGTACGTGCAAGACACTAATATGATTCTGACCACCAATGTCCACCAAGTTGTTGTAGTCCTTACACAGTAGCCCTGAAAAAGAGGTTAATGTAGTCACCTCTGTACTTTAGGTGGAAGTCTGCAACTAACAGATGGAAAGCGAGAGTTCCCCAGCTGTCCAGTGAGTTAACAGCAAAAGTGAGGCGTAAACCATAATTTTGTTTAAAAAAACAACTGCTGAGCTACTCTGCCACAATGTCACTTTAGCCTGCTTTGTTGTAACATGATCCCCATCAACTAGTTTGTGGTGTAAACTACAGGACAGATTGCTCCTTCCCTGGTACTTGCAATCAAAATTTCAATAGGCAAATATACAGGAAGATGTGTTGGCTCATGACTAATAAAGATAAATATATGCAACTGCAACTGCATGTGAATTAGGTTTAGCTTACTCTCCACTGCTGCTTCCTGGTTTGGGGTAAAGCTCGGAGCCCATGCTGGCTGGGGGACTTGGGGAGATATAATCCAAAATGTAATTTTTTCCAATCTCTGGTTCTGAGACATTCTGAAAATAAGATGCTTTCACTGCCCTTCCTCCTTAAAGGGAAGACTTTTCAGCCTTCTCCCCCCCCCCCCCCCCCATTCCTTTTAATGCACTGTCACTCATACATTTGTGTTGTCAGATGATACAATTGCCAAGACAGGAACAGAAGATAAGGCACAAGGAAGGCCAAACTTAATCTTCTACTCACTCACTTGGAGAGGACAGGTGAATAGGCTCCTGGGAGGAGAAGGAATCATTGTACCATACTCATCTAGCAGTACTGTGTTGTTATGGGCATTACAGTTTAAGAATAATGCTGGTTAAGAGAGGGGGTGGCCAAGATGGCAAGGATACTGGAAAACAAGCCCTAGGAAACAGAGGCTGAATGGCCATCTGTCAGGGGTTATTTCGTTGTGTCTTCCTTCATGTCAGGAATAATTTATGGCTCTTGAAGTCTGAAGTCTCTTCCAACTCTATGATTCTATGAAGAACAGATTAAGGAAGAGGGCATGTTCAGTTCAGAAATATCTATGATATGAAAAAAATAGATATATGTCCCATTATAAATGTACTGGATGCCTGTTAAGAAGCATATGGATACAGCACATGCTGTTAGGGTTTAGTAATTGTAAAGAAAATTAAACTTTGGATGCCTGTGTCTTCACAGATGCTTGTTTAGAGATGTACACTTCCTCAACAGAAGATCAAGCTTTCTTAATGGATAAGCTAGATGGCCTGAAATGGTAATGTTCTTTTGCGTGGTGGCATCACTAGGGGAATCCAGGGAGTTCAGGCTGCACCTGGTGACATCCTAAGGACAGGGTGGCACCATTGCTCCTCAAACATCTGCCTTTGGGCAGAAACAGGCTGTGGCATTCACTTGTCTCTTTAAAATGATGGAGAGAGGGTGGAACTAGGGTGAGGGCCAGTGGGAGGAGAAAGGAAAAGCACCAATTTTTAAAAAATCATTTAATAAAAAATCTTTAAAAACATCAAATTTTTACCAAATTTTCACTTTAACCACATAAAACTATGTATATTTAAATATATTTATTCTGTGCATATTATATTGTAATTTAAAGATATGGTTTTAATTTTGCTACTTGTTTATGTCACAACTATTACCATTGCATTCAGTCAAAAATGGACTGGTGCACAAAACATTACTAAGGATTCTGCATGGTGTGATATGGAAGGAGGTCAATGAGAGAGTGACACCATGAGTTACCACAATGGGTGACACCAACCCTAACAATACCAATGCTTCTGTGTGTTAACTATTGAAAACCTGGTTATAGAAATGAAGAAAGATAAAGGTAGAGTCCTTATGAGAGTGTAACATCTTACTTGTCATATACTTATAATGTAATTAATGCATGATGCAATGCAATACAACAGATGAGAAAAGCAATGCGCTCTGACATTGACATGTCTGCTTTTCTCCCTAAAGGAAATGTAAATGTTTATATATCTATGAATGTGTTTAATAAATAGCCTAAAAGATTATGAAAAGAGCCTGCTCATTATCCCATATAAATATCAGGAAATTCCAATACTTAAGAATGCTTTAATGGAGCATTGATGCTAAGTCTGACTGTTTGATTTTAGCCAACATTATGAATTGCAGACCCAGGTGGTCAGAAGGAGATAACAGCACCCCAGACAGAATCCAGATTAGCTAACAAAGGACAAGGACCTTCAATTCCTCAATCAAAAGAAACAGGGGTGGGAATCATGCCCATAAATAGACAGTGAAGGTTATAGACAGCATATCTCCTTTTTCACTGGAACCAAGGAAGACATAGACTTCCTGACAGAATGAGTTGCTCACACAGCAGAAAACAATGGCTGGCCAGTCCAACACCTGACCTGATAGACAACCAAAGCATCCATCTGAAATGCACAGCTTTGTGAAAATTATCCCAGAAGGCGCACAGCATATGAGGGCTCCTTAAACCTCCTGGAAACTATATCAGCATGTATGAACCACTCGTTCGGGTGCCTCATTCTTTTCAGATTCTGGTCTTCCGCATGTGGGATGTAAGTGCATTTCCTTCAATACATCTGGACCCTTCATTCACCAGTATGGCCTTTTTATTTTTCCTAATGTTATGAGAGGAAGAGAGTCCTCATCATTCTCTTGCTAGATACCAGTTGTAGCAGATGCCTATTGATGCCTGTCCTTGACACCAGACATGCTACTGCATATGGCTTTGATTCAGGAACTCCTACAAACATGTGGAAGGAGCATACTGGGTTAGATTGCTGTGATCCACCCTTGGTCTCATATTGGGATAAAAGGCAAGATATACAATTTATACGCCCCACCTCCCACAACTTTTGTATCATGGTAGGCTGTGGACATAAGCATCTCAGTAAGAATATTCAGATGTCTCAATCATTTTGTATCTACAATGTTCCGATCACCACTCCCATAAAACAGTGCTTATTTTGTGTTACAGATTCTTTCAAGCAAGTCTAGAAGACTGCACGCTTCCTTCTTGTTTCAGTGCAACCAGATCTGTTGTTTTAAAAGACAACAATCCTGTTTAAATTAAATCCTGTTTCTCAACAGTGTTGCATCTACCGATGACATGATCTTTTCAATCGACTGCCTAGTTGGATGTGCAAGAAGAAAAGAAAAGAAAAACCCATCCAGACATAAAGGATGGGTTTTAATGCCATCTTTCAAAGAACAACAGTAGCTAATTGCTTCCTTTTCTAGTGGGAAAAGTCTGTTTAATATGCAGATCTCAAAATGATGAATTTAATGCAAGCTGCCAAGACTGTAGCCATTTAAATCATAAGGGGGGGGGGGGAGAGAGGTTCAGCTCTCATTTTAAGAATACTCTTCAAATCATTTCCAAAAACTGCCAAAAAATTATTGGTACCATGCCAGATTTTAGTTGCCTCGGTTATTTTAAATAATATGTTTTTCCTGAGTGGAAAGATGCATTTTTTTTAATGTTAAAAAAGTATTATTAGCTTACTTGGTGTTGACTGGCCTTTGCCAGTTGCTCGTTGGCAGAGTCTACGTTCGAAGATGCGGTCTCGATATTGGCTTCAATGCTATCTGTAAATTAAGACAATAGAAGGTAATTACATAGCGCAGCATGACAAGCAAATCCCACAATTTAATTAATTTAATTTAATTTATATATTGTCCAACTTGCAATCAAAGTGGCTTACAGGATATAGAACCAACAAGCAATTATGAAGACAAATAAAAAGAACAGCATGCTTATAAAATAAAATGGCAGGAATCCTGTTGGTAACCTATGTGTGTATAACTTGGGGTTATGCACATTTATTTTGTGGATATTGTACAAGGATACTGTATTGATGACCTCCTTGCACAATGTCCACTCTCCCTCTGACCAAGGCCTGGGAAGTCTCTCATAGCTGGTTTATGGAGTGGGGAAGAGAGTGGGGATGTACCTACACTGTAGAAATAATGCTGTTTGACACCACTTTAATATTTGTAGCACCATCCTATGGAATCCTGGGATTTGTAGTTTTACAAGGTCTTTAGTCTTCTCTGCCAAAGAGTGTTGGTGCTCAAAAAACTACCAATCTCAAGATTCTGTAGGACAGAGCCAGGGCAGTTAAAGTGATGTTAGACTGCATTATTTCAGCAGTGTAGGCGCACCCTGGGCCATTCCAGCCACAGTTCAATAACTAAGAGAAGAGAGCTGAAATCACTTTCTGGGATCTTCACTGAGTCACAACCTCAGTTCTCTTTTCTCAAATGTAAAACTAAAACTGGTTGCTGCCTCCTTCCCTGGCAGCATCTCAATGGCTTGAAATGGTCTTTCTATTATGGTTGTTTCAGCAGATCTACAAACAAGGAAGCCAGTTTCAGGGGTTTCTGAAACTGCATTTCAGCACTTTGCATTAACCTGGAATAGATTTCTCAAAACAATGCATGTTTTTTCTTTCTTCTGTACAAAACACTCGCTTGCTGTACTCTGCTGGCATAAATACCAAATATTCTTACACTCGTAGTGGTTAACAATGAGTAACAACATGTTAGGTTTCCTGCAAAGCAGAGTTAATGCCAACAGAGTTCCTAAAATCATGTTTCAGCTCTCTGAATGCTAAGAGGATCCTAGTGCTGTTATTCTGAGAATCGATTTGAGTGTAGTCACTGTTAGGTTTCAGTATGTGCTGCTTTGGAAATTATGGTCGTATTTTTAATTGTATTTCTTTTACGATTACCAGATTTTTCCAGGCAAGATTACAGAGAACAATATACTTAGTGAGATTTGCAGTATGAATCAACTTTTCTAGCTGTGATTTCCATTATATCTTTGGCATGAAACAAAAGCATTATGTTTCAATGTGACATTGAAGTGGCATTTTTTAGAGCAGTGTGATTCTGGAGACGAGGGTTCAAATTCTTGTTTGAGCATAAAAGCCCACTGAGTGACCTCAGGCAAGTCACACTCTCCCAGCCTCAGAGCATGACAATGGCAAACCTGCCAAGAAAATCCGATGGTCATTTACTTTTGGATCGCCATGAATCAAAAATGACTTGGAAGCACACAACAAAAACTACAACAACAGATGTTTGCAAGGCACAGTGGTTTGAGCATTGAACTAGAAGGCTGGAAAACCAGAGTTCAAAGCCTACTCAGCCACAGAAACACACTGGGAGACCTTAGGCAAGTCACACTCTCTCAGCCTGAGAGAAAGAATCATAGAGTTGGAAGAGACCACCAGGGCCATCCAGTCCAACCTCTTGCCATGCCGGAAATCCAAATCAAAGCATCCCCGACAGATGGCAATCCAGCCTCTGTTTAAAAACCTCTAAGGCAATGGCAAACCCACTCAAAATCAAGCTTGCTAAGAAAACCCTCCAATAAATTCTCCATAAGTCAGAGTCAGTTTGAAGGCACATAACGAAACAAACAAACAGCAGCAATGCAACCGGGGCAGGGAGCAGAGTGTGTTATTCTGTCAATATTGTTTTAAAACATCATGTGTTTATTTTTATTTTATTTTTCTTAGGTTGCTTAGGTATGTTTTGTACTACAGGCTTGTAGCATTCAGATTTTTTTAAAAAAATGAAGGTAAAATAACTATTTTAGGGGAATAAAAACAACTTTTCAAAAACAGGAACATAAATAGCCTTTTAAAAAAATGAAATTCCAGTAATAACAAGCACTGGCAGATGTTTTAGGAGTGCAGTGGTAACTAGCTTATATGGTGGCTCTAAGTACAGAATGGTTGTGATTCATTTCAGGTTTCCATGTCATCTCCTGCATGAAAAAAAAGGTAGATGAAGTGGTTATCCCCCCACCTTTCTTTATGGCTATCCTTTATTTTATTGTTATTATTTACTGACAGTGCTGTTTGACCTCTTAATCCCACCAGCTTCTGAAAGCCAGATATTTCTACTTCTCTGTTTTATCCATGTGAACACCTTAACGTGGCAATTACAGAATTCTTTAAATTCTTTAAACACTTCCAATAAAGGAGAGTCCAACAGCTTCCAAGACGTTGACTCCACAGTTGAACACCCCTTAGCATAAGAAGCTGATCCCAATGTTTAGTCAGAATCTCCTTTCTCACAACTGGAACCCATTAATTCAGGTCTTACTCTGTAGAGCAGCAGAAAACAAGCTTGCTCCTTCTTCCACATAACAGTCCTTCTGATTCTGATTTTTTCGGATAGCTCTCCCCTCTCAGGGTACAGTCTGACTGCAGTTTGGAACCACGTTCAGTGTTGTAGCTCCTTCCTATGGAATCCTGAAATTTGTAATTTTACAAGGTCTTTAGCCTTCTCTGTCAAAGAATCCCTGGATTCTATAGGATGGAACCATGACAGTTACAGTGGTGTCAAGCTGCATTATTTCTACAGTGTAGATGCCCCCTAGATATTCTCTTCCCCAGATTAAACTCTTATAACTGTTCTTGACAGTCTTTGGTTTCTTTTTACCATCTTGGTCACCCTTCTTTAGCCCCAACTAAGTTGGTACTGCATTCACATCATTATAAGTTCGATCCTAGAGGAGGGCTCCAAAGTCTGCTTAGCCTTTCATTCTTTCGTAGGTTGGTAAAATGAGTACCCAGCTTGTTGGGAGTAATTGGCTTACACATTGTAAATCGGTTAGGGAGTCCTAGTTCACTGATAAGCAAATGTACTTGCTATTGCTAAAACTATGCCAGTATCACTAGCAGGAATGCCCTGTCATGTTTACTTTGGGTGGAAGTTAAGGTAAGTTTCCATAAGATAAACACCAAAGAGAATGGATGAATGGGACATAAGCATGAAAGGGGCAGTTCATCTGGAGTCTGAATATCCTTACTTTGTTGGTTCTTGCACCATTAATAAATTTTTGCTTTAAAACAGCCTCCTTATTTTTCTTATTCAGGGAATTAGTTACTAAAAGTAACACTCAACAGCCAACTCACAGTCTGCACTTTATAAGATATGAATCTCTAGCAACACTGCAGAAATGCAACAAAACCTTGTCAATGAATTGTGAAAATGAGCATCCAGATGGTGGCAAGAGTGCTCCAATGTGCATCAGGCATTTCTGATGGCCACCGGACACTCCTGTTGTGTTCCAGCACCTCCTAGCTGATATTTGGATGCACATCTGGGACTGCCCAAAAGTTTATAGGTGCCAGTTGAACATTGGACCATGGCACATCAGTCGCTCCACAACTGTGCAATGGGTGATCATTCACTGTAGAGTCATGGCAGCCCCTTGGTGAATATTATTTTCCAAATGTACTCAATTCAGTTTTGCACATAAGTATGGCTATTTGTGAGAGACAGTATGGTGTAATGGTTTGAGCGTTAGACTGTGATCTGAAGAGCAGGGTTTGATTCTCCACACATCCATGGAAACACACTGGATTATTTTGGTCAAGTCACATTCTCACCCCTTGAAAAACCCATGATAAGTCAGAAATGACTTGAAGGCACACAACAACAATGGCTATTTGCAAAGATGCAAGTCCCAAGCAGAATCTGGCCAACTTTCATAGCTCCAATAAGAAAGACCTCTAGCTGAAACTCTGGAATACATATGTCAATCTGTGTAGCTAGTACTGACCTAGATGGAGCATGGTCTGACCCAACTTTCTGTGCTGCAAAATCCTTGAAGCATCGCAATCTATTTGCCTCCCTTTAGCACTGATTTTGTGAAATTCTGCTAAAGAATTGCTGTAGCAGACATTGTTCATGAAATGTTCCTGGGATTAGTGTAATCTTTCCAACTGTAAGCAGCATTCTATAATGCCGCTCTGACTTCATTTCATACCCTCTTTTTTGCCATCATTTTTAGCTGAAGTATCAAATGAAGCAAAGCCTGGTCCCTCTCAAACATTAACCCCAGAGATAACTTGCATCAGCGGACTTATTTTGATCAAAGAAGGACTTGTCAGAAGGAAACATGCTGCCAAACATTGCCAGTTGAAAAATGCGTTGTGCATAAAGGCAGACTTCACTGGGCAAAGGGGGTTGGGAAGATGAAGAATGATGCTGTTTTAGAAACATTTTTAAAAATCCTCTTTTGAACAGCTTCCACCACCCGCACAAGTCAGTATTGGGGGCTCTTGCACTGCATGGGTAATTCCTCAGAAAATAAATCTAGCCACAAGGGACACAGTGACAAGGGTCACAGAAATAACTGATGTATGTTGTCATGCAGCTCCAGGCATTCACATCTGATATGCCTCCCTGCAGCCTGAGTAAATTTGAGAATCTCAATTCTCAGCAAAAGGGGGATGCCGAGCAATAACACAATCAAGTTGCTTCTGACGCAGTCTTCCTTCACATCCATCAAAGACTTCAACTTCACCTCCAAACAATGCTGAGAGCCAAAGGTGGCATATATTTTGACACAGAGAGAGCATTCATTGAGGGAGTGGGATTCATGGAAGAGATGCCATCCCTGAAGATCATGGCCAGAATCCTTTTGGGCAGTTACAGATGCCTAACCCAGAGTTATACACTTGCGACTGTCCCATATTCACAATCCTTAGGTAGCCCCTACTTTAAATGGGGGATTGGGTGTCAGGCCTGTTCCAGAACATGGACCTGGACTCTGACTCAGAGACTGAAGTGGTGGGCCTGTAGGGACCTGCAGTTGAAGCAGAATAGCAAAAGATTCCAGAGTTACTGGAGTTACTCAGAGACAGAATGCAGATCCAGCCCATTCAGATATAGATGACCACTTACCCCTACCTACCTTTGCCAAGTGAAAGAAACAAAAGGAGGACTTCAGGCCTTCTCAGAGGATTTGTAGGAAGCAGCAATTATAATTCAGCAGCAGCTGTATTGAGCTGCTGAGCTATAAATTCCCAGGAGTTGACAGAAATTATCTGATTTACCTGGTTCCCTATTGTGTTCCTGAACTCTTTGTTTGACTTGGACTGTGTTTGATGACTCTGGATGCCATTAACCTGAACTGGACATTGCTGAACTTTGTTTGGGACTTAAGGCTTCTATTTGCTAAAGTAAAGTAAGTGCTGAACTGTAAGCTACTCTGTGACTGGGTGTGCTCATTAGTTTCTAGCTATCAGCTGTGTAGCAATCAGTCTTTGGCTTGTTCCCCAAACTGTGTTTGGGGCACTGTAGGAATATAAAAGTCCATACATAGCCCCTACTTTAAATGGGGGATTGGGAAAATTTCAAAATTCTCCCAGTTTCCATTTACTGGGTCTCAAGTATTGTGATTAATGGGAGTCTGGGACACGATTCACTGTGTAGCATCTCAAGTATGGTCTTTATGCATCTGTAACTCTCCAACAGGATTCTGGCCTATTTGACTTTTCCTTTCTTTTTAGGTGATATACTCCTGCAGAATTAAAGTCTGACTGGCATGCCCTAGTGGTCCTGTACACGCCCTAGTGTACAGTGTACAGTGGTGATCCCTGGGGGCAATGAGCCCTGCTCTGTGCGTGGCTCTTACACCCAGGGAGTCCCTTAAACTTTCCCCTAGAGTCTCCTAGGTCTCCATTCCCACTCCCTGCTGAGCTGAATGACACCCCTTGAGATCCTGTATTCTTCGCTGCCACCACCCAGTGAATCTCAATGAACTACGTTTCCCTAAGCACACACTGGGACTTGCTAGGGAGAGATCTAGTTTCCGTTTCCTTGTTAACTTAAAGCAACCAGTAGCCAAGCTAAGACGCATGTACAGGACCCTCTGGAATCTGCCTGAGAGGAAGGAACAGAACCATTGCAACACAATACCACTGATTCCTAACTCTCTCAGGTGTTCCAAGAGGATGTCATGATCTATTGTGTCAAATGCTCCTGAGAGGTCTAAAAGCACCAACCGGGTTACACTTCCTCTGTCAATGCCTAGACAAAGGTCATTAGCCAAGGCAACCATGGCAGTCTCCACCCCATATCCCATCCAGAAGCCGGTTTGAAATGGATCTAGATAACCAGCTTCATCCAAGACCACTTGGAGTTGAATAGCAACAGCCCTCTTGATTACCTTACTCAAAAATGACAGATGGGAGACAAGCCTCTACTTTTTCATATCCAGGGGGTCCAAGGAAGATTTTTTCAGACGACCGCTTCAAACAAACTGGAACATGATCTTCCCTAATGGATGCATTGATGACACATCTTGGAAATGTCATCAAGGCATCACCCACCTGGACAGCGAGCCATGATGGGCAAGGATCGAGAGGGCATATTGTCTTCTTCACCTTTCCAATGATCTGTCAGAGGAGGATGTTTCCACTCCCCCTGCCAGTGAGTGAGGCTGTGACAAGGATGTGTGATAGGGCTTCTGCTTCTTATTGCCCCAACTTGTTCATTGACAGGAGGAGGTTGGAAATGTCATCCCAGTTGGGATGCACCCCAATTGGAAGCTGAGCAGACATCCCCTATCTGCTAGCTCTTAAAGTAGGCTAGGGTGACATTTCACAGAATCATAAAACTGGAAGAGACCCCAAGGGCCATCCAGTTCAATCCCATTCTGCCATGCAAGAAGATGCTATCAAAGCATTCCATGTGATTATTGATCCTCCAGCCCCTGCTTAAAAAACTCCAGCGAAGGAGACTCACCACCCTCAGTGGTAGCATAGTCCACTGTTGAATAGCTCTTACTGTCAGGAAGTGCTTCCTAATGTTGAGGTAGAATCTCTTTTCCTCTAGTTTTCATCTGTCCTCATCTCTGGAGCTGCAGAAAACAAGCTTACTCCAAGTTCAATATGGTATCCCTTCAAATACTTAACCATGTCTATCATGTCACCTCTTAACCATCTCTTCTTTTTTGGGGGGAGCAACAATATCTACACTTAATAAAAACAGAGTAGTTACAGATTCACAACTCCAGGTTACAAATCTTTAACTGCAATATTGAATGCCAGTCAATGTTGCTTTTTGTGCAGATAATGACATTTTGTGCACACGAAACACTTCATTTTTGGGACAGAATAAATCTCCAACTGTGAAGACTCTCACACATCTGGGGGCTTACCTACATGACTTAAACACTCTTCATTTGAATCAAATAGGCTGCAATCAGGCTGGATGCAATCTGTAGAAATCTGGGCTTTTTGCAATGGGGAGGACTCCATAAACTCTGCTAAAAAGGATTAGAAGTTTTTACCAGAGTATCCATCCATTATATCTGAGGATGCACTTTAATGAATGTGTGAGTGGGTGTCCATCCACATTGTATGAATTCACATGGCTGTGCATTTTTGGTGGGGGGGGGTGTCAAACAGATGTGAATTTCCACAGGAAGGTGAGGATAATTAAGCAGTGAAGTGAATGTGTGAAAATCTGCAAAATATTCATGTAATACATTTGCGTATATACTAGCTCTAGGATTCTCTGCATCAGAATTTCCCAACTCTCAATACTCTCCACTTTTTTATTTTTACTGTTTATCAAATATCTTCAAATAATCTCTGTGTCCTTCAACCTGAATAGGGCTACTGTAGTTCTCCGAAACATACCAGTAATATAACCTTGCAATATGCATAATGATGAGCTTTGCTTAAGGTGAGTCTTTGAGTGTAATTACTTAGTCAAGAACTACAACCTCAACAAAATTATTTTCCATCTGTATATCTGAGCACCAGAAACCTCCTTTATGCTTGAAGCTTCTGGAGCACTGAACTCCCTTCGACAAAGTACCTTTATATCCCAAAGCACATTGAATTATTGGAAGACAAATATTTGCTTAAATGCCTCCATTGGGTTGGAAAATTGTCTCAATTAATGTGAAGACACTCCTTGGTTTGTTTTCCTCTCCTGAGCACAGAAACACAAGGAGAATGGTAAGGCATGTGGGACTTCTTTCCCTTAGCTGTCATTTCACATTAACCTCCCTTTGAATTTGCATGAGAAATTCACGGAGGCTGAACCTCATGACTTGAAGAAAAAGACATCTGGCAAAAAAGGATATTCTATGCACAAGTTCCAGGAGGAGCAGGGCACACCTGGCAATCTTTTGAAGATGGCATAAATTATGGTGGCCAAGAACTCATAGCCCATGGACCATCAGGTGACATCTATTGCCACCCCTTCTCCTATTTAGGATGCTTTGATTGGGATTTCCTGCATGGCAGGGGGTTGGACTGGATGGCCCTTGTGGTCTCTTCCAACTCTATGATTCTATGATTTATCTCTCAGATTTCATTATTCTTGTTTATTATTATTATTATTATTATTAACCTTTATTTATGAAGCGCTGTAAATTTACACAGCGCTGTACATACCATCTTTTTAGTTAGATGGTCCCCTGCCCTCGGGCTTACAATCTAAAAAGACATGACACAGAAGGAGAAGGGAGTGGTGCAGGGCAAGGGTAAGAGGTCCAGCAGTTCCTCTCTGCCTCCAAGGCCTGGACCAAGGCAGATGGACTGGATTTCTTCTTTCTTCATGCTTCCCTTCATTCTAATGCATTTCAACAAACCACATGCTATGGGAAGAAAGCACACATACCCCACTGATACACAGTTTGAACTCCAGCAACAGCTGGTTCTAGTAGTTTGACCAACCAGCCAAAGAGTTCAATTTTATTTCAACCCTAACAGATTTGGTCGCAATACTGAGATCTGGACACTTGCTACAAGTTGGGAGCATGTTGCTTCCCTTAAAGACCCCAGAAGGCCATACTGCTCTTTCCATCTCTAGTCTATCTTCTGATGTTGTTTGACCTAAAGATTAACTCAAAATATTCCCTAAAACATGGCCTAAAACTGCTAAGGTGGGGCAACATTGTCCCCTATGTCCTTAACTCAAAATATTCCCTAAAAGGCCCGAGGGGGGATTTGCCATCCCATTAACCTCAGGAGTGTTCTGAAATGTGAGAAATACTAGTATAGTTCACAACAGAGAAATGAGTATTCCCAAGCAGCAAGTTGAGCAATAAGCAGTTCCATATCACTATCTCACACACAGGGTTTATCACAGAAAATGAAGCAGGCACAAGTGTACTTTAACTGCCATTGCTCCATCCTACAGAATTCTGGGATTTGTTGTTTTGTGAGGCACCAGAACTCTTTGGCAGAAAGGCTAAAGAGCTTGTAAAACTACAAATCCCAGTTCTGCATAGGATGGAGCTACAGCAATGAAAGTGGTGTCAAACTGCAGTATTTCTACATCGTCGATACACCCCAGGTTTACTACAAATACTAAGGATTTTATAACAACTCAGGTTATGACAGGTTCGGTAACATGTGCTCCTCAAACATAGAGGTGCACAAGAGAACTGCACATTACAAAAAAGGAGACAAACTTAGACTAACTGCAGACTAACTGATGAAGAGAGAGGGTTAATCATGGAGTTATAGAAAAGAAAAACAAATGCTAGCAGTAGTACTCACCTATCGTCTCGCCCTGCTCATACACCATGGAGGCCAGGTCTTTAATGATCTGGTTAACATCCAACATATCACTCTGAAAAATAAATAAAATAAAAGGATGAGACATAGGAGGACGTGTTGGAAAAACTAAGGTGAGTAAGGCTCACTCTTTAGCTCTTTAACCAGAGAGAACAGAGAACTCTTGGCAATTTTGAAGGTCTTTTCAACTCTTTCATTTTTTGCAAGGTCTCACATCATGTCTTTGCAGGTAGCCCCAAAGTCCATCTGAGGCTACATCTACACCGCAGAATAATCATAATCATAATAATAATTTAGATTTCCCTGCCTCTCCCTGAGGATTAAGGCGGGGTTACAGCCCTATAAAAACATACAAATACAATCAATAAAATCCAATACAGTAGATCATCTCAGCAATAATAATATCAAATAAAACTAATTTATCACACACAGTACAATAGTTTTATAACAGTAGAACTGCACAGAATCCTCATTAAAGATTAAAGGATGGATCCTAAACAGGGTCGGATAGATGGGCCCGCCGGAAGAGCTCCGTCTCGACTGCCTTTTTAAAAGCGTCCACTTAATGCAGTTTGGCACTGCTTTAACTGCCATGGTGGAATTCTGGGATTTATAGTTTTGCAAGCTATTTAGCCTTCTCTTCAGAGCACTCTGGTGACACAACAAACTACAGATCTCAGGATTCCACGGAGCAATGGCAGTTAAAGCAGTATCAAATTGCATGAATTCTGCAGTGTTGTGGCAGCTTGAAACACTAGTTTGGGAGATGTTTGTCAGAAGTTGTGAAATGTGCAGGATACTTCTGAGAATATAAGAAGTTTTATTTAAAACCCTGATGACCACAAAAGCTCAAGAAGACAAGTAGAGGCTGGTGATGTCTCTCAGGTACTGAATCAACTCCAAACTTTAAGCATTCTCCAAACTTTAAAGGTTAATATCAAAGATTCAGAAGTTGTTTGGGGTTTGATCTTGAAAGTACAAAAGTATCATAAAGAATTGCATGCTTTATATGATCAGCAGAGCGGAAGTTTGGAGGACCAGTGTGGTGTAGTGGTTTGAGTGTTGGACTAGGACACTGGGATACCAGGTTTTGAATCCTTACTTGTCCATGGAACTCTACTGGATGATCTAGGGCAAGGCACACACCCTCAGTATCAGAGGAAGGCAATGGCAAACATCTTCTGAACAAATCTTCCCAAGAAAACCCTGTGAGAGGTACACCTTGGGGTTGTCATAAGTCAGAAATGGCTTGAAGGCACACAGCAACAGCAGCAACAACAATAGAGCAGAAGCTTATCAAACATAGAACTATACATACATATATCATCAGTTAATCTAATTGTGACTAACTTGACCCACAGTCAATAGCAGCTGGTGACTTCCATTTCAAGGGGTGGCAAACCAGCTCTTGCTTTTAATCTAGACCTAAAAGGATCTAACAGATTCTGGTTACAGGGAGCATATACTGTAATTCCATTGTTGCAACAATCACACTTGCTGTTGGTCTATTTCCAGGCACAATTCAACCTGCTGATGATGCCCTATAAAGTCCTACATGAATCAGGTCCAAGCTATTTGAAGGGCCAAACCTTACCATGAAAGCCTGGCTGAGCTTTAAGATCTCAAGGGGAGGCTCTTCACCCAACCCCATTGGTGATGGCCCTTGTGGTCTCTTCCAACTCTATGATTCTATGTTTGGTGGTAATGCTTCTCCAGCATTTTGGAATCTCCTCCATAGGGGAGTTTGGATTGTTCCCTTGTTGTCTTTTCAATGGCAGGTGAAGACCTTTATTCCAGCAAGTATAAAAAAACAACAACTGAAAACCACCCCCAAATAGCAATTGGAAGTGACATAACTTCAGTTCCTCCCATCAATCAGCTCTTACCATCAGAAAGTTCTTCCTAATGTTTAGGTGGGAACCATGCATTTTCTTGTGTCAAAACCTGCCTTCTGTGCAGAAAACTGTGTTGTTGTTTTTGTTTGTACCACACCCTTTCCCATAGGGTTTTCTCCACAGAATAATTCCTGCACAACACTTTGTGATGTCAAATACTAGGAAATAATTGTGGGGAAAAATATCTTTCTGCTACTATTTTCCCCAACAAGCGTTCCAATTTTTTGACTTGGGAATGAATAATTGGGGATATTCGTTTCATCTTCCTTATTGCTGTCTTCCATCATTTGCCATCTGATACATTGCCTCACTCTGTCTAATGGGTAGGACTGGCCCTGATTTCCTTTCCTTCCAAACAATAAGAACCTCTCCATACCATTTGTTTCTATCACAATTTCTAGAAGGTTCTGGCTGAGGAAGAACATCCCATTTTTTGCTTGATTACTCTATATTCCTTTTTACCTTAACAGATATTTCAGTTCCATCGCCTCACTTGCAATTTCTTCAATGCTTTGACCTCACAGAAATCTTCATGTTCCCCTCAAAGATTGTATTTCAGTGATCACTGTGATGTCATATATTTCTATGCCATGTATAGTCCAAAACTGTGGAGTGAAATTGCCGAAGATAATTTGAGCATCAAAAAGAAGGAACCATAATGGAGCAATTTCAGCCTGGGATATTCCAATGAAATAGTATTACTGCCATACTATAACATCAAGCAAGGGGGAAAAATACTGAGAGGATTCTGTAGCTAGGACTGCACAGTCTTTATGAATTGGACCCCTCCGTTAAGGCACATAAATTATTATTATCACAAATTACTATATGACATTGCATAAACAAATAAGGATTTGATTTCCTTAGAATATTTATCTGATGTACAAGGCAAAGGCTAGTTTGCCACCCTACTGCAACTTGTGTTAAACAGATGACTTATTATTATTATTATTATTATTATTATTATTATTATTATTATTATTATTATTATTTTCTTACTGGCCTCTCTCCAAGGCTCGAGGTGGGGTAAAACATAGATTAAAACATAAAACCATTTTAATACATTAAGTTAAAACACATAAACACAGGACAAATTAAAATCACCCAACACAAAATTTTATACATATATATACTGTATATATATACACATACACACACACACACACACACACACACAGACACACACCAATTTAAAATTCAGAGTTTAAAATCAACTGGGTAGGTCTGCCAGAAGAAATAACTTTAATACTATTTTAATCTCCTGGCAGGTCATTCCACAGTGTAGGGATGGCCAATGAAAATGTTCTCTAGGTGACACTTGACAGTCTAATCTTGGCTAGTTGAAGTACAGAAGGAAATTCTTCACAGTGAGAACAATGGAGTCATTTACCTAAAGAGGTGGTGGAATCTCTTTCTCTGAAGATCTTTAGAAAGAGGCCAGACAACGACCTGCTGGGGATGCTCTAGCTGGATTTCATGCATTGAGCGGTTGGTTGGACTTAACGGTCCATTGGGCTCCTTCCAAATCTATAATGTTATGATTCTAAGCTGCTTCATAGATGCAGTGCCAAGTTCTGAAGGGAGGTCTGAAGCACGTTGAACCAAATAGCCTCTAGAACTTCAACCTCAAATTGTAAAGTCAGAAGTGAAGTGGGCATGCCTAGTTTCACCTCTGCTGGTTGACATCTGTAACATCTAAATCAGCAGGCAGGACAGCATGACAACTGAGACTCTTGGAGGTCTCTCATTCACAGGATCACTAGGAATCAAGCTCAATTTGATTGTAAATAAAAACACTATTGCAGGTCTGCAAGAGTCCTTGATCTTGGGAAAAAGTGGGGGGAAAACCCTTGAGTTTTACATGTAGAGTTTGCTTCCAATATGTCTGTAGGGTGGGAGAGGGGAACCTGTGACCCATGGTCCAATTCTGCCTCACTCAGTCTCTGAAGTCCCACATTCCCACCATGACTGCTACTGGTTTCTCCACTACATCTGATCAGAGGTTGGTTTCATTGCACCGTATCTCTGAGATTCTGCTTTCTTAGACCTCAGCTGTGGTTTGAAAAGATAGCAGGCCGTGTAGATAAAAAGAGTGGAACTCCTCCTTTCACAACTCAAGGTGCATTGAGAGTAATGTCCTAATAGTCGTCCATTCAGGATTCCCTGTGGGGTTCACTAGACTGCACAGCATCCTGGTGAATGAACTGTAGTACCATCAGACTAATTTTTCATGTTCCCAAATGTGCTTCTCATGGAGACTCCTCACAGTACCTTGCCAAAGCTCCTTTCCCAGCTTGGCTATCAAAAGCTCTCTTGAGAATGGTTGCCTTGCATATTAAACTGCATGGTGCCCAATTTATTTGTTCCCCTGGGCCTTCCGGGATTAGAACCTGTGGCGTTTGAGCATCCCCAGCCTGCTGCTTGGATTGCTAAACTGTCTCCTGTGATGAATTCATAAGAGGTGCCAAATAGATCTATGTGCTTTTGGGGGAAGAGTTCATTATGCAGCTCTGAATGCCACAGTACTTAATTATGTAATGCAGTGAGAATCTCATTAATTTGTAATAAAGCCGGAGAGAACCATTGTGAATTACCGAACACACATACATACACACTGAGTTGAGAAACACATCCAAGAAACAAAACACAAAGAAAAAGAAAGAAAATTGAACAAAAGCAATGTGTCACAAATATAGTCTGCTCTCTTTGTTGTCAAATGACTTTGCCTTTAATTATTTATGCTAATATTCATAGTTGCTATTTAGCTTGGAGAACATTTTGTCACTGCTGTTGGGATAGGAAAAGAAGCCATGGTGGCTGGTGTCTTGTCCTTCTGCTCTGGATTTTAATCTGAACTTCTAAAAAAACTAACCGAGGCACTGAACCTATTTTTGGAATAAGCATCAACAACATTTAAAGTCTGGATTAAAGTCAGAGCCATTAGCTGCCACTGGAGAGAAGTTTTAAAGAACTAGGAAGAGAGAGAGAGAGAAAGAGAGGTGGGATCTACACTGCCAAAATGGGGTGTGGCGGCGGTGATTCTAGGGTTAGGGAGCATGCACCATTTGCACGCTCCCTAACCCTAGGACGTACTCTGTACGTCAAAATGGCAGCGCCCTGTTTACATGGGCGCCACCATTTTGATGTGATGGACGTGCTGCATCCAAACGGCATGGCACAGGCATCATGTCATGGCACCGCTGCAGGGCGCTTGTGGTGCCCTTTCAGTGGCGCCGAAAGGAGCTCCATTTCGGAGCTCCTTCCACCGCGCATATCGCTGGTGCGGCTTTTAAATGGCCACGCCAGCGATACAGAGAGAAAAGGGCTGAGCGGCCCCTTTCTCACTTTCCCCGCTGCTGTCAGGGTGTCCTTGGGGCATGAAGCCCCAAGGACACCCCTTTCCAGGCCACAGGGAAGCGCCGTTTTGCTGCTTCCCTGAGGCCTGGAAAAGCAGCAGATCGGGGCCTCTGGGGCTGCCGCTGTGGCAGCTCAGGCCCTGATCTGTCGGGGAAAGGGGCAGGTGCCGGATGCCCCAAAGGGGCGGTCTGTACCCCACCAGAGTTGGTAAATTCAATTGGCCCTCTTTATCCATGGATTCAAGCATTCATGGTTTGAAAATATTCCAAAAAAGATGCAAATTCCAAACAGTTAACCACCATTTTGCTATTTTATATAAAGGACACCATTTCACTACATCACTGTATTTAATGGGACTGAAGCATCCATGGATTTTGTTATCCACACGGTGTCCTGAAACCAAAGCATAGCAGATACGAAGAGCCCTGTGTACTACAGACATGGCCTAGTTCAAGTTAAGGGATTCATTCACAGTACAGATTTATAGCACTATGATTCCACTTTAACTGCCATGTTTCTGTCCTATGGAATGCTGGGATTTGCAGCATAGAGAGAGGTGGCTGGAATTGTCAGCCAGAAAGCTCCAGAACTTCACCAGACTACAAATCCATAGAAATAGCAATAGCAAGTACATTTCTATACTGCTTATCAATGCACTTAAGCACTCCCTAAGCAGTTTACAAATTGTAAGCTAATTGCCCCCAACAATCTGGGTACTCATTTTAGCAACTTCAGAAGGATGCAATCCTGAGTTGAGCTTGAGCCCCTGGGCTGGTACTGAACTCACAACGTTATGTTTTTGAGTGAGTGGCATTTAACCACTGTGCTACCAGGGCTCCAAAGGAATCCTCTCCTTCCGTTGGCTACTTTTTCCCCCATGCTTTGCTCAGACTTCTCCCTATGCTGTGTGGTCCATCCTAAACACTATTTTCCTGACTGTTCACTGAGGCATTGTGGGACATGAGGACATTATGTTCTGCTGTTGCATTAAAGAGATCTCCCACAATGCTTTGCTCCAAAGGTGGTCCCTTCCGAACAGAACCCTGTGGCAGCCATTTCACTGCTGCTGCCTTGCTGTAGCGTAGGGATGGAAAGCCAGGGTATGAGGTACACAATCATTCTCCCCCACACTCACACAAACAGGACCCTATGGGCCATATCTGTTCACTTCCCCCAAACTGGAAGTGATTGCATGTTCAATTCCATTTGGAGAAGAGGAGCAAAGCCTAGTGTAGCTCCCTGCACAGAAACAAGGTGAGGTTACTAGGTGAGGTTACAAAGCTTATGTTACAAGGGCAGCCCCTGATGATATGCATCAACCACAGTCTTATGAGTCTCTCTGGGACAGCAGCAACTGAGGTGGTGTCTGCATTAGCCAGAATACTCAAGGACTAGCCCGGAATATTTTGGCCTAGCCTTCCCACATTAGCCAAGGCCCTCTGTTGTAATGGCGGGTGCCATCCACATGCACATCTTATTATGCCATCTGGCACATCCACCATGGTGGCAAATCTTTCACTGTGAGGTCAACACGAGGTGCCCAATGTAGATCATATGGCTGGGCACCTCATTCTGACCTCAGAGCTAGCAACTCACTGCGGTGACAGTGGCACTGAGGCAGAGTGGGATGTTCATATGAACATGCCCAATGTCTTTAATCTGTTGGGTGGGGGGGAGAGAACATACCAGCCAGTGTGGCATAGACATTTGAGGGTTGGACTGCAACTCTGGAGATCATGGTTGGACTCCCAGCTCAGCTATGAAACCCACTGCTCTCATTCTGAGGGGAAGCCTCTTCTGAACAAATCTTTCCAAGAAAACCCTGTGGTAGGTTTGGCTTTGGGTCACCATATGTGAGAAGCAACTTGAAGGTACACAACACACACATGCATGCATAAATAGGGATACCCCAATTGCTGAACTAACCAGATGTCATTCAAACTGTTTACATCAGACTCGGGGACTGGGCCTTGTGTTGTCTGCCCTCCCAGAGATGATGGGGGTATCATACGGGGCCCATCCACACTAGACAGTGCTACCTCAACTGTTCCCAATGCTCAACCAGTCTGCCTAGATAAGGCAAAGACTCATTAGCCACTGGAAGCAACTGCTATCTCTCACTTGGTGGGAAAGACATCCAAGCCATCTCAGAAACTCTATCCTCCTTTCCAGACTCCTGGAAATGGATGCTGACTACTCTTTTACACATCCCTCTGGTTTTCCTGGCTACTGAGTGATCCCTCAGCAAGACATCTGGATTGTTTTTACCCATGTAGTTTTTTCCTTCTCAAAGTTCTATTCAGATAAAGACACCATATATAAGTAATGAAGAAAATATATGCATAGGTAGTTTTCAAAACCATACTCTTTCCCCGAGATTCCTCTCCTGGTCCTGAGGAGTTGAAAAGAGGGGCTAGGTCCTGAGATCTGAGAACTCTACTGGCAATGTCAGAGAAAGATAGGACTAACCTAGACTGACTTATGCTCCTCTTTCTCTCAATTCATGGAGGAGGTCATACTAATCCTACAGTACACAAGCTAAATCTCCTTGTCTCCAAATGTTCTTTCCCCTCAAGTTGCAGAAAGAATGGATAAACTCCAGAAATGGAAAATGATCTGCACATAAAGCAACAACAAAAGAAGGTGTTTCTCCGGAGAACAGACAATAGTGTCAGCTTGGCTCACAAAGAGCAATTGTACTACTTTTCTTCTTTCCTTCCGCTGGGCACAGGAGGCTTCCCACTTCATCGGTCCAGATGGCTAAACCCTTCAGGGCTTCATATTTGAAAAGCAAGGAACAAGAAAGGAAGAGAGAGAAAGGATGAGAAACAATAAGAGGATGTTTCACATAATAGAAGTAGCCTTCCAAAAATTACTGTCTCCCTACTTCCATCCTTAATTAAACACAAATAAATACCTTCTGTGGCGGGTTACAGACGGGCAGGGGAAGACGTCTTGAAGGTGTCTTCCCCTGAATACGGAGCCTCCAGACCGCCCGCCCCGGGGGAGTGGCTAAGGTGGATGGGGCTTCCACACTGGGGGTAGTGAAGACGCTTCACCTGGGGCCGTTTCTTACCCACAGTTTCCATACCGCCACCTCGCAGGACGCTGCAAAGAGAGAGGCAGCTTCCGCACGGGCGGCCAAAAACGCGGCTTTTTTTTCTTTTGCCAGCTGGCAGATGCGCAGCTGTGGCGCTCAGCACCGGAGGCAGAAAGCATATGTGCACATTTAAAGCGCCCAGGCCCCTTTAAACTTCTCCTCCGCCCTACCCAAGAACAATGGTGGTCTCCTGCCAGCTGGTGATCAGCTGGTGTTGGCATCCTTGTCCGCTTGCACGTTGCTAGTGTCACCAGCATCATGGATGCCTCCTCTCCTTTGGTCCCCAAGCTCTTGCTGAATCTGCAATGCACAGCCACAGCTGTTGCCGCTGCCACCGCTGTCCCCCTGCCATCCCCCATCACTTCCCTTGTACATATGTAAATATTTATAGTTTTAGTGTTTTTTTATTGTTAAGTGAAAATGGCGCAGGAATATGTGTAGGGGTTCACTTTAAATTCCAAACTTTCCACAATTCTAGCAGCGCATGCGTACATGTTGCTCTAGGGTTAGGGTTACAATCATTAAAATAGAGTGCAGCTGTGCTGCAGCTTCCACATTTGCATGGCATCTGACGCTCTAATTAGAGCCTCGGTGCAAACTGCGCATGTTCCAGGACCCCGACTCATTATGCGACACAGCAGACACGGAGCTTTTAAATGGGCAACTTAAATTAGCGGCGTAACAATTCTGGTGTACCAGTGCAGCAGCTTATAGACGGAGATGCGCAGTTGCGCAGTATATAGAAAAGAAGCGGGGAAAAGCGGCACCTTTTTAATGCTGCTTCTTCCCGCTTGGGGCGTGCGGGCGGCGTGTTCATGACGGCATTCAGGTAAGGGCCGTCTGAAGGCTACACCTTCATGACGTCATGAACACACCCCTTTTTGCCCGTCTGTAACCCGCCAGTGTTTTTAATTTTTTAATTTTCCAGTTTTGTTATAATTTTTGTAGTCAGCATCACTCATGTGAAAAGGTCACATTGAACTCTGAAGACAGCAAAGATTAAGATCTACTTATACCTCTTTAATGGAGCACCAGGTGGATGGTGGATAGTGGATAAATAGCATCCCCAGAGGCACCTGCAAGGTACTGCTAAATACAGGGTTTTCCCTCCATCCTTTGCAAAGAAAAAAAAGAGAAGGGAGTGTGTATTGGAAAATGAGGGGAGTTATAGGGGGAATATGTCAGAGATTGTCACTATGTCACACAGAGAGAAATCCTGTTGGGTATGGGTTATTCTTAAAACAAATGATGTTTTCCACCCCTGTAATGCACAGAATTGCAGAAGGTGCACACCAAAGGCAGATTTTAATACTCTTGTTTCAGATATATCTATATCCAAAACCACATCCTGAAGGTAGAGTTCCCAGATCTCAGGGTCTGCCTCTGATTCCCAGTCCCTGAACCCTCTTCTCCAGTCCTCAGAGCAAGGGGATGCAACCTCAGGATGAAAATGCTGCCTTCAAAATTACATATAAAAAGAAATGTAAGGAATATTCAAAAATGTTTTTTTTTAAATGATTTAAATGCATTTTTCTAGCCTCAAGAAACCCTGATGAGATGAATCCTGGACTAACAAGAATCTTTACAGTGTGGAAGTTGCCAGGATGCAAAGGCAGGTTTTGGAGATCATGTTTGGTGATTCCAGCTTCCAGCTTCATAACTGCTGAAAAAGACACCAGCCCCCATTTTTAGAAATATGAAATGATGCTAGGGATGTCAACTGAATCGAGTCCTGAATGGCAGACAGAAACATTTTCTATAAACTTTCTTCAGTGTTGTGTCAATGGATATAGATTGAACTTCTTTAGATGCTCAGGTCTTATATTAGCTAAAAATCCAGATGCATTTTTGTTTGTTGAATCTCTTCAGGGATTCTTCTGCATGACACACAAAAACAAAATGGCAGAAATTTCTGGAATACCAAAATCATTTACTGACAAACGAAAGCATGTGAATAGAACCTGGAGTTTTTAACTTAATCTGTTTTGGGGTTGTAGAATGTGAAAAAGTTTCCACAGACCAAAATGTGTTGGACTTTTAAACTGATACAATTCCATCCTTTCAACATCCTGAGAGGCATGTTCTTTTTCTTTGGTGGTTTTATTGAATGCTTTCCCGTTTTTCTTCTTTCTGAGCTGTACAGAAACACTCACAGGTTAAGGCTTAAACTTTTCTCCAGAAGGACTTTTCCTCTTCTATAGTCAAAATCATCTTTCCGCCCTACAATTCCTTTCTCATCCACCCACAGAGGGGAAAAAAAAAAATACTGGGACCACAGATATTTTCTTCTATCCAAAGAAAAGCAGATGGAAACTAGAGATCATTCTTCGCAATGAAAGCACCTGTTTCTTCCTTCCAAGCCTGCCCCAATTAAATTCACACAAGGATAGAGACACACATGCTAGGACTGCATTCGAGATGCTTTAAAGAAAAAGACTTTGGAAAACACATCCTACATATTTTCTATACTACTCCTATTTTCTGAGCAATCCAGGGAAATGACAGTATTTGAGTTAACCATTTGAATGCAAACAAGGGTATAGGGAATATCCACAAGTTTTAACTATCCTGATATCTTGGCTTTCTTGCTGTTTCCTACTGACCTGTAGTGCTTGGATGCTGAGAAATGTAACTGGCTGGTAAGCTTCTGCACATGACTAGAACTGTTACTGTCTCATCTCTAACAGACTTTGCTTAGTACTTTGTCCCTAGATGAACTCCAAGGCAAGATACTTTTACTGTGAAAGAATCATAGGCTAAACTGTAAGTGTCCTCAATTCCATGGCAAGCCATGAAGCTCTGCATGAAATCTGTGGCCAGATGGAAAGTAACACCTCCATGGCAAGTACCTCTACCTCATTTCTCCCACACATAGCAAGAACTCAAAATGATGTTTGTATTGAGGAATGGTGACATCTATGTCAGTGACATGTTGAAATCACTCCAAGTTTTATTCTGAATGTTAAAGGGACAGCATATCTGTGAACTATATCTGCAAAATAGGTTCAGCACCTCATACAGCACATTTAAATTTAAGATTATACACCACCCCAGCAGTATGAAAGTCACTAGCAGTTACAGAAAGGATGCTAGAGTTAAACAGTCTTTGGTATGGCCACTAGAGATCTTTTTGACATTCTTATGATTTGGTCCAGCTTGGTGTTATGGCTTGAGTGTTTGCCTGGGATACTCTCAGACTAGGATTTGAATCCCTGCTTGGCCCTGAAAACCCACTGAGTGACCTTGGTCAAATCACACACTCTCAGCCTGAGAGGGAGGCAAAGGCAAAACAACAAATCTGAACAAATCTTGACGACAAAACCCCATAGTAAGATCAGCTTAGGGTTTCCATAATTGGAAACAATTTGAAAGCACACAACAACAATGATTTGGAGCTGCACAAACAGTCAATTAATGAATCAATCTTTTAAAATAAATACAGTCATCCCTCCATTTGTGCGGACTTTGGATCTGCATCCCTCACTTACTCACGAGAGGCAAATGGAGGGACTCAAAAAGAGGTGCATGCCTATGGCGTGCACCCGGTGCCCGCGGGGCTGCACTGCCATTCAAGACAATAGGGCTTGAATACTGGCAGATTTCCATTTCTGCAAGGGGGAGTCCAGAACGGATCCCCCACAAAAACAGAGGAGTGACTGTAATATCCAGTTCTGCAGATAAGTGTGCTAAATATGCAAATATATATATATATATATAAAACATGTCTACAACAGGGGTAGGCAACTCTCCAGAAGTGGTTGAAGTACAACTTCCAGCAGTTGTAAATGGCAAATACCCAATGATGAAGAATGTTGGAAGCTGCAGAATAACAACCTTTGGGAACTACACTTTGCTTACTCTTGCCCTACGGAAATGAAGGAAAAGATCTCTCATATTTTTCATCCTTTATGACCATCCCATCCGTTTTCTGATGGATCTACCAATGCTGCAACATCTCTCGGTTCTGTACAAATAAATAAATAAATAAATAAATAAATAAATAAATAAATATGATTCATTTGGGAGTTGCAATCCAACACTAGGGCACCAAGTTGGAGAAGGAGGTTTTAGACACACACTAAGACTGGGGGGGAAAGTTTTGTTTGTCTGCTTGTTTGCCAGCACTGGAACTCAGCCCAAATTATCCATGCAAAGCCAGTCTTGACTAATTAATTTTATTCCAGAATTTATCTTGCAAAAGCAGAGTTACTTGCCTCTTAAACGCTTTCAGAGAACAAAGCATCCCACAACCAAAGTGAAGAAGGGCACAAGGAAGAAACTGATGAGCTAACGCTTTTTGAGTATCACAGGCAGACCCTTTTAACTCGAGAATCTTCTAACATATGTCTCAGCCTTTGCAAAGTCTAAACTACTATTTGTTTGTTGTTGTGTGCCTTCAAGTTGTTTCTGACCGATGGCAACCCTAAGGCAACCCTATCATGGGTTTTCTTGGCAAGATATGCTCAGAGAAGGTTTGTCATTGCCTTCCTCTAAGACTGAGAGAGTGTGACTTTCCCAAAGTCAGCTAATGGGTTTCATGGCCAAGCGGGGAATTGAACCTGGTCTTCAGAGTTGTAGTTCAACACTCAAACTACTATGCCACAGTGACTCACCTCTAAGCTACTATAGGTAGTAGGAAAAGCCAAAGCAATCTTCCAAACTGAAAAAATCTATGGAAGAGGATTACTTATTGCAGGCTTGTGTGATCTTGTTTGATAGAAGGGTAGGGAGGGACCACCCAATCCCCACACTGCATTGAAGAAAGTGAGAGACCATGAAAGATCTATAGCCTGATCCAAACCAAAAAATAGTACAAAAGAAAGGAAGAGGGAGTTACTGGAGCATTTTCACCATATCCCCCCCCCAGGTTATTTTAGGTACTGTACAGACTGGCGCAAAGCGCCGGCATGCACACGTACTAGGGTTGCCTCGGGGCATCCTTTCCAGACGCCCCACAACCTTAGTATGTTGCCACGGCATTGTAATGGCAGCGCCCTTTCTACATGGGGCGGTCTGTATCCCACCTTAGTTCTTGGAAAGGCCTTTTTTTTTTTTTTTTTTCAAAACAAGAAATGAATTTCATCTCTCCCAGGAATAAAATAGTAGAGCTGGAAGAGACCCCAAGTTCCAGCTAGCCCAACCCCATTCTGCCATACAGGAATACACCATCAAAGCACTCCTGAAAAATGACCATTTGACCTCTGTTTAAAAACCTCCAAAGATGGAGAATCTATCACTCTCTGAGGCGACATTTTTCCACTGTTGAATAGTGCTTACCATCAAGAAATTCTTCCCAATGTTTACATGAAATCTCTTTTCCTGTAACATGAATCCATTGCTCCATCTCCTAGTCTCTGGAACAGCAGTAAACAAACTTACTCCAACCTCAATATGACATCCTTTCAACTATTTAAACACGGCTATTATGGCACTTCTCAACCTCCTCTTCTCAAGGCTAAACATACCCCGCTCCCTTTTGCTGTACTTCATAGGGCTTGGTGGTTTCTAGATCTTGCACCATTTTGGTTGCCCTCCTTCTTCAGTCGTGGTGCTCAGAACTGGACACAGTATGCCAGGTGAGGTCTGACCAAAGCAGAATCAAGTGATACTATTACTTCCTTCTGTCTAGGCAATATACTCTAAATGGCCCAAGAGGTTGTATTTGGGGACAAAAACTATGGCCCATTACAAACGGGCAGGAAAGTACGTGCAGTACAAGGGTTAGAAAGGGGCGGTGCTTCCGCACCCCTTAACCCTAATGCACGCTCTGTGTGCGCACAAAATGGCGGCAGCCGTTCCACATGGCCGCTGCCATGAGGACGTCATGACCGCGCCGCCTCTATATGGGGCGGTGCGGACATGACGTCCTTGCTCCGCGCCAGGGCGCTTAGTGCGCCCTTAGGGCAGAGCAGGAAGGAGCTTCGTTTCGGAGCTCCTTCCTGGTTTGGTCTGCTGGGTGCAGTCTTCACACAGCTGCGCCCAGCGGACCAAAGGAGGCCCTTTTCTCCTCCTCCCCGCCGCCGCGGGGTGTCCTTGGGGCTTGAAGCCCCAAGGACACCCCTTTCCAGGCTGCGGGGAAGCGGCCTTTTGCTGCTTCCCTGCAGCCTGGAAAGCGGCAGATCGGGGCCTCAGCGGCTGCCGATCTAGCAGCTGAGGCCCCGATACCCCGGGGAAAGGGGCGGGTGCAGCCTGCCCCAAACAGGCAGTCTGTAACCCACCTTAGTCTATGGTTTAAAGATGCAATATATGGTCTTCTTGGTGATGACACTTCAACTGAAGAGCTCTCTCTACAAGGAAGTGGGCTTCTCCAATGTAATCGCATTTGACACAAGAGCTAAAAACATATTTGCTTATCCAGGCTTTTGAAACGCAAGCCATTCCTGAGATGTTACTTTTTTAAGATGGGGTGTATGCTGTTAGTTCTGTTGTTTGGTTCATGTTTTTAATAATGTAAAAATGATGCATTTTTTATTATGTTGTGTACCACCCTGGCTTCCTTTGGGAGGAATGATAGCAAATAAGAGAAATTATCATGATCACCATCCACAGGGAAACAGGAATGTTTGGAAGAAAATAAGAACTTAGAAGATGCTAAGATTCTAGGCAGCTTTCTTCTAGAGATGAATGAACTCCTCTAAAATCTGTTAAATCAGTACTAACTACAGGGTGCCTGAGTTATACGCGGGTGCGCCTTACATGGCTTCCATCTCAAGTTTCTTTTGACTTTCCTTCTAAAAGTAAGGGCTTGCAACAATTTGTACAGTCGGCCCTCCATATCTACACACTGTGCATCCACAGATTCAACTATTCATGGCTTGAATATATTCACAGTTCAATTATCACAATTAAAAAGGATGTTGACAAGTTGGAGCATGTCCAGTGCAGAGTGACCAAAATGGCAAAAGGTCTCGAAACCATATGAGGAACAGCTTAGGGAGCTAGGTATGTTTAGCCTGAAGAAGAGAAGGTTAAGAGGTGATATGATAGCCCTGTTTAAATATTTGAAAGAATGTCATACTGAGGATGGAGAAAGCTTGTTTTCTGCTGCTCCAGAGAATAGGATCTGGAGCAATGGATTCAAATTACAGGAAAAGGGAATCCACCTCAATATCAGGAAGGACATCTTGATGGTAAGAGCTATTCAACAGTGGAACAGTTCCCTCAGAGTGTCTGGAGTCTCCTTCTTTGGAGGTTTTTTTAAAAAACCAGAGGCTGGATGGATTGTATCTTCTGTTATGGCAGAATGAGGTTGGACTGGATGGACCTTGTGATCTCTTCCAACTCTATGATTTCTTTTTGCCATCTTAAATTAGAAACAAATAAGAAACAACATTTTACTACACCATTGTATATGATGGGACATAAGCATCCACAGACTTTAGTACTCAAAGGGAATCCTGGAACCAAGCCCTAGGAGATACCAAGCACTCACTATATTCCAAAATCGGGGGGGCGGGGGATCAAAATCCAAAACACGTCTGCTCCCAAGCATTTTGGATAAGAAATACTCAACCCGTATAGCCTGGGTAGGTTTCCAAGAAGGGCGCCTCTAAGAACCTGAGTCTTTGAAAATATTACTGAACCATCACTGAGAGGCTCTGATGGTTTTATCAGCCTTGTACCTGAACACTTCTTGCAACTACTGCCTCAACAGCTGCCCTTGGAAGTCATCCCCTTATCTCCCAAATAATTAACTTCAGAGAGTCTATCTCACCTTTCCCATCCTCATTTACATATCCCGCTCTCTATTTTCCATCTGATATTCCCCTCCATACTCCATTTTCAGCTATCTGAAATAACCCCCCCCCCCTCAGAATGTGACTGGGTTGCTGCAAAAAGACAGAGATATCCCCCTCCCCATTGGCACAAAACAACCTTATGAAATGTCCTCAAGGATATAGCAGCATCCTTTTTTATAAGCTCACCTTGTGAATTACACCAAGCCCTCCTAACATTCCCTTTCACTCATTTCACTTAAACCTATCTCTGGCAGTGTGAAGAGAAAATGTTCTTTGCCTCCACTGAAACTCTCTGTGAGAAAACATGTGGTAAAAGAGAGAAAGGTTAGCAGCTGCCACACTGAAGAAATAGAGCAGATTGACACCGCTTTCACTTCCATGGCTCAATGCTATGGGAGTCTGGGATTTGTAGTCTGATGGGGCACCAGAGCTCTCTGACAGAGAAGGCTCAATATCTCACAAAACTACACACCCCAGAATCCCACAGCATTGAACCGTGGCAGTTAAAGTGGTATCAAAATGCAATAATTCGGCAGTGTAGATGTAACCTTTGACTCGTTCAATAACAATAGCAATAGCATGTACATTTCTATATCACTTATCAGTGAATTCAGCCCTCTCTAAGTGGTTTAGAATCTGTAAGCCAATTGCCCCCAATAAGCTGGGTATTCATTTTACTGACCTACGAAAGGATGGAAGGGTGGGTCAACCCTGGAGCCCTAGGATCTAACTCACAGCCTTGTGGCTGCAGTACCAGCATTTCACCACTATGCCCAAAGCTGATTCCCAAATCAGCTACAATTGGGCAAAGGCACCAGAGTTCTCTGATAGACCAGGCTGAATACCTCACCAAATTACAAATTCCAAGATTCCAGATGATGGAGCCATGACAGATAAAATGTTGTCAAACTACTTTATATTTGTGGTGTTGATACACTCAAAGGGGGGGGGGGTATGTAGTGCTTAGATAGGGGTATATCCGGGGCGGGGGGTTGACAACACTGACTCCAAAATAAGAATCCTGTCCTCCCCAGTGGAATTTCATTCATTCCTTAGTTTTCTAATATTTCTGTAACACTGTCTGGGAAAGCAGCCAACAGCTGATAAAGAGTCCAAACAAAGACAAAAAGACTCTGCACAGAATTTGTGGAGCAAGGTAAGTCTTGCAAGGCAGACTTATAGGCAAAGACAGATGATGTCAGGAATCAGCCCGAGTATAAGCCAAAAGGTCAAACTAAGAGCAAAGTCAGGCAGTCCAGGTCAAGAATTCCAACGAGCAGAAAGGTCAGATCAGTCTGTAGTCCAAAGGGTCAAGCTGAGAAATCAGAGCCAAGTCAGGAAGCAAGGTGCTTTCTCCAGAGAACTCAGAGAACTTCTGACAAAAGTTCTGGCATCCTTCCCAGGCTTTTTATCATCAGTCCTCATTAGTGCTGGTGGTTTTGATCAGCTGGCATTTTTCATAAAGCCTCCTTGAGTGCTGGAGGCACACCCTTTCTGATCTTCTCTGGTTGAAGGTAGATATGTGATCCTCCTCAACTTCCATGGGAAGTTTGGCTCCTGGTTGTCTACTAAAGCCACAGCCTCTAATGGAGCTCTCAGGGCAGATCTAGGGCCAGGCTCAGGTTCAGGCTGAGGCTCCAGCTCAGCCTCAGAGTCCTTCCCTGAGTCCACAGACAGGCTGGGCATGATACCTCCATTGCTACTGCCATCCTTCTCAAAATGGAAAAGGAAATTACAGTGGACCCTTGTTATACACTGTGGTTTGGTTCCAAGATCTCCCATGGATAACAAAATCCATGTATGCTCAAGTCCCATTAAATATAACAACATAGCAAAATGGTGTCCCTTATAAAAAATTGAAAATCAAGGTTTGATATTTGAAATTTATACTTTTTTGAAACATTTTCAAACTGAATATGCTTGAATCCATGTATTAAAAAATCCAAGTGTAAGAAGGGCCGACTGTACATCACTTCTGGTAGACATTTTGAGAAGGACTGCGGAGGAAAGCATTTCAGTTTTCTGTGAGATGTGTGGCTTAGAGGGATCGCTGAGGGACCCTGCCCCCATGATGTTTCCCAATCCAGTCTTACACCGTATCTGAGAGAAACTTAAATATGAAGAATAGATCAACAGGATTCAAGCTACTGCAAACCAATTCAATGCTATTGAAACAAAACAAAAGAAGACCCATGTGCACTTGTGTGCATCTGTGCACACACTAGGGATGATGGGCATTATAGTGGAACCAACTGGAGACTATGAAGATCAGAAAAAGCTGAGGGTTATGGACTGGATGAAGGTCATCCAGTGAATACTGTCTGTGTGTAAAGATTGCAAACCAGCAAGCAACATGGGTGTGGAAACTTATTTCTGTATACATATATCCCCAAGATGGAGTGGATGAATACACATGAGATTGTAGCATTAAAAACTCAACTTTCTTGGGGGGGGGGGTGGGGGTGTTACTCTGCGTGGGCACACAGAGAACAATTTTCAGATAAGCAGACGATGCATAATTAATATTGTTCCAACTAAAATAGTAACAAGCTTATGACTACCCAGCAAAGAGAAGAAGATATTAGATTTTCTTGATTGCTTCTTTAAGCTTCATGCCATTAAACTCCCTCCTTAGAAACAACCCTGAGAGATACAACTATTCAGTTGTTAATAATTATTCTTTAAATCAGGGTTTATTTTAGAGCCGTTCTTTCTCTTTTTAAATGACTTTGGCGACACTCTTCCAGCAATAATGAATCAATTGCATAATGGAAATGAAGGAACACACACACACACACACACCAATGTGCAAGTGGTTTAAATAAAGAATGTCATTGTCATTATTATTAATACATGCATTAGTGTTGAGTCTGAAATAATTCAGGACAAATTAAATACACATGCTGATAAAACTACTCCGAGGAGCTATTATTAGCATGCCATGCATTTTTTAACCTGGGTCTATAACCTTGCTTCTTTTTTGTGGAGTGCAATATCACACTGGTTGCCAGTGCTTTGGCATTCTCATGAAGTAAGCACCAAAAATGGTTGAAAATGGAAGTCAGTCACAATGAAGTCTGACACGCCATACATATCGCTCTCTTGAGCAAGTCCTATTCCTGGAAGTGACTGAGTACAATCTCAACTGTCAACCCACTTTATCATCCCCAATACCCATAAAACACAGTTGCAAATCACACAGTGGCTGAGATCTTGAATCAGAGGCTACATCACATGATTTTAAAATGATGCCACTGTCATAAGCACCCATGGTATTGAACTTTGATGATGCATCCCATTGTGATGCATCCTACAATGTATCTCATTGTGTACCAATGTGTTTATACATCAAGACATGTTGCACACCAGCTTCTCTGTTGGTTCCATTTGCATAGTAGACACAGAGACATATGTCTCTGGTCCCATTTTGAAAATATGAGCACTGTGCAATATCATGATTCACATTTACATGATCATAAGTCAGCTTAGGAACATATAAATACCTAACAGGATGCCAGCTGTTATATTAAAAGCATATACATCTGGGAATACTGAAAGTTGGCACATGTCTCTCTTATACTGTTCCACAAAACCCTGCCGTAGCTTGGCCTCTCCCTTCTAAAGAGAGAGAGATGAATTTAAGGCCTATCCCACTTACCAAATGTATCCCTTTTTCACACTAACTAACTATTCTGAGATGGGTAGATCTTTTGGCATACAAGTCTAAACTCATTAGGCTTTCAATTAAAATTCTGATTGACATCTTTGATCATATAAATCAGAGATAGATGGCTGGACATGGAACCACATCAACTTTTGACTTAGGTAGGATTCTGACTTCCTTAGGCTTCAAATTGCAATAAATAGATGGAGTGTAGACCCTGATTTCGTTTGCCTTTGCAAATCAGGTGCCAAAGTTTCTCTGTAAGTTAAAAACTCTTCAGTATTACATTCTGTGGAAGCTCTGCACATGCTCTGAAGTGTAAGACTCTACTCAAGCAGATATTAAGGAACTAGCTGAGTTAGATGACTGAGGGGTGTTTGTTTATTTGTTTGCCTTTATAACTTTGCCAAATGTTGGATTGGAATCTATGGATATTTCACACACATCTGTTAAATGCAGTATCTTCTAGTTCTTCTAATTCTATTTTAAATATTTTAAAATCATTTCAATGTTTATAAAAGTGTCTTCGAGAAGGGGATTTTGTCTATTGGACTTAAACTCCATCCAAAACAGCAAGTCAACCATGCCTTAAATTGGTGGTTGGGGGGGGGGGGGTGGGGGGGGGGGCAGTATTTTAGATTTCAGTCCCCATGATCACCCCTTGTCGGACCTAATAGCTTGGGCTCATGGAACCTGTAGTCTTTAACATTGGGAGCTAACAGACCCTAATGATGATAATAATGTGCTCCAGGGTTTAGTAAAAAATGTTGAAGGAGCTATCCAGGGTTCTGAACCATTTCTGAGGCTTGTGTTCACCACTTTGTGTATCCGAAGTTCAGTGGATTCACTATCCCATTGCCATTTGAGCCATGAATCTCAACTATTTGGAGGGTCCTGATATGGGGGAAATTGCCCAAGGGGAGAGAGAGGAAGAGGGAAAGAGAAGGAAAAAACAGAAGGATGGATGAAGTTCTCACTAATCATAGAGCTCTATCCCAGTGTAATTTCTAATGAAATCTCTCTCGCTCTCGCTCTCGCTCTCTCTCTCACACACACACACACACACACACACACACACCAAAACAAAAAGCAGGGGGAGATCTCCAGAGGACAAACCTGCATCACAATCCCTAGGATACTTTCCTTACTCTTTCTCTCTACAGTTTGCCCTCCACATTTGTGGTTTTGACTTTTGCATATTTTATTATTTGCAGATTTAATTAATATGTTCTCTCTAGGAATCTCTAGGTCTTCCGGTGCAAATCACACTGAAGGACCTAGAGTCACCTAGAGAAAACACTCATCTAGGCATTTGTAGCAACAGCAATAGCATGTACATTTCTATATTGCTTATCAGTGAACTGAATACTTTATAAGTGGTTTACAATCTGCAGGTCCTCCAGCGTGATGCAGTGGTCAGTCTCTGCTGGATGTTGACCACAGAGTTGCAATGGAGGACCTAGAGATTTCAAGAGAGGTGTTCTCTCAGGTTAGTAAAAAAAGTAGTGTTTCTTTTATTTGCAGGTTTCCAGTGCCATGAGTTCCTGTACCCCTAACCCCAGTGAATGTGGAAGACCCATTGTACTTGTATCTCACCCAGAAAACAGCATGCCCTAACAAGACTAAGGTTACTCAAGACCCTGCTCTGCTTTTATTCAAACAAGCAAACGCAGCAACCTCCAAAACTTTCACAACTGATCAACAAGTGCTGAAGATACTTCAGGTCATTAACTCACATCACAAGCTAATCAGACAAGCCAAGCTCCTCTCCTTAGCCAAGAACAATAACATTAACTGGATGTGTCTGCTATCAACTCAAGAGCTGCCAATCAAGGGCAAAGATCTGTTTTTAGAAGCTGAAGGGATGCAACAAGAGCTTTTGTGCTTCTTTTATAAGGGCTTAGCCAGTGTAGCAGTTGGAGAGTGCGGAATATGTTTCGAGAAAGAACATGATTGCATATTTTGCCCTGAGAGGCAAAAAAGCATGGTTAAGATAAGAGCAGAAAAGAGCTGAACCTTGAGAAATGTCACAAACTGTGACAGAATACAGTACAGAAAAATAACAGATTCCTGTACAGTATATGCTGCACTGTACTATACTGCTTTCTTTTCACCAGCAAGCAAAAACGTTCTTATTGAAGCATGTTTTTTCAAGCTTAAGGATGGAAGGTTTTTTTTTAAAATATAGATATTTATTATATCTGTTTCTAACTGTTTGTATGACTTTAATTAGTTTTATAGTATTCTTAATATGTTTTTTTTTATTGGTCTTAAACATTTTGGTAAATGTTTTTGATGTTCATATGGAAACTGCCTTGGGTCCTGGCCTGGGAGAAAAGTGGCATATAAGGTAAGTAAGTAAGTAAATATGTAAAAAAAAAAATACTGTGTTCCCTGACAGTGCAGCAGCAAAGGGGGATTCTGGAGAACCATAGGGTTATTAGGATTTTATCACACCAGGCTTGAAAAGTAGAATTGGAGCAAAGTAGCAGTGTCTGTAGGTGTTTGTGCACTAGCTGGTCTGTAATCCATCTGCTGCTGGAGTACTCCCTTTCATTGATGGACGAAACCCATCAGTGTCACCTAATGACACTGTTTTTTTTCTCTATTGAGAAAGTGTGACAAGTTCCCCCCAAAGCAGTTCCAATATGCAGGCAGTCAGGTGGTGCAAGTGGGCATGATTCTGCTCCTTTCCCTCTGTTCCGCTTCTGCCTCACTATTCTGAAACAGGCTGTTATACTTTTCCAATTTCTCTTTTCTCTCTCTCTCTTTTTAACCTAATGGATTGCCATGACCAGGAAATGGTATTAAGAATAAATAAACATAAACATAAACACAGAACAAAAGGCATGTTGGGAATGGGGTTAAGGCAGGGAGGCAGGGATATGAAGACCACTGTATGGGAGAAGCAGCACCATCACATTTTTGAAGAACTGTGAAATAATAATAGTCTCCAATCTGGTATGTTTGCATTTGCTGGACTCGTGGTAGTATAATAAAGTTCTTAGAAGTTCCCACTATTTCCAAAATAGGCAAGCTACCTTCAGTGGAGCTTGTTTCTTTTGCAGAGCAGCCAACTGCAGCAGAAATGTCATAGACTGGAAGGATTATCACACACAAATGGGACTCCAAATATGTTTCTGAGTGCCACCACAGAAAGATTCCTTTCCACACTATGACCCAGATCCTAATGTTAGTCCCAACTACAGGAGACCCATTGAATTAGTGGGATTTACCAACACATTGACTAACCATTCAACAACTGGCTAAATGCAACTATACTAGTTATCAATCAAAATAATTCCAGTCAATATTTCAGCAATGCGCCCAGCAACAATAATAAAGAAGAGGAAGATGAACAATGGGAAGTAACTAGAATATTCAGGAAACTACGCATAAAAGTCAATCTGTGCAAACAAAAGAGATAAAAGCATGGCAGATGATCAGCATATTGGTGTCACATTGCATTAGCTCTTGTGGAGCACAAAACATTATAGGAATTTCACAAAATAGTCTACACAAACACAGAAGCACACAGAAGGCAGAAGTCAACCTATTCCTCTAGACTGTCTAGAGCAACCAAACAGATGTCTTCCCCCTACAAGAGCCAATCAGATGATTCTCAGAAGACCACATCAGAGCATTAAAGTTACAGCCCTCCCAAATTCATGCTCCACATTTGGAGGGGTCACTGTCATGATCACCCACCCGCTCTCAGGGATTAAAGACAATGAAAGACAGTAACACACAAGTTATCAAAGTCCATAGCAAAAATTAGATTTTAACTATGATGCACACTTAGCACTATATGCTGGGCCACGCTAGATCTTCACAAAGAGGGAAGGCCAACAAGGAAGAGTATCACCAGAGGCTTAAGAAGGTACAATCAAGCCTGGAGCAACATCAGGTTGTCCAAGAAGGACAAAAGAAGATACCTTTCTTGCATTCTTCGCAGTGCAAAATGGCACATAGGCATAGCTGGGCATATGGTCATGGAGATGACTAGACACAGCTCAGTCGCAGAGCACATGCTCTGTATGCAAAAAGAACCTGATTAAATCCCTGCCAATTCTATATAAAGCTGGGAAATACTCCACTTGGAGATCCCAGTCAACTATTCCAGATAGTGTAGTCAAGACTAACAGAGATTGCCCAATGGTCTAACTTGGGATAAGGTAGCTTCTCAGTGCTGGAACAACTAAGGCTTCATATTTAAACTCAGCATTTGTAGGTACCGGTAGTTCTGACAAAATTCCATGCCTGAAACACAAGTTAGGTGTTGGCAGCCAGTGTAGACAACACCAAGTGAGATGAGTCAATTCAATCACTTTACATAAGAGAGCTTACACCTCCTCAACAGGTGGATTTTTCAGGTGTGGTGTCCCTGTATAGTTTATATGAATGTCATATTAGGCTGGGGAGAGGAACATTCAATTTTTAAGAAGTTGTGGACTACAAGTTCCGACAGCCCCACCCAGCTTGGTCAGTGGACAAGGACTTTTGGAGAGTTTGGGTTAATAAAAATCTAGAGCAAGGGTGCGCAGTATTCCCATAGGCACCATGTGGCCCTTGGAACCCCTAAGTGTAGCCCCCAGACTAAAAAAGAAAATCAGGGTGATTGTTGGCTATTTTTTGCCTCTAAACTGCCCCAAATGTTCCCAAACCACAGTGGTTTGCTTCACCTGACCTCCCAAATCTCCCGCAAACATCAAAGGAATTAAGCAGAAGCAGCATCATACCACTTGGGGGTTGTCAAATGGGTGAGTGCAGGGTAGGAAAATAGCCCCTACCTCTTGCACAATTGCCCAGCTTGGACCTCGAAGGACAATGGTCCCTTCTTTTTCTGTTAGGTTATTGTGATTACAGTTGTTGACTACCCTCCACAAATTTATCATTCCCCCAACCCTTTAAAACCACCTAAGTGTTATTCAAAAGCTGGGAGTCCTGAGAGGGAACTCACAAATTAATATAATTAGTAGAATTTTAATAGCTCAAATAAAATTGTAATTTGGGTGGTGCAACATTCAGCCTAGGATCAACCCTGTGTATATCCATTTCCAAATCACACAGAACTCTAGAGGCAATTCCAAATAGGTTTTATTATCAAAATAACAATTTTATTAACAAAATAATCAACACACACAGAGAGACAGTCATGCAGACACACAAGAACTAATGAAGCAAAGGTGGGAGAAGGGGAAAAGTGAGGGCCTTGCTTTGGCAATACCGTACCAATCTTGCAGCCTTGTTCCTATCAAGGGGTGTCTGGAATGCAGATGCCTCAATAGCCACCAAGACAGGTGGAATGGTTGACTTATTGAGGAATCTAGTAGATGTCGAACGAAGTGTCTGTCCTGCTTCAGACTAGACCAAATTGCTCATGCCTAGGTGGTTGTATATATATATACTCAAAATCATATCTTAGGGCAGTAATCTCAGAATGAATGGATTACCGCACTGCTAAATAGTTTTTTCCAAGAGAGAAGAATGGTCGGGACATTGAGGAAATGTTTGGACAATTGGCATCAATATGTCAGACAAAGGAAAATCCGTACTACTGGAGAAGAGTGTGTGGGTATACCCAATCACCTTCTTAGATCAGAATCCCATCATTGCCCTCCATAGACAAAAGGGATTATACTGATGTCTTTGGGTGATCTCATTATGGTGCCTTTGTTTACTCTGCTTCCAGAGCCAACCAGATTTCAAAAGATAGTATGGCCAAGTTTCCTCAGTTGGCCTTAGGGTAATAAGCCAGTGGCCACCACTCCCAAGTCCACATAATAATAATAATAATAATAATAATAATAATAATAATAATAATAATAAGTATTTATTTATAACCCGCCTCTCCCTGTGTTGGATTAAGGCGGGTAATAGCATATAAAAAGAGAAAATAATAATATAGGCTGAATCTTCAACACAGAAATAATACAGTCTGACAATAACTTAACAGCCATGTCTCAATGCTATGGAATCTTGAGATTTGTACTTTTTTGAGATATTTAGCCTTCATTGGGGTCATTTGCTCTTTTTTTTTTTAACAAAGAGATTCGCACCTTCTTGCCAATTCAGAATCAATTCAGAATAGTGTCAGTGTTCCCACTATGTTTACCAGGATCGAATCTCTCCTTGCCATTTTAACCGTGCTGCCATTCACATTTGCCACCATATTGATTGAAAATGGAGGTGCCTCCATTTCTGGGAATGATGGAGTGTGATCAGAATCGATTCAGTAGCGTAGTCACACTACTGAAGATGCAGATCGTTGCGGCTCGTTAAAAAAGAACCACTAAAGGGTCCGGTGCCAAATTCACCGGTTTAAGTGGGCTTTTCAGCCACACGCCCCTCCTCCCTCAAACTGTACCGAGTGCAGTCGGAGCAAAAATGAACTTCATGGAAATAAACCAGTTCCACACCAGTTTATTTATGTAGTGTGAATGGGGCCTTTATCAGAGAGCTCCAGTTGCCTAAAACAAAGTGCACATCTCAGGATTCCATAGCACTGAGGCATGACAGTGAAAGTGTACTATTTCTGCAGTGCAGTTGCAGCCTCAGTCTTTCAGTTATCCTGAAAGACCAAGGCTTCAACCTTCCATTGACAGTTCCTATCATCCCACTGAGCAATATTGGAAAGAACCAGTTCCAAAATCTGAAGAAAGCTCAAGGTCTGAACTGGTAAGGTCAAAACAGAAAACAGACAGGAAAGGGCAAGGTCTGAAGATCACAAAACCGAGTGTACTCTTCTGAATAATGGGACTAGAGCAATCTGAAGAGGAGTCTAAATCCCTCAAGAAACTATAACTCCTATTGGATGGAGCTGTGGAAATTAAATTTAAATTTAATTTAAAGTGGGGTCGAAGTGCTGTAACTGAGTAGTGCAGATATAACCCTGGAGCAAGCAACATGAGGATTGCCAAATACGTCTGGAGGTTGAGCACATGAGAAAGGGTGGTCAAGGGCTCCTGTGTGATGGTGGCAGCTAGAGGCATTCACTGTTAGTGGGGCAGTGAATCCACTCTGGGTTTTAGTCCAAACCTCAATGGAACTATCGAGGTTGTTCTACTCTCTCCTACCAAAAAAAAAAAAAAAAAAGGAAAGCCAGAAGGTTGTGAACAGAAAGAGATTGTTGCAGCTTATACAAAACACACACAGAGAGAGATTTTTGAAAGCTCTTTAGCACTTGTAATGTGTAATGGTGGACAGACAATTTCTGTCCACTGAAGCAAATTCAATATCACCCTGTAGGACATAAATCTCTCAGGTATTACTGCCAGGGACAGAAATAGCAGAGGGGGGAAAGTCTTCCAAGGAAATAGAAGATGTAAAATATGTTTCCTCCCCTGCTTAGCTATGTACACACACACACACACCTACACACACACACACACACACAGAGAGAGAGAGAGAGAGAGAGAGCGCAAGGTTTCAACAACAATCCATTTTGAAGGAAGGGAACTCTTCTTTTCAGAGCAATGACAATTTCAATTTGGAGTTCCCATTCATCCTTCAAGTCTGCTAACATACATACACACAGATGTGGGGTGGAATCCTGTTGGTATCTTATATGTTAAGTTTCCCTATGTATGTCACTGGATATTTTTCCAGAGGCAGGTAAGTCCTGAAATATGTGTGTGGGGAAATGTACCCCCAAACTCTGTTAATCACATCCATTTGGGACAAAAGGGACTGTACAGACAGACCAAAATAAAGCTGCATCAGGTCAGTTTGGAGGTATGCTGTTTAAATGATGCATGCATCCTAAGAGTCAGGAAGCCGCATCAAAGCCACACTCCAATCCTTAGGACTGGAGCATGGCTTTGGCATGGATTCTGGACTCTTAGGACGCATGCATCATTTAAACAGCATACCTCCAAAGTGATTTGAAGCAGCTTTATTTTGGCCTGTCTGTACGGGGCCAAAACTCCTGAAATGTTTAATTCTCATTTCTGAGAATGAAAAAATGAAATATTTACCATCCTAGCCCCTGCTAATTTTCAGATATACAACTTGGTGTGGCTTTTTTGACCATGTGTTACAGAAGACACAAAAGGAAGATGACTCTCTGGATAAGAGGTGAATTGTGAGCAATTATACAGCCAATGAAACACTCAATATTTTTCAAGCCTGAACACATCATGCTCAATAAAAATATTTAAAAAAATTATACCTGTTGAACAGATAATTGCAAACCTGATTACTATGATCTACTTTATGAGGCCTGCAATCATGCCAAACTGCAAATTGATCCGATAAAAATCACCAAATTTACCTCCAATTAAATAATCATGAAAATGGACCACTCAGTCTTTTTACGCCACATCTTTCCCACAGATACCTGCTGAGATGACACACTGGGACTGCAGGGCATAAATCTCTCCAGGCAGTTAAGCATTATCTCTAATACAACCTTTGTGTGGAATGGCAATGTTGTACAACTGAACCAAGATGCCAAAGGCACAACTAAATGCATATGCACATCTATGGAAAGTGCATAATGGATACCTGCAGCTTCAAATCTACTTTCACAACCTTGAATTGAATACAGAAGTTCTACACCACACAAAAAAGCTGAACTACTACTGTAGTTGGTCCTCCACATTTGTGGCTTTGACTGTTGCAGATTTGATTACGATGTTATCTCTAGGAATCTCTAGGTCCTCCAGCACTATTTTGCCTGCATAATTCTATGGTCTATAATGCTTCATACTATGATACAGATAGGGAATCAGAAGAACAGCAGTGAAATTGAAGGCTTTCATGGCCGGCATCCATAGCATTTGGGGGGGGGGGGGGGTTCGGGCTATGTGGCCATGTTCTAGAAGATTTTCTTCCTAGAAAATCTTCTAGAACATGGCCACATAGCCCAAAAAACCCACAAAAATATATAGAAGAACAGGGGGACATATCAATGCTTGAGACAGACATTGATACCTTATGGCATCCACAACACAGAGACATGGACTTGATAATACCCACCGTAGTGGAGCAAAGATGTAAGAAGGAGGGTTTGAAATGATCAGACATTTATATAGGAGATGCTTAGTAATCAGACAACAGTGGTGAGAGGCTGCCAGCCCATAAATAATCCAGCAACTCCCTGCTGACAATTGATTTGGGAGGAAGCAAGACCTTCTTCTCTTGATTTTGGCTTGCAATTCATTGGACCCAGCATCATAAACTGACCACCTTGACTTTCTTGCTGTACTCTACTGACTTGAACGGCCTGGACTTTGAAAACTGTAACTGGCTGGTAAGCTTCTGTACACAAATGGATCTGTGACTGTCTAAACTCTAATGGACTTTGCTTAGTAATTTGCCCCAGCTAGCCTCCAAGACAGGACAGCTTCTTCATCAAAGATGTTTTAAAAACCACACATGAGAAGAACGATGGCGATGTTAGAGTCATAAGCCTACAGTCTGTATCATTTTTTAAACTCACTTCCATGTTTACTGATATAAAATGTAAGCCTGTGGCTCTAACATCATCTGTATGATTTTTTAAACATCTTTTGCCTGATGAAGAAGCCAATGGAGTTTTGAAAGCTTGCATGATGTGCCTTTTACTTGGTCCTCCGCAAAAGTATCACCGTTTTGCTGATTTTGTTGTATTTTGTTGCAGGGCTACCATGACTACCCCGGAATAGGATGGGAACAATAATTCATCAACATCTGAAAGGCCAAAGGTTCCTCTCTCCTCCTGATCTATCGGGTCTGTGGAACTGAAGCCATCCTAATAACAACAATGGACCATCTCAGTTACCATTCTATTTATGTTTGTTTCCTTCTTTCCCTCTTTCCAGGTGTTCATTGCATTGACCTTCAGGCCCTTTAAATCTTCAGTTGTCAAACTGGAACAGTGCAGTCAGATATCTCACTTTCAAGCAGGCAATAAAGGAGTTTTTCATCAAGCTGCCTCTCCATTGTTCATTAATTGGTCCCTAGGTCTCTAGCTTCTTCTGGGCAGGAAAGTGAATATGCAGAATAGAAGGTGATACTTGTTCTTTCTTTGTATCAGCCTTGAGGTTTCTCAAGGATAAGGAGGGAGCCACAGGACACAAGCCAAAAATAATGTTTTAAAAAGGTCCTTTGTTGAGGTTGGTTCCTATTATGTACAGCTTTCTAACATAAACACTGGGCATAGATTGCTCCTTCTAGGTGACCACTACAGCTATAGATAATTACAGATAAATGGGACAATCTGGGATCTCACTTGACCTGTTTTGAGCTGGAGTGGCCTGTAATTCCAGGCCCTGCCAAGACTTCATTTTTAATTGTTATTTTTAAAGCAATTATAACATTTTTCATGTCATTATGTATTTCACAATTTGTCCCTTCCTGTCTCCCTCTCTCCCCTTAATGCAATAACAGAAGCATAGTCGGCATCATACTAAGGAAATTTGCCAACTTAAAACATATTCTTCACTGAACCAAAGAAATTTAAATATACACTCTACTTTTTACAGAAAAGACATGTTCTTTATAATCACTCAGGTACTGTGTATCTTATAAAATAAATATTACTTCATTTTAGTGTAAAAAACAAGACACATCACTGTATGCATCTAGACGGTAGAAACTGTGCCTTTGACACCACTTTAGCTGCCATGGCTCCATCCGATGTAACAGATGGAATTCATACTTTGGTGAGACACAAACATTCTTTGGCAGAGAAGAGCAAAGACCTTGTAAAACTACAAATTGCAGGATTCCATAGGATGGAGCTACACCTAAAGTGGTGTCAAACCACTTTATTTTTACAGTGCAGATGCACCCAGAATCCTCCACTCGGCATGGCCACTAGCTCCAGTCTTGCCTTGGGTGGAAATCTACTATGGGAAGCAGCCATCTCCAGTGCAAGTCCCTCGCAATCAAAATCTGAAACCAGAGGAACAAACACAAAGAAGAATATTAAAGGAAAGAAATGGGACGACTGGCATTTGGAAATTTTCTATTTGTAGAAAGGATGACTACAATGTAGCAGAAGTTACGAGCTTCATTTGTGAGCAAAATGTTTTTAAAAGGCAAGAAAGTGGGGAAAGGAGATGAAGGGAACGTTTTAGGGAATGCTATAAACACAAGTGACATTTGAGAAGTGCATGAATTTAATATCAAAGAAGATGTGCTTGAAAGATGGAAACCTCTTCACCTCTAAAGGGGAGGTGGTGAAGGAGGACTCACGGAGCAGCCCACAGCTGATTCCTCTCCTGCCACTGGAATGTAAAAGTGCTTAATTCTTGGCTTAGCAGTTTCACAGTCATTTTGCCTCTCTCATAGTTTGCTTCAATATAGGGGCTGTGAAACACAATGGCCAGTGCAAAATGCCAACTTTTCTGCTGGTTTCAAACTGAAAGAATAAAAGGACATGCACACCTATGGCACTGGATGCTCAACCCCTCCTCCATAATGTTGAACATCCTCCAGATGTTTTGGACTTCAGCTCCCTGAATTTCTTACTGTTGACCAAGCTGGTTTGGGGCTTCTGGGAGTTGAAGTCCAAAACATTTGAAGCACCAAAGTTTGGGAATCCCTGTCATAAGGCATCGTATTTCCAGAAGTCTCCAATAAGACGCCCCCTCCGCCTCCTCACCGGACCACCGCTGCCAGAGTCGCGTTCTGCCGGGCGGCCTCCTCCCGGGGTGTCGGAGGTGTGCATCTGTGCAACTCCCCCGGGAGTGCCACCCAAGGACTGGAAAGGGGACCGCTGCAGGACTCTGTTTGCTCGGCCTTGGTGTTTTGCGGCCGGAGAGAGGGCACTTTAAGGGACACCTGGGGGGAAGGCAAGGAGGAGGCTCACCAGGTGAGAGCGGTGAGCATATAGCCGGGCGACCGGACCTTCCTGCCACGCCCCCTCCGCCTCCTCACCGGACCACCGCTGCCAGAGCCGCGTTCTGCCGGGCGGCCTCCTCCCGGGGTGTCGGAGGTGCGCATCTGCGCACCGCCGCGGGAGTGCCACCCACAGACTGGAAAGGGGACCGCTGCGGTACTCCGCAGCGCTACCACCGCTCAGCTGCGCAACTGCGCAGCTTTTATTGGGCTTAGGGAGGTTGTGGGTTAGCCATAGAGCAGAGGATGCCTGTGGTGGCTAACCTCTGCTCTCTCAATTGCTGGAGGAGGGTGGGGGGAGGTTATGGATGTGGGGGATGCATGGGCTGGGGAGGAGGGGGATAATATCGTTGCAAGCGGAGCTCCTATTGAGGTAGTGTGGGGCAGGGGGAGGTATGGCGGTGGGAGAAGGGACTTGCATTCCAGGGGAAGGCGAGATCGATGCATCATATCTATCTCCCCTTCCTGTCCCCTTCCTAACCTAAGGGACCTGAGGGTCACTCCAACCGTGCCACAAACCCTGTCGCTGCTCCTGTGCAATGCCAGATCGGTTAACAACAAGTCCCACATCCTCCAGGATTTGTTGGAGGATCATAATTGCGATCTGGCTTGCATTACCGAGACCTGGCTTGGGCCTGAAGGAGACGCTTTGTGGGCTCAGGCTCTGCCTGCTGGGTTCTCGGTGAAGGACCAGCCCAGGTTAGGTGGGCGGGGGGTGTGTGGCCTTGATACATAGGAACACCTTGTCCCTCACCAGGAACCACATCCGACAGACGTCCTATATCGAGTGTATTTATCTGACCCTAAAGGCGAGGGCAGTCTAGGGATTCTGTTGGTGTATTGGCCACCCCATGCGCTAACGGACTCCCTTAACGAGCTGACACAGCTGGTCGCTGAGCTGATGCTGGAGACGCCCAGGCTACTTGTCCTGGGTGACTTCAACATCCCCCTCACGGCCAGCTATGTTCCACCCGGTGCGGCTCGGGAATTCATGGATACCATGGCGGCCATGGGCCTGTCCCAGCTAATTATGGGTCCTACGCATTTTGCGGGTAATACTCTTGATTTGGTCTTCTGTTCGGATGCGGAAAATCCGTGGGCGGAAATAACTAATATTTCCCCCCTGTCATGGACGGATCATTTCCTGGTGGAGGCAAAAATCAAGGTCTCTACGCAGATCCCCCCCGGGGGTGGTGGACCTATTAGGATAGTCCACCCTCGAAGGCTGATGGAACCCAAAAGGTTCCAGGAAGCCCTAGAGGGATACATGGTTGGAAGTGACGGCGACTCTGTTGAGGCCCTGACTGGTATCTGGAATACCGGTCTCTCTAGGGCTATACACAGTATCGCTCCCAAGCGCCCTCTCAGACCCGCTTCCAAGCGTAAGCCCTGGTACACGGAAGATCTCCGGGCGAGGAAGCGGGAACTGCGATGGCTAGAGTGCCGTTGGCGGAAACACCTTCGCTTAGACGACAAGGCTCTCCTAGACCAACTGTTAGAGGACTATGGAGAGGCGATACGAGCAGCTAAGAACTCATTCTATGGTGCTCGTGTCGCGTCCGCGGAGTCGCGTCCAGCAGAGTTGTTCAGGGTGGTCAAGGAGCTGACTCAGCTCCCTCCCGCCCCGAACCAGATCCTTGAACCTTCTAAGGCCTGCTGTGACCAATTTAATAACTTCTTCGCGGATAAAACCTCTCGGATAAGCGAAGGTCTTAACGCCGACATTGAAGCAGAACCTAGTGTAGAGGCGTCCAGAGCCTCCGTAGACTCTATTAAACTGGATCAGTTTGAGTTGGTAAGTACCGATGATGTGGACAAGATCCTCGGAAGTGTTTGGAAGACGACCTGCTCTCTCGATCCCTGTCCCTCATGGTTAGCGGCCCAGGGGGGACCGGCGGTAACTTTACTGTTACGCCGGATTATTAATACATCCTTGAGGGAAGGGCAATTTCCATCTGCTTTAAAATTGGCCATTGTAAAACCTTTATTAAAAAAGCCCTCCCTCGACCCCCTGGTACATAATAATTATCGGCCAGTTTCGCTGCTGCCATTTTTGGGGAAGGTGATCGAGAGGGCGGTTGCAATCCAGCTTCAGGCGGTCTTGGATGAAACGGATTATCTGGACCCATTTCAAACTGGCTTCCGGGCGGGTTACGGGGTTGAGACGGCCATGGTCGCCTTGGTCAATGATCTCCGTTTGGGCATCGACAGGGGAAGCGTGTCCCTGCTGGTGCTCTTGGACATCTCAGCGGCTTTTGATACCATAGACCATGGTATCCTTCTGGGGCGCCTGGCTGAGGTGGGAATCGGGGGCACTGCACTCCAGTGGTTCCGCTCCTACCTCTCTGGGAGGTCCCAGATGGTGCAGCTGGGAGACGTGTGCTCCGATGAGAGGGCCCTTAAAACTGGGGTCCCTCAAGGAGCCATTCTGTCTCCCATGCTATTTAACATTTACATGAAACCGCTGGGAGAGATCATCCGGAGGCATGGGGCGCGGGGTTATCAGTACGCTGATGACACCCAAATAATTTTCTCTATGTCTCCGACTGATGCAGTGACTGAGGATGGCGTCTCTCCTCTCGTGGCGTGCCTGGAGTCAGTAATGGGCTGGATGAGGGAAAACCGACTCAAGCTGAATCCAGAGAAAACGGAGGTACTTGTGATAGGTTCCCCTGGTCCAGGAATGGCGGTAGTTCCACCTGTCCTGAACGGGGTTACGCTTCCTGTGAAGGACTCCGTACGCAGTCTGGGGGTGCTTCTTGACTCGTCGCTTCACCTGACTGCTCAGGTGAATGCAACGGTCAAGAACACCTGTTATCAGCTTTGGCTTATTCGCCAGCTGCGCCCATACCTGGCCCAGAGGGACCTTGAAACCGTGGTACACGCTCTGGTAACCTCGAGATTGGATTTCTGCAATGCACTCTACATGGGGCAACCCTTATACCAAACCCGGAAGCTACAAATGGTACAGAATATGGCAGCCAGGCTAGTCACTGGTACTTCCAGGGCCAGCCATATTACACCGGTGTTAAAAGATCTGCATTGGCTGCCTATCCGCTTCCGGGCACAATATAAGGTGTTGGTGATGATCTATAAAGCCCTAAATGGCTTGGGCCCAGGATATCTGAAGGACCGCCTCTCCCTGTACATTCCGTCCCGCACCCTCAGAACATCTGGGCAGCAACTACTTAGGGTGCCTGGGGCCAGGCTTACCTCCACTACGAGGAAGTCATTTTCCATCGCTGCCCCGGCCCTTTGGAATACGCTGCCCATAGAGCTCCGCTCGGCCACCTCCCTGGCCCAATTTAGAAGGGATTTAAAAACCCTTCTATTTCAGGCTGCATTCCCCGATTAAAGTCCAGCAGACCTCCCTTCCTCTTTTATTGGCAAGAGGATTGGCTAACGGGGCTTTTATTCTGTTTGTGTATCTGCTTTTAATCCGCTATGTATATTTGTATGTTGCATTGTTTTATTGTGTTGTTAACCGCCCTGATCTTTGGAAGGGCGGTATAAAAATAAAAATTTTATTATTTATTATTATTAAGAATAATTTTCATCTAAAAAGAAACTTAGACCCAGCCCTAGCATTAGAAAGCATAAATCTTTGCATGTGGAATGACACAATAATTGTGTTACATAGTCCTTGCATGGAAAGGTAATGTTGGAGAACTGACTGTACAACTGAACATGCAACCAGGTGCGCAGCAGAATGTTCAGCTGAATGAAGAACTAAATCTGCACTAGATGTGAAATGGCACTGTATGTGCCATGCCATTTTCATGACCATGAACTGAATAAGGATATTGTACATCCCCAAAAAATATCCTACCACTTCCATAAGGAAGATTACAACATGTCTAAAGTCCTGTCCGCACTGGTCAGGGGCAGCCCAAAGCATCCTGGCCTCAAAGCTGGCCCTAACCTCCCCCGTTACAATGATTTTACTGATAGGTCACATGTCACGTTGAGGATGGAGCAAACTTGCTTTCTGCTGCTCCAGAGAATAGGGACTGAAGCAAATAAATAAATAAATAAAATTTATATTCCACTTAATCTCTAAGAATCCAAGCGGATTACAACAGTAAAGCAAAATACAGTTAAAAGAGAATACATTAAAAATTCCAAGATCCCCATCCCTCCCCACAGTCATAAAAACATAATTAAATGCTAAAAGGAGATTAAACCAAGAAAAGAAGTTAAAAACAGTAATATACAATAACAATTAAAGTGAAATAAGTGTTTCAAGTGGGGTCTGGGTAGAATAAAAATAAAGATGGGGATAATAGGAGAAAAATGAGGGGGGAGGCAGGTCAGCAAAGATGTTCTAGTCTGGAAAGGCCTGTTGGAAGAGATCCATCTTAATAGCCTTCTTAAAGGTTTCCAAGGTGGTAATCTGACGGATCTCATCCGGCAGATTGTTCCAGAGTCTAGAAGCAGCTGCTGAAAAGGAATGCTGGGTCACTGTAGAGAGTCTTGTCCTCTTTGGATGAAGCAGATTTTTCCCAGTGGAGAGGAGAGTGCGAGGTGGATGATATGGGAGAAGGCACTCCTGCAAGATGTCAGGACCCAGGCCATGTAGGGCTTTAAAGGTTAAAACCAACACTTTGTGTCTTGCCTGGAAGCTAATAGGCAGCCAGTGAAGGGATTTTAAAACTAACGTGATATGGGGAGATCTAGGTGTGCCAGTAACCAGCCTGGTTGCCATATTCTGTAACAATTGAAGTTTCCGAACTTGACACAAAGGTAGCCCCATGTAGAGCATGTTACAAAAGTCGAGAGGTTACCAGCACATGTACCAATGTTTCAAGATCTTCCCTCTTCAGGAAGGGGCACAGCTGGTGTATCAGCCAAAGCTGATAGCAAGTGCTCCTGACCGTCGCGTCCACCTGAGCCATCAGATGGGGAGTCTAGGAGCACCCCCAAACTGTGAACACAGTCCTTCAGGGGAAGTGTGACCCTGTCCAGAACTGGCTGGCATAACTCCATTACCAGATTGGGGATCCCTACTGCAAGTACCTCCATCTTACCTGGATTCAACTTGAGGTTTTTTTCCCTCATCGAGATGGCCTGGAAGGAGCGGTCACTTCAATGCCGATCGCATGAGGACCATAGTGACCACTTGGCTCGCTCCTGAAGCAGGCCTCCACCATGGCCTAGGGGTACTCCTGGATCCATCACTTTAGATGTCTGCTCAGATAGATGTGATGGCTAGGAGTGCTTGTTATCAGCTTCAGTTGATATGCCAGCTGCATCCCTTCCTGGAGCCTGGGGACCTAAAAACTGTGGTACATGCACTGGTAACCCCATGACTTGATTTATGCAATGTGCTCTACATAGGGCTACCCTTGTGCCTAGTTTGGAAACTTCAACTAGTCCAAAACATGGCAGCCAGACTGGTCTCTGGGAGTTCCAGGTGTGACCATATAACACCGATTTTAAAGTCCCTTCACTGGCTGCCCGTTAGTTTTCAAGCACAATACAAGGTGTTGGTTTCATAGCTTGGGCCCAGCCTATCTATGGGATTGCCTTCTTCCATACAATCCGTCCCACGCACTTAGGCCCTCTTGGAAAAATCTGCTGCAGCCAGCAAAAACTAAGCTGGCTGCGGTTACCCAGAGAACCTTCTCTTCTATCGCTCCCAAGTTATAGAATGGTCTGCCGGAGGAGACCCGTCATATTACCAGTCTTGACAGCTTTAATAAGGTGGTCAGGATGGATGTCTTCTCACAGGCCTTCCCAAATTAGTATCTCAGTCACCCCCATTGACTACCCTGTCTTGTCCATTTTAATAATTTTAACTGTATTGTTTTATTGTTATTGTTTACAATTTTGATTTATTGGTTATGGTGGGTGGGTTGCTTTCTGGGATAATGTATTGTAGTTTATTGTTTTAATGTTGTCAGCCACCTCAATCTTAATGGAGAGGGGGTATATTAATGGTTATTATTATTATTATTATTATTATTATTATTATTATTATTTGCTTTATTCCTCAGGTGCTGATCACTCTGTGAACCTTTTCAGAAGTTGGAATACTTATTAAAATTCTGTGACATTCCAAGCTAAGGACTAGGCGGTTTCATTCCAAGCAGCTAGATGCAGAGATCTCATACTCCACCGATAGGGAAACTTCAAAGGTTGCAGAATGTGTTTTTAACCTTTGTTTTTGTTCTGCTTTTGTTCATTTTGTCAAGTTTATCTGATTTTCTGGGGTTAATTGGCAAAACTACTTGTTCCCTGCAAATCCCCGAGTTCTGTGATTTAATTTCACTCTCTGCAACCAGCCTAAGTGCCCTAAAGGTTATTCCAAGCCCAGCTTTGACTTCACAAATAGATAGATAAAGCCTTCCAACAAACATGATTCAGCACCAGGCAGCGATTGCTGAAGTCTTTCCTTGTTCAGCCGTTCTTAAAATGATTTTAAAAAAGAAAAAAGGACAGGGGACTATAAAGGCCCTGGAGTCTTGTTGTGATTATTGCCATTGGCAAAGCCCCAGGCTTTTCCTCTCTCTCCAAGATGTAAACAAGAGTGTCTGCTGCAGGAGCCAAATGGAAGGCAAAAGCAGATAGAGATTTCAGGTTTTAAATGGCCCCAGCTTTATTAACTGGCAAAGAAAGCAGGGCAGAATGCAGAGGCTGGCACAGAGTAATCCAAAACTCTGCAGTTCTTTTGGCTGGAATCCTATTATTAAGTCTGACTAAATGTGTTGTTATTATTTGCCTTCAAACTGACTTTGACTTATGGTGACCCCATGAATGACCCTATGAATGAGAGACCTCCAAGATCTTCAGCTATTAACTGGCCTACTCAGATCTTGCAAACTCAAGGCTATTGCTTACTAAACTGAATCAATCCACCTGTAGTGTGGCCTCCTTCTTTTTCTGCTGCCTTTCGCTTTATTGTTGACTACAACTCCCATTAACCCTGGCAAGCATAGCCAATAGTGAAGAACACAGCCCAACAACATCTGACAAGACACAATTCGCCACTTTGCTGTTAACTGCCATCAAATAACCTTTAACTATGAATGTCTGCTTCCACACTGCAGAAAAAAATCCAGTGCTATGGAATTCTGGGATTTGTAGATTGTTGTGACACAGAAGAATAAATTTCTCACAAAACTACAAATCCCCAAATCCCACTGCATTGAGCCAAGGCAGTTAAAGTGGTGTCAAACTGGATTATTTCTCTAGTATGGATGCAGCTAATGAGAGACCTACAGCTCTCCTCAGGACTTGCAAACTCAAACTATGGCTAAAATTGATTGATAAAATTTGAATGAATCAATCTACCTGGAATGTTGTCTTCCTCTTTTCCAATGCTTTCTAACTTAGCAAGCATTATCGTCTTCTCTAATCCAGAAATTGATATTTCGTTGTTGAAATATCATTTTTCATGCAGAAAATGTTTCCTACCCATAAATTACTGTTTTCTGTGCAAAATACGCACATGCAAAGTTTGTACAGAAAAGTCCCGAACTGCTAGGATTTTCATCAGTCCAGGATTCTTCTCACCAAGATGTCCCAACAATAAAAAAAATATGTTTTGACTATTTTCCAAATATTTTTTTAATATTCCTTGCTCAACACAACTTAAGCACTATAGAGGGCATGGGAGACATTGCCTCAAAAACTGAAGAATATTCAGGAATTCAACACAGAGTCAGAATGCTGTCAGCGTCTGATGCATGTGTTAGTTCCCTTAGGGAAGTAATTCTTTATATTTCCCAGTGTGGAATGGTGCAATTATTTCCAAGGCTATAACATTACATATGTGGTATCACTGTATATGACTGCACATTGCAAGTAATTGTGCATAGATGTACATGTCATAGAATCAGGCCATCCAGTCCAACCTCATTCTGCCATGCAAGAAAATACAGACAAAACACCCCCAGTGACACACGGCCATCCAGCCTCTGTTTAAAAACCTCCAAAGAAGGAGACTCCACCACTCTCCAAGGGAGTGTGTGCCACTCTCAAACAGCTCTTACTCTTGGGAGGTTCTTCCTAATGTTGAGCTGGAATCTCTTTTCCTGTAGCTCGCATCCATTGTTCCATGTTTTAGTCTCTGGAGCAGCAGAAAATAAGCTTGCTCCATCCTCAGTGTGACACTGCTTCAAATACTTAAACAGGGCCGTCTTATCACCTCTTAACCATCTCTTCTCCAAGCTAAATTGATACCCAACCATGAAATAACGAGGCCAGACACATAAATTGGATGAATAAAGGGCCATTTATTTGACCTATAATCTATTTAAAGCTAAGCACTTGAACTTCAACCTTAACTTCAAACTCTGAGCAAATTGATTAAAGTGAAAAGCCTGGTGCGGGTCCAGCTGAAGCCAGGTGTCAATCCTAGACTCCCTCTTCAGCCTTCCCTTTGGGCACAAACACTGAACCCTGAAGTAAATCTGATGATTCAGATTGCATCCTCAATCCAGTCTCCCCCAAACTCCCTTGAATGAGGTTGAGCAAACCCCCCATGTCTACCCCAAAGGCAGGTTTTCTCACAACTTCATGCCCCTTAACGTGTTTAAGCTGATCAAGAGCCTAACCTTTCACCACAAAAGGATGCCAATGGTGCGTACCAAACAGTTCTTTAACCCCATAGGGGCCAGTGAAACCTATTTAACAGCCACCCAAAGCCAATCACCAGTCCCAGCACACAGTATGGGGTAGGCAAAAAAACCCAGGAAAAGGGGAGAAAATTCCTACCCGGCCCCGAAGCGACCAACAAAGTTCATACTGCATTTAGGGTGGGAGGGTGGGCTGCTTCGTGGAAAAGAGGCAGGATGGGGGGTGTACTGTCCTTAAATACAGACTCCGCCTCCCATCACATGCTTCAGCTTAGTCCAATGGACCTCGCTTATATTGAAAATTCTGGTCTCTTCATGAAGGGTATCAAAGCCCCACCTGCCCTCAAGGCTCTGCCAATCGTCCTGGTGTGAACATACCCAGCTCCCTAAGCTGCTCCTCACAGGGCATGATTTTCATGGATGGAGATTTGGTTGTACTTTTGGTTGTATACGTAGTGTCTTGGCTCAGCTAAACACTGTTGCCATTCAACATAACGGTTGTGTAGCACAATGAATGTATGCAAGGGTCTATGCTACAGAATTCTGATGTAAGATCACAGCCAGAGTTTCCTCCATCACCCAAGACACCAGATCATCATTTCTCCTTCCAAGGACATCCTTCTATCTGTCTGGGTCAGGCATGTATTTGCATCCTACAGATAGCTGTTCTAAATGCAGTGCTTTCTTTACACACACACACAGCCAATGCCTTCACTGCCTGCTGCTCAAACATTCCTCTGCCTGCTTATGGTTCCCTTAATCCCAAGATGCATTTGAGAGTGAGAAGTTATCTTTTGCCTTGATGCTGCTATTTGCTGCATGCCCTCAGAGAGTCTGACTGCTATTTAGCTTCCCCTGACAAAGTCATGATATCATGGGTTGAACTTCAGAGTGTGGAAAGCTACCCCAGTAGGGAAATCCTGCCTTGGGTCAAATATGAATATGAAGCATTATCTGTTTCCTGGGTTGGGAAAAGGCTGGAAGATTGCCGCTCTGCTTTGTGTTTTGCACCCACATAGAAATGCAAATGCAAGGGAAGCAACAACACCCAGTTCATGGCCTAAAAGAGGATGAAGAATTTTTAACATTCTTGTCATCAAAAAGAGAATTTGACACGCATTGTCAAGAAGACACCTTGCTTCTACTATCTAATCTGCACTACAGAAATAATGCAGTTTGACACTGCTTTAACTGCCATGGCCACATCCTATGGAATTCTGGGATTTGTTTTGTGTGAGATTCAGCCTTCTCAGCCAGAGAGCTCTGGCACCGCAGCAAACTACACGTTCCAAAATTCCACAGCATTGAGGCATGGCAGTTAAAGTGGAATTAAAGAGAGGATATTAGCATCTGTTAGTGGCACATGCATACATACATTTTTCCCCTTTCACCTGTGTTTGTCCCTTTCTGGGTGCTTCAAAAGTTGATACTTCCTTCTTCCCTCCAGAGAACCCAAAGCCTCTTTTCCCCTATGCCCTGCAAACCATTCCAAGCCTCATAGAGAGCAAGTGGATTGGAGAAGCATCTTTTTATTTGTGTGCCTGTAGCTGCATGAAAAATGGTTTGCATCCAGCACTGAGCCCTCAGGAGGACCCTGGCAGATCTCACAGCGAATGGAATCATTTCACGTCCAGCTACGGGTGTTACCTAAATTGCTCCAAATTAATGTTTATAGGGGAATTAATGAATTAGCTCAAGGGAGCAGCAAAAAGACTTTTGATGACTTTAAAAAGCAGGGGGTCTTTTACCTGCATCTACCAGTTCTAAGACACTAGATTCCAGAATGCAAGTTAAAAATGTATTTTCATTAATATAGCAAAAGGGGATTACAACAACCACACAAGGCGCACACTCATACATTCACAAGAGCTAACAAATGAAAGGTAGGCTAAATGGGATAGAGTAGAATGATGGGGACCATACTTTACCAATGCAGAAACTGGAAGTCCAGGTGAGAGGGAAAACTGCAGAGAAGGTGGACTCAGAATGTTAGCAATTGTTAGAAGTCTAGGTAAAATCATGGCTTCTGACTTCACCCAAGACTGAAAACAAAGAGCAAACAGCCCTCCTGTATATGTTTTCACCTTGTGAGCAGATTTCTGGGACCCTCAGGTGGAAGTTTCCATGGGTGGAAACTAGGAAAAACCCAAGTAACCAACTGAGCCATTAACGTTAGCTGTACTACACAATATGGTACACAAAGAGGTGGCAAATTCAGATGGCTTGTCCTTTTGATTCTCAAATTTCCACCAAATGCCAGTTACCTTTTGTCCCATCACTGAACTCCCAATCAATTTACACCTCAAAGATGCATCTTTCTGCCTACTTGCTTTCAAGGCTTCCTGGCTAAGTCCTCTGGATCTCTGTAAGACCCTTTTATCTTCCCCTGGGAGGCATCTTGAAGCTATTTGACTGGCATGCCTTTCAATGTGGAGGTTTGATATCAAGGATCAATTTGGGCCAGACGGGGGCATTACAGCGGACATAGCCAGATGCTTCACCAATCCTTCTCACTCTCTGTGAGGCAAAGAGTAGCCATCTAGGCTGTACAGTGGTACCCCGGGATACGAATGCGCCGGGTTACGAATTTTTCGGGATACGAAAAAATCCCATAGGGATTTATTGCTTCGGCTTACGAAGGTTTCTTCGGGTTACGAAAAAACCGCGGCGCTATTTTCCGCCACCGGAGGGCAGCAGAGAGCTATTTTTCCATTAGCGCCTATGGGAATTCGGCTTACGAAGGTATTTCGGGTTACGAAATTAACCGCGGAACGAATTAATTTCGTAACCCGGGGTACCACTGTATGGTAAAGTCCAGTGTAGTGGTGGTATACATCTGAGCTTAATGTTGGTCTGTATGTAGCACTGCTACACTTCACTGAACCAAAAATGACTTTAGCCATTGTATTCTACTTAAATTACAACAATAGTTTCTTTGTGTACATAACTGTCTATTAATCAACATACACAGATGTCATACACTGCTATCTTGCCCTTCTATGATGCGCTGCTATTCACTGCTATGTACTCCTTTATTCTCTGTTTTAAATGTGCATTTCTTCATGGATAAATGCCCTGTGTAAAGGGGAAGGAGATGTTAGATTTGCAAAGAACAATTCTACTGTCTTGTGTCAAATGGCAGGTGCAGAATTAACTGTGGAAAACTGGAACTGAAAAAAAAATCAAGGCTGACATAGGAATCAGAGTCTCAGAACTGTATAATTGAAAGGAAAGCTTGTCAGTGCAGGCATCTGCACCTGGATCACTCTTGAAAGATGACAAACTTTCAAATACCAGAGCTTAACAGTTAAAGGCAGACTCAAAGGTCAAATTAAGTACATGAAAACTATGGCTGATACTCCACATCAGGGTTGTATTGTATACAAAAGCAATAGCAATAGCAAGTACATTTCTATACCTCTTAAGCACTCCCTAAGTGGTTTACAAGGTGTAATCTAATTGCCCCCAACAAGCTGGGTACTCATTTTAGCCATCTCTTCAGAAGGATGCAAGCCCAAGTCAAGCTTGAGCCCTTTCACTGGTATTAAACTCACAACCTTATGGTTTGTGGTTGAGTGGCTACAGTACAGGCATTTAACCACTGCGCCACCAGGGCATATCCACACACTAGAGTTACACATTGATAATACTGTGCTCCCTTGGGTGGAATGTCATTGTACCACTGAATGTACATCGAAATGTGTAACAAAACCCATAATCAATGAATTCAAGTACAGGAAAAGAGATTCCACCTTAACATTAGGAGGAACATCCTGACAGTACTGTAAGGGCTGTTCGACAGTGGAACACACTCCCTTAGAGAGTGTGGTAGAGTCTCCTACTTTGGAGATCTATAAACAGAGGCTAGACGGCCATCTGTCAGGGATGCTTTGATTGTGAGTTCCTGCATGGCAGGGAGTTGGACTGGATGGCCTTTGGGGTCTCTTCCAACTCTATGATTCTATGAAATGAACATACACATCTTATGTACATCCATATGTATGGATATCCAATGGCACATGCACAAATACATTTCTGTAACTTTATTTATTTATTTATTTATTTATGTTATTTATAACCCGCCCTTCAGCCCTAATGGCTATCAGAGCAACTTACAATTATTATTTATACTTAGACGGTTTCCTGCCCTCAGGCTTACAATCTAAAAGACACAACACAAAAGGAGAAGGGAATGGTGATAGTAAAGGGGATGAAGTCCAGTGGTTCTTCTCTCCCTCTGAGGCCTGAACCAAAGCAGAAGGACTGGAGGGAGGGCTCTTCTTCTTCAGGCTAGCCCTGGTGGAGCTGGGCCTGCCTGTTCACTCCCTCACAGGCTGAAGGATGACAGTTATCATGGAGGGATGTGTGTGGATGTGTGTGTGTGTATGCTCCACATCAGACACAAAGGTCCATTTGTTTCCAGGGAGAACTCATGCATGTGCAATACACCAACAGGATTCAGGCTCATGGCTGGAGAACACCCCAATAACAACCCCCACAGACACAACCATGCCTAATGAAACAGCTATGCTAAGCAGCTTTCTTAACTTCTGGGAGAAACTGCAAGGTTAAAATAAAGGTGAGGAAGAAATAATACTCCTGTGACTTCTAGAGTGCAGCGGTTACACGCTACACTGATCAGCAGCTCATTATTAATAGCAACTAAAAGCAAACAAATGTATCATCCAATCACACTTTTTATTAGCACAATTAGAGAGAGAATTGGCAGTTCCAGTCCTTTTGGCTGGGCAGCTGTCAATCCATAAAAACTAGCACTTGTTGTTGTTGTTGTTAGTAAGTGTGAGATGTGCACACTCAAATTCTAAACAACAACATGGGAGAACAGCAAGATTTGTATTAGATAAACATTAGATAAAAATTAGATAAACAGAAGTCACTCTACTATTTCCTTGTGAAACAGACTTAGCATGGAATCATAGGTCTGGAAGTGTCCCCAACATTCATCTAGTCCCACCCAGTGCCATGAAGGCATGCACAACTGAACCACTCCTGAAAGATGTCCATTCAACCTATGTTTAAGGACCACCAAATAATGAGACCCCACCCCTTTCCAAAACAATTTATTCTATCCTCTAGCAGCTTTTACAGCCTATATGTTCATCCTAAAGTTGGTTCATATTCTAGTCTCTAGAGCAGCAGGAAACAAGCTGGCTACATCTTCCACATGGCATCCCTTCAAATATTTACTATGGCTATCATATCATGTCTTAGTGCTCTATTTTCTAGGCTAAATGCACCCATCTCTCAATGATTCCTTTTAGGGTTTGGCTTCCAGCTTGTCCTTCTCTGGGCCTGTAATGGCTTTTCGATATTCTTCTTAAACTGTAGTGGCTTGAACTGGACTCAGCATTCCAGATGAGATCCACCGAAAACAGACTAAAAAGTACTGTTGTTTCCCTTGACCAGAACATTATGGCTCTTTCAATGCATTCTAGAACTGCATTGGCATTTTATGGTGCTGGATATAACAAAAGCCATAGCAAGTACATTTCTATACCACTTATCAGTGAACTAGCACTCCCTAAGTGGTTTATAATGTGTAAGCCAATTGCCCCCAACAAGCTGAGTACTCATTTTACCAACCAATGAAAGTATGCAAGGCTGAGTGGACCTTGGAGCCCTCTTCTAGGCTCAAACTTACAACATTCTGCCTGCAATAGCAGCATTTAACCATTTCACCACCAGGGCTGCTTACACTGTTAACTCATGTTTCACCTGGGATCTACAAAGACCCCTACATTCTTTCCACATGTACTCTCACCTAGCCAAGTGCCACCTGCCCCATGATTATTTTTCTTCATAAATGTAATACAGCACATTTGTTTCCTTTGGAATTCATTTTGGGTACATCTGCACTGTACCCTGCACTGTGGATATAATGCAATTTGACACCACTTTAAGTGCTGTAGCTCCATCCTATGGAATACTCGGATTTGAAGTTTTACAAGCTTTTTAACCTTCTTTGTCAAAGAATGCTGGTGTCTCACCTGCCTACAAATCCCAGGATTCTGTAGGATGGAACCATGGCAGTTAAAATGGTGTCAAGATGCTTTACTTCTACAGTGTTGATGCATCCTTTGCTAGCAGCCAGCTTGGAAAACAATCCAAAAGGGCCAAATAGAAAGGCTTCTCTGCAACTGAGATGCTACAGCATTATCAGCAATACTTTGCTCTTGAATGTCACCTCTGCCATGAGATCAGTTTGTGTATTAATGGGTTGAGGAGACATTGGCTGAACCCCATTGGTGTTTTGCATACATAAGTTTCCTTATGCATTTAGCTGTGCTTTTTCAGCTATTATGTAATGTAAGTATTTAATTCTCAGATGTATAAATTGAATCTGAAAGGGTCATCATTGCACATGGAGTTCTGCAGTCATGGATGGTGTTTAGTTATTTGTCTATGCTTTCAGTGTACCACTTGATTCACTGCAACCGCAAAAATAGGATTTAAGCCTCTCCACTGCACACCAGAATAAGTAAGCGCACTGATCAACGTGCAACTGATCACACAATGTCAGAATTCACCAGAAGGGTGGTGTAACATGACTAACATCTAACTGTGTGAGTGTAAATTTACATTTGTAGGATCCTGGCCAGTTAGTCAACACAAAAATATATTGATGCATCTAACTACCCTCCTGAAGTTAGAGGAAAAGAAAAGACCCAATTCCAAATTTGAAGGTGATGCACATCCCCTAAGTAATATAACCTTGAGTCTGCTGAGCCTTGCAAAAGCACACTGAATTCAAACATCTGCTTAAGCCAATCCTTATTCATGAAAACATTTAAGCAAGCATTCAAGAGCTTTGCTGAACCCAAACGCAGGTTGCTGGCTCAGATGCAAAGTCCATGTTAATGGAGGATCCGTCTTTTGACTTCCAAATAGGGTTTAGATTAGACCATACGAATCCGATTTTACAGATCTCAGGGGAAGATGACTATTATATCTAGTGATTATGAGAAACCAGTCAAAATGACCTCAAAATAGATTTCCCTACACAATCATGTCACAGTTCGGGCTTAAACTCTTCTCTGGCTCTGTGCTAAATATTGCAACTACAGAAACTTCAACTGCAGCCATTTATTATTCTGAGAAAATTCTCCGTCTGAGGAACAGATGGAATAATTTCTTTTTCCCTCCAGGATTTCTCCCTCTCCCTCTCTTTTCTCTGTCAATTTGCAAAGTTCTATGATGCTACTAACATATTTCTTATACAAAGGCAAACTGGGACAATTCTTCATTGTGCAACATTTAAGTAATAGTAGTAGGAATAGGAGTAGTAATGGACAAGTCTGAGGAAGTAGGCTCATGTCTATGAAACATCATGCTACCAACTTCTATCTTTCAATTAGTCAGAAAGATGCTGCAAGATCCCTTTGCATACTGATTTTCCAGACTAACACAGCTATCTATTTGAATAGTTAAGACTGACAATCTCTCTCACACACACAGCTTGGCATTGCTAGGAATGACATCTGCAGTGCTCTCTTGATCATGGAGTACCTTGAGAACAGGCAGTTGGAGAGATCTCTTGCAATCCTATTGTTAGCCCTGACAAGAATATTTGAATAGAGGCATTGCATCATTTAGATCTACTGACATGTTGACTCAGTACACAACAATTGTTTCACTAGGTCTACTCTAGTTGGGAATTACCTACTACAGAAATCAACCCATGCAACTGCATATTCCTGGTAATGTCAAACTATTTGTTAGTGCCTTCAATGTAACATTGGACATAAAAAAGCAGGCATAGTGGCAGATACATAGGTAGTTGCACAATGTCAGTATTTAGCAAAAGGGTGGTGTGGTATAACCAACATACCAGACCATGAATTCACACAATCAAGCACAATGTAGGTTATATGGCCAAGATCCTACATCGCAGAATGTTGAGCAAAAGTTCCACAGAAGGGTTGGCTCTCTTCTCAGTCCTCAGTTCTCACTCTTTTGCTGTGATAACCCTTCTTTGTGGCCATTTGGTGACTTATTGAGAACCGAGAATGGTAGATCAGAGAAGAACAATATCACCTATTGAGATCTACCAGAGTCTTCTGGGACATAGCCAAATGCTTTACCTGACCCCACACTCTCCACTCAATGATCATGGAGGCAAAGCTATTGTATTGTAGCAGAAGGGAGAGAATACCAATAATTTTAAGCACATGTTCAGGTGTACATGAACTTACACTTGCATATGGCACCAACAAGATGTCAGCCTGTGTACATGTGACAATGTATGTCTATGTATTCATACTGATGGAGTATTTTGATATTCTGCCATTATGCTGAACCATGCATAAGTAGCAAGATTATTTATAGAGCTTCATTTGGTGGAGAATGCAATAAAATTTCTAGTTTACAAGAATGTAAGAACAAACTGGTTTGATCAGACCAAGTGTCCTACAGCTCAGTATCTGTTTTCCTTTGTGTATTTATGGTAAACAAGATTTGATGTAAGTGCATGAATTACTAAGGTACAACAAGGAATAACAGCACAAAGAAAAGAGGAGAGGAGAGGAGAGAAGAGAAGAGAAGAGAAGAGAAGAAATGGCTTCATACATATAGCAGTAGACTGTGCAGTAATGAATCAAGGAACAAAAATTTTGAGATAGCTCAGTGAAAATGTCAACTCAGTGTGCAGCAACAGGGGAGAAAGGCAAATTTCATGCTCAGGCTTATTAAGAAAGGAGCTAAAAATAAAAGTAGTCCTTTTTGGAATACTATGTGACAGTGCTGGATTCACCATCTGGGAAAAGGGATATAATACTGTAGAGAAATGTGCAGGGGGAAAATGAAAATGATCCAAATGTTCACTATTTGGAATGTTATTTTGAACAGTAATTACTTGGAACTACAGTTCCAATAAGTAAGTTTTCGAAAAGCAAAGTTGGCACCACTACAGAATCACAGAGTTGGAAGCCCACCCCCACCCCCCCAAAATGATGCCCTGCCCAACTCTGTGTTCAATGCAGAAAACCCAGATACAGCATCCCTAGAAGGTAGAAGTCCAGCTCTTTCAGAATAAAATCAAAGAAAGAGGCCCCACCACTTCTCTAGGAAATTGGTTCCACTGCCAAACTGCTCTTACCATCAAGACGTTCCTTTAAAGTGCAATCTAGACTTGTGGTCTACTAGGACTCCTTAATCCCTTTCACACATAGTCTTGTTAAGCCAGGTGTCTCCCATCCTATATCTGTGCATTTCATTTTTTCTACCTAAATGCAGTACCTTATATTCCTCACTGTTGAAATTTATTTTGTTAGTTTTGGCCCAGCTTTCTAATCTATTAAGGCCATTTTGAACTTTGATCCTGCCCTCTGGGTGTATTAGCTACTCATCCTAATTTATTATCTGCAAATTTGATAAGCATGCCCTCTATTCAGTCAGTGCTTAAGTAAGTTCCACTATATCAGTTCATCCTTGTCTCATAGCTGGATCTCTCTCTCTCTCTCTCTCTCTCTCCTCCACTCTCTTTATTTATTTCTTAAGGCACTGTGTGAATAGATTATAGGTTGAGCTGCAGCCATTTACAACATTTAGATTGGGGGTCATAAACATTTAGATGACACAAATTTGATGTGTCTGCTTGCAGTACATAGAGCTGTTGGCTTTGATTGTCTCACAGCCAAATGTAACATAACATTAGCCATGTGTTGAAGCTATATTTTCCTTCTGCTCAAAATGATCTACATCAGCATATCTAGAGTAAGATGGATAGATCCCTGCTGGGTCTGCCAATCACTTTCTCTCTCTCTCTCTTTTAAAAAAAATACATTTAAATGTTTCCTCCCAACCAGTTGATCAATCATTTTTCTTTCATTGTGCAAGAAGACACATTTTTTGGAGATAAACAAGAAAGTGTGATGACAAATCATACAGTTTGAGAAGTGGAGATGGCATAAGCATCATTCAGCAGCTCAAGAAAGGAAGTGGTTATCGTCTGGGAGTGATGGCTAGTTCAATATTAGGGAGAATTGAACTGAACTTTAAAAAAATGTTTTAAATCAGTGGTGGACAAAGTCACATGCTCTCAGCCTCATGGGAAGGCAATGGCAAACCTCCTCTGAACAAATCTTTCCAGGAAAAGGTTCTTTAGGGTCACCATAAGTGAGAATTGACTTGAAGGCTCACAATGTACAGACATGGTAACTAGGTAGCTAAAATTGTAATTTATGTTACTTCCAATCCGATCTACCTAACCATTCCCTGAATGCCCAGAACAGAGCATGAAGCAACAACACAAGGCATAGGCTCCATGAACCAGCAAGTGAACCATGTAATATTCCTCTTCTACCATTTTGTGAGGCCATTTCTTTTGAACTATAAAAGTAATTACATCTTTGTGAAGGGTGAAAGGGAAAGGCACAACCATCTTTATAGTCATTCTTACTCTCACCCTCTCACCCTTTCCCTTTGCTAATTCTATAGACAATGAATGTGTGTTTTACAGGAGGCAGTGGTGGGAAGAAATTGGATGTGTCCTAATGCTGCAAATGCCTCTTAGTTTGGCTGCTTTCCCAGGGCCTTCTTCTACAGAATCTTGTTGTTGTAAAATGCAACATTTCTAGCTTGCTCCACTGTTCATTTTTACCAACCAGAATATTATCTTTAACCATATTGACTCTCAATCAGAAACTTTTCGTGCGCATGCACTGTTGATAACAGTGAGATAACACTCACTTGAAGTTATTGTCAGGAATTGTAAAGGCAACATGCCTGCAATGAAATATTTGAAATCAGATGTAGTGGACTGTATGGCAGAAATAGTACATCATGGTGAGTTTAGACATAGGTGCTGAGATACTGCTGAAAGGCTGGGTAGCATGAACCAAAGATGGTTCAAGATGGTTAAGAGGTGATAACGATAGCTCTGTTTAAGTATTTGAGGGGGTGTCATATTGAGGATGGAGCAAGCTTGTTTTCTGCTGCTCCAGAGAATAGGACATGGAACAATGGATGCAAATGACAAGAAAAGAGATTCCACCTAAACTTTAGGAGGAACTTCCTAACAATAAAAGCTGTTTGATAGTGGAACACGCTTCCTGGGAGAGTGGTAGGTGTGGTACAGAATGCCAAAAAGAGGCGCCGGGGAGGCACCTCTCCTTGCTCCGTGGCAGTGCTGCAGCAACCAAATTGCACGACGCTGCTGCACTGCAAGAAAGGAGCGTGTAGAAGTGGCTCCTTTTTTGTGGTGTACTTGCACCACGCCAAAGCGCCAGTGATGGCGCGATGACGTGCCAGCAACATAGCCCTGTGTGGACGCTACGCTGCTCGCACATCATCGCTGCACGCATCACCTAGATGGTGCCGTCCAGCTGTGGCGCACCCATGACATGCTAGGGTTGTGGAGTGTGTGCACGCCACACCCCCGAGCAACCCTAGCCCATCATGGGCATGCCACAAAGGGCCCATCTGTATCGGGCCGTAGAGTCTCCTACTTTGGAGTCTTTAAACAGAGGCTGGATGGCCATCTCTCAATGGTCCTTTGATTGTGAGTTCCTGCATGGCAGAAGAGGGATGGCCCTTGTTGTCTCTTCCAACTCTTTGATTCTATGGTTCTGAGATTGTTTCTATGAGAAAAAAATCAGAGCTCAACAACAAAGCAATGGGTAGTATGGGAAAGAGAGGAGACATGTTCATCGATCGTAGAGAATAAGAATTAAATTCTGAAATTCGCATAAGAATAAGAATTATGAAATTTCAAATTGCATGTAGTGTAATTAGGCAACTGTAACATTTGCTAGCCAGTTCTGACAATGTCTGTCTCTGGACAGGATCTACAGTTTCTTAATAAATGTTTTAGGTGTTTTAACTACTGGAGCCTGATTTTCTGTACTTGTTATCCTGCTGTTAACGTTGTTGTTATCACTAAAGCGGTCCCTCTTGCTAAAACAATAACTCTGAATAGTAACACATCCTTAGGATTTTCCCCACCCCTGCATACATGACTTGCTTGGGACTGAGTCCGGGACGTACTTCATGTGCTTTGTTACTAATTCTGTTCCCTCCATAATGAAACTATTCTAAATAAGCTGAGACTGGTCAAGTCACACTTTCTTGGGCATGGATCTTCTTTCATACTTTGGGATTCCTGAGTGAACCTGAAAAGACTTAGGCTGCTTGCATACTGCAGAAACAAAACAATTGGACACCACTTTAAATTCCATGGCTCAGTGCTAAGGAATTCCATTATAGGCACTATGGAATTCTGGTATATGAGCAAATAAAATGTCCCCCTCCCCTTTCCATTCAGAGGGTGTCAGGATAACCCAGGGCTCAATCCCCAGTTCTGGTGTGAACTACAGTATCTGGATGATGTCTGGCTAGTTTAGCACCAAATCCACCATATACCCCCTTAACTGTTTGTTTGTTTGTTTGTTTGTATTTTAGAAGTTATCTTTTGCTCCAGTTCTTCTGGAGTCCTCCACTGCAATGCCACACAGATGTTTACAAAGTGTCCTGCTGTGCCACCATTGGTGCAAGTTGCTTGTTCTGAGATCAGGTGCTCTGTCATCTGACCAATGCTGGATGGCTCATTCTGACCTCAGAATAAGCAACTTACTGTAACACAGTGGAGAGCGCAGTGGGACACACATGTGAACAGCCATCCAGCATCACAATGGAGTTCCCAAGGTAACTTGGATGCTGGGGCAGTTTTGAAGTCAGAATACTCCAGGCTACACTCAGAGTACGCTGGCCTGTGCAGACCCAGTCTAGGAATAAGCTGTCTCTTGCAAACATATTTCCATAGACACCACACACTTTGCAGCATTGGAGATAAACTCCCCCATATAATTCCCATCAATTGAATGGAAGCTGGTGCTCCTGTTAAATTAGGCCTAGATCTTCTCTCTGCTTTCACTCTGTGCCTCTTCCCTGCTGAAAAATCTAGCCAGCATTATACAGTTCTGTAATGTTTATGCTCTTCTCATAGTGTTGATAGCACCACATTTCTTGCTGAGCTAATAATATTCCCATATCCGCCCCCAAACAATTAGCTTAATCCAATTAGAGAGACCCAAGACTATATTTCTTAATCCAATCTTGTGCTTTAGTCTGCAGTCCTACACAAGAGTTCATTCTTAGTTTAAAGTCTTTATGAAAAGGAAGATCTACAAGCATTATTATTTTCCTGTGGTTTCTCTGGCTGCGGAAACACTGGCGCAGGAGAAAGAAGGAAGACATAGCTATTAGGGATGGAAAGCAGATTGGGAAATTTACAAGAAATTGAACAACAACAACAACAACAACAACAAAAAGTACATGTCAAGAAAACCTGCTGAGATAAATCCTAGACTGAAAAAGGTCTTTATAGTTTGTGACTTATTCTGTGCAAAATTCACACGACTCTTTTGTGGAGAAAACAACATTTTCTGTGGAAAATAAAAACAATATTTCTATACATAAATGTTAATTATTTAGCAGAAAAGACCATTTTTTTTCCACCTTGTAAAGCTATTTCCCCAAAATGATAAAAAAACAACTAAAATTTACTATTACACTTTCAAAAAGGAGAGTGAGACTGAAACTGAAATTATCTTACTATGTTAGAATGTAATGTAGTTAGTTCATGAAGGAAAGGAACTAATTACAAGTTCTTTGAACCTAAATGATAACTCAAATTGTAGCATTAAACTGCAAGAAGATTGACATTATCATTAATTGAGCTGTACTCAGAATACCATAATTACTGGAAAAAACAAAGTGAAAGCTAAGTGCACACAACTAGGTTTGTTAACTAATATTTGTAAAGAGTCATGTCTAACCTCAGAGTAAATTGCTTATAGGGAGAAATTACTCACAAAAAATCACAGAAAGTAACTCTGGGCTACTATAATGTACAGTAATGCACATTAATTATATTCATTAATGGTATCATTGACAGACATCAGTGTGGGCATACCCATATCCAGAACACAGTCCAGAAACAATACAGTTTGGGAGAGATAAATGGGATACAATAACAGTCTTTTCTTTAGAGAATGGAGTGATGTGAAAATTTAAATGACTGAGAATATCTGAGCCAATTTGATAAATGAATAATTGAATAATAAGATTATTTAAAAGACGTAGAGAACTAAATATAAGTTATTGATGAAATGAAAGAAACTTTACAATGTTAATATCAACCAGCAGGAGAGGAAGTCATTCTTTGTTTGTGTTTTGTATATATGTTCTATAAGTTATATTGTTTTTGATGTACATGTCATTTGTGTTAATATAGTTTATGTGTTAACAAATGATTTAATAAAAAGAATAAGGGGGAAATGATGTGAATCCACCTTTTATTACCAGTCCCCCATCATCATCTCAAAGTAATTATTGCTTAGGGTCTTTGAACTACAGGTGGCCTGGTGTCCATATTCATGCCCCCCAGGGCTCCCTAGCTCCCAAATTGTTTTTAGTGATTATTATTTTTTGCAGATGACCCCTTTTACACCTGTTTCAGTCTGCCTGAGGCACAGGCGAGGGCTTTTCTTCAAGACTCTCCTTGTTACAATAATATCTTCCCTCTTGGGCTTAACATAGTTTGAGTGTGTCATGTCCCATAACCGTTATGGCCCATGCCATGGAGCAGAGTTAGAGAACTCTGGAAATATAATTGGGAGTGCACAGATTGTAAACAGTGACACAGGGTTGTAGTTGAGACAGGAGGGTTATATTATTGGATGATGTTCACATGTTAACAGCCGTCATACCTGTTATGTCTTACCTGTTACCATTATATCTATCTGTTAGGATGCCCAGTGTCCAACCCAGTTGTTATATACAGGTGGCTCTCCATATCCATGGATTTTTTATCCACAGATTCAAGCATCCACAGCTTGAAAATATTCAAAAAACATATAAATTCCACAAAGCAAACCTTGATTTTGCCATGTTATATTCGGGATACTATTTTACTATCCATTATATTTAGTGGGATTTGAGCACCACAGATTTTGCTATCCACAGAGGGCCCTGGAACCAAACCCCAGTGGATACCAAAGGCCCACTATAGTATGCTTGGGAACTAACTGTCATAAGAATATTATATGCTATACCCAACGGTGAATTGATGTTAAAGTGGACTGGTGGGTTAAATGGATTTCAAATGCTAGATGAAATGGATGCCTGATTATGTAAAGAGTAGTTGATTGTATATATGGAAAAGAGTCAACCCTATACTGTATTATGAAGGGGGATGAGGATATATAAAAGTGATATATGTTATGATAAAGTTCATTAGAGATCAATATTGGATTATGTTATACAGTTTGCTAAAAGTATTACTGTGAATGCTATGCCATTTTAATAATCAACCCAGGGCAGGTTAACACCCTAGGAAAGGGGGATTATTTGTGAGACAGCCAGGTGGGATGCTATCGCTGTGACAAGAGAGACATGTTTATAGTTCTGGCCATCTGGATGCTATCCTGTCTCGGAGGGATGGGAAAAGGGAAAACGGTCTGTGTGAAAGAATGTGATGTCTTGGAATTATAGTACAAACAACATGGTGATGGGAATGTGGTGGAAAAGTTGTTTGAGCAGGAACCTCTAAATTAAAATGACCAATGATAGCTGTTGCTTGACTTCGGCAGTGGGATCGCCAAAAGAACTGTATAAAAGTGTGTGTTACCAAATGTGCTTCAGAGCTGACAATATTCCAAAGTCATTTCTGCCTGTTATTCTATGTTTTCTGTTCTTCAATAAATCTGTTCTAAGCAATACTCCAGAGCCTGGTTATTGGTGAGAGGAGAGCTTGTTTAGCAGAGACGTGGCAGAGAGGAGTTGAGGAGTTAAGTCCCTTGATTAGTCCCTTGGGTACCATGTAGCCACCTTACCTCTGAGAGAGGAGCAGAGCTTTTTTGCAATAGTGGCTACTGACCTCAATCTGTTGGATGGCTTCTTCTCTCTCTCGGATAGCCTCCAGATCCTCCTCTGTGATTTCAGAGAGCAGGGCATGTTCTTGGTTCTGCTCAGGCCACATGCTATCTCCTCCATTGAAGATCTTCTCATCATCAGCCAAGTCAGAGAATGGGGTCTTAGGACTTTGCTGAAAGAGAGGAATGAAGCAGAAGTAAAGAGTCACAAGCCTGAACACTAGAGAGGTAAAGAACATTTATAGATGCTTCTCATTCTTGATGAAAATGGGATCTCTCCACACACTGAGACAACCCATCTAGAAAATGGTCCACCTCCACAATTAGTTTTTCTCATTTGGGGATTTATTTATTTTTTTAAAAAAGAAACATGTACAAAAAAATCTTGGTTTTTGCAAAAGAGATGTGTATTTAGTCTAACAAGCATTGATTCTATTTTGAAAAAAAAAACTGTAAACACTTGTGCCAGACACCAATAGCCTGCAAAGCACTGAGCTGGATTGGGAAGACATAGGGTGCATCTGCACTGTAGAAATAACGTAGCTTGACACCACTTTAATTGCCACAGCTCTATCCTACAGAATCCAAGAATTTGTAGTTTTGTGAGGCATGAGCATTCTTTGGCAGAGAAGGCTATAGACCTTGTAAATCTACAAATATCAAGGTTCCATAGAGCTGCAGCACTTAAAGTGGTGCCAAACTGCACTATTTCCACAGTGCAGATGCAGCCTATAAGCAAACCCATATGAGGGTATGAGAAGGATTTTGTCAGAGGTGGCACCTTCAGCTAGAGTAGCCCCATTAAATCAATGGATATTTGTTATGTCAATAGTTATGTAATTTCCATTGATTTAGCAGGTCTCCTCTAGTAGGGAGTAACAATTGGGTTTGAGCCTCACTCATGGTTAGGGTAGCACAACTGAAGCAAATGACATAGTCCAGAGTAAATAGTTGAGAAATGTATGTGTGTGGTTCCATATGAGAATTCTGCTTTGCTGATCATATAAACAGTGAAGATGTATGCTATTTTTATGCATATTTAAATACTGGCAATTTTCCCTTGTTTTCATGTCCTCTAGATGCCAGCATCCATGAGAGAATGAATTATCTATATGAATGTAGTACATTAATACCCGAAATTGATTACTATTACATTAACAAGTTATTGAAAGTGTATACAATATAAAATTTAATTAAAAAACACCTACCTACAAATTTAATTCAATTATTATTATTATTTTAAAAAGACAGGTAACAAGAGGAGAACAACAGCTTCAAAGTTGGTGTTTTCGGAAACAGTACTTGGCTACTATGTTCAGGATTTTTTAAAAAAAATTGGCTAGAATTCCCAATCATAGTTAAATATGTGCAATCCAGGCTGTGTCTGCACTATGGATATGACACAGTTTGACTTCACTTTAACTGTCATGGCTTAATGCTACAGAATTCTGGGATGTGTAGTTGTGTGAGATATGTAGTCTTCTGTTGCCATAACAAACTAAACTAAATCCTAGAATCCCATAGCATTGAGCCATTGCAGCTAAAGAGGGTCAAATTGCATTATTTCTGTGGTGCAGATGCATTACTGACTGATTTATACTCATGATACTTAATGCATCCAATAGTGTAGCAACTCTTGGGATCATAAACATTCCCCAACCCTCACTTAACAGGCAGCAGCCACTACAAGCAACAGAGATCTGTTCTCCTATCAACTAGGAAGAGTAGACTGATGTCTTATAGGCTTACAGTTGTAAACCACTTAGACACTGCTTAGGTGGTATGAAGCGGTATATAAATGAAGCTTGTTTGTTTTGTTTTGTTTTTTCCACCTCCTTCTCATAATCAATCTCTAGTGGGAGGAGGAATTGCAACAGGAATCCTTTTTCTGTCTGTTGCAAATGGAGGTTGCTGGAGCAAGGGAGGTCAAAATGTCTATCTCTTGGCCCAGATTGACAGGAAAAGAGACCCCTGTTGCTTGAAGTGGCTGCTACTCAGTAAAGAAATATCAGGATTGTCAGGTAGAACCCAAAGATGCTAGTTAGTTACGTACAGTGGTATCCACTGGGTATTCTTGCTACCCACTGGGGTTTGGTTCCAGGCCCTCCCATGTATACTCAAATCCATGGATGATCAAGTCCATTATAGTAAAATGGTGTCCCTTATATAAAATAGCAAAAACATGGTTTGCTCTTCCTGAATTTATATACTTTTTTGGAATTTTTTCAAAATGTGGATAGTTGACTCTGTGGAAGAAGAATCCATGGATATGGAGGGCCAATTACATGATCTAGAACCCTGATGATGGCATTTTACTGTAGTCTCCTATTCCAGAACAGAAAATGGGAGTGGGGGACTCTTACAGTTATTCAGGACTTTCCAAACTATTTGGATTAGTTTATGTCCATAGCATGAAAGGGCAAGCTTTACCAAATCATGGTGGGATAAAGAATTCATGTACGCTCTCATTGGTAATATTGCCAGAGCCCCTTTCTTTTGTTTTGCTTCCTCACATTCCCCCATCCAAAGAAAGCAAAGCCCATTAACACTATCTATGAAACTTTTCAACACCTAGGGAAAAGCACAGAGCACAAAAGCAAGGGATTATTTGTATCTTCTGTCAGCAATACACGCCCAGCTATCTCACACAATACTAGCTGTCTTCTCGCAATATTTTCTTCACAGCTTTGCATATCACCTCTCCTCCCAGATCACCCTCCCAATCCTTTGCAGAAATTCTGGGGGTCTTAAAAAGCAATATTGAAAAGGGGGAGGCAGGAGAAAGAGAGAGAGAGAGAAAAGGTAGAACAACCTAAGCCAGCTAGCATTTGTCAAACTGACCCATAAAAAGATCATTCCATAAAGTGGATCTGGTAAACAAAATGCAGCCGCCACCACATTTTTAATTTAGGATGAAGGCAACCTGAAAAACCGCTAAGCTTCACCTCTGAGCAATGCTACAATGTAGAGATCAGCTTGGTTTCATTAGCTTGGAGAATCCTGGCTCCAATCAGCCTTCCTGAAAACAACGAACCTTGCAGTCACCAGGAGATTTGAAGCTACAAACCAGTGAACAGAAGCCCAAAGCAATTATGGGTAGAGAGGGCCCAAGGCAACAGAGGAACATGTGACCTGGGACTCTGAAGGCTTTTTGAGATGCGACAGGCAGTGTGATTACTGGTTTGCATTATCTTTCATCCAGAAGAGAGAACTGCGGGATAGGAACCTGACTTTTTGACAGACAATTGTGGTATAGCAGCCATTCCTCCTGCTTGAGATTTCCCATTTAGTGTGGCTCATTTTGGGAGATTCAGAGAGAGGAGGATGACAACCACAACTTTCATAGGGGAGGTTGACTAAAACACGTGTTTTCACTTGTATAATTTGGGGGGGGGGCAGATGGGTCAGAAGGGGCAACTTCAAACCACTCTTTTCAAAGATGGATTGGGGCTGTGGCAAACACACATCATGGCCCAAACCCACCTTGAAGCCAGCAGAAAGAGGAATGGCAAAAATCCGCTCCTTTTCCGGCTGGGGAAAAGGCGGCTTTTCCCACCCAGCTGTAGCTCCATGCAGCTTTAAGCTCCAGAGTGCCTTGAAGCTGCCCAAGTCTGGGCAGCCACCCAACTTTTGGGAGGCTTCAGGGAGGCTTCCGGCCCTGCAGCGTATTTATTCATGGGAAAGTCCTGTGAACAAAAAGCAGCGCTATAATGCTTCTTTATTCACAGGATAATTGTGCGATAATCACAACATTGTGTGATATATATTATTGTGCGATATTGACAGGAGCCATACCGCTATGCTCCCATCTTTTTTGCCAGTCTGGTAAAGTCCAATGCTCTGGACTGTTGACCCTGGGATAAACTGGGTAGAATTCATTTTAGGGGTGCAATACTACCACATGCTATAGGGCCAGAGGCCCATTTCCCCACACATTGTCTGCATGCACCCCGTAGCAAGGCCACAAGCTGCATTTTCCTCTGTAGTTCCTCTCAAAAGAGTGTTGTGTAACTTCCTGTCACCATTTTGAGAGGGACTACAGAGGAAAATGAAGGATTTGGAAGCAATACTGAGTTTTGGGGTGCTTTTGAGAGTGATGTGGGGTATTTTTACATGTTTTCATGTGTTTGGGCAGGCTTTCTGCAGTGTTTGGAGGTGAACATTTCCTTAAAAATTATATACTGTACTTTTTCTTCTTTGGAGGGCTTTGGGGGACCTGTGGGAGACTTCAAGCCCAACCATTGTATGCATGGCTCATGGGCTGCACAAGCTCACCCCTGCTGGAGCTCCTTAACTAAAGATTTCTGTCTGCTCTAGACTACCTTGTTGCATCATCAACCATCCAGCAAGCTTTTCTTATAGGAGTAATGTGTGGCGGTTTTCACTACCAAAATCTTAGGGAGACCCGGGCTGCAACCCATTTTCTGTTCAGAACACCCATTCCTCCTATAAGCCTCTAAACACAGAATGGGAAACTGGTTGAACCCATTTACTGCTTCCTCCTCTGTCTTCTGTTCTCAACATTTTTATTACTTGTCCAAGCTGCCTTTCACCTCAGCTTGTTAATTTCACAGCTGAGATCCTGACCTCCTCATTTCTTTCTGTTTTCCCCCCCTCCGTCTCCAATTTTGCAGGCTGGCTCCAGTCCCTAGTGTTGGCCACTGTGCTCGAAGGTGTGACAAATTCATTAAGTACCCAACACAAGATGAATGGCAAGGGAAGGAGCAGATGGGAGGGTGAGGGGACTCTCCAGATCAGAAGGGTATTTCATAGCTGCCATTCTCTTTTATAACAAAGTTGGGTCACAGCTCCAGGTCAGCAGAAAGCTAGTAGGAAATGTTCAAGTCTGCTTTCCACTATGCAACTCAAGCCGTAATTGGTCCTAGTTGAGTTCAACTTGTCTGCCATGAGTTCTGAACACAAAATGAAATAAAATGAAAAATGGTTGCGGAGGAATGATGGATGCCATTATACATGGTGGTATCAGAGTAAGAAGCTCCTCTACAGCAGCTTTCTCCAACTCAGGGACTTCAAAATGACTATAGGTGCAATACTTTGCAACTACAGGACACGCTGACTAGGGATGATGGGGATAGTAGTCCAAACCAGAGGGAGAGAGACAAATAGACTCTCTACAGCAACCCACTACTTTAGACTGAAATATGCAATTAGCATCCTATGTCTTGTTTGTAACTGTAGTTCCCAGGAGAACCTAAGTGAAGAAAACTTTTTTTTAAATTAAACTTTTATAGTTATTAAAAGCAACATGTAACCACAAATAAATAAGTGAAGAAAACTTAAAAGGATCCAAACCCCTCTACTCTCTTGCTGTTGCTTTCAGGGGAAGCATCAAAGAGCAATCATCAGTTTTCCTCCCAGGCATTGAAAAGTTCCTAAGTGGCACCATGGCAGAGAAAGTAGAGGGGTCAGTCCTTCTTTTAGGTCCTCCTGGGATGGACTAAGCTCTTGCCTTTTGCCTCTCTACTCAGAAAAGAGAATATAATATATATATAAGGGTTCAGGTAAATCCCTTACATTGGTCCATGGATAAGTCAACCCAGGTTTTCTGGATGTCTTTTTGAGTAACATTTCTAGACTTATGCATTTGTACATATGGTTTGCCCTATGGTGTGTGAGAAAGAGAGAGACAGCGGAAATACAAACAAAGTGATCAAATGTCATAACCCCAAAGGAGGACAAAGGACCTCAAAATTTAGGGCATTCAAGAAAAAATGTAGGACATTACAAAACAAAAGCTCGAAACACTCATATAAATATAAATGCATGCTCCTTGGTCATGCTCAAAATGGAGAGAATTTTGGAATTCTTCCCGGACAGAAGGTTGAAATGTAGAACATGTTCTGGAAAGGAGGACATCCAGTCACCCTGTGAATGAAGGGAGCTAGGGACTCTAAAAACAGCTCCATCCCCAACACTAGTGTAACTGACAGCAGTGTAACAATCAGGATTCCACTTTTACTTTTAACTGCAACTTCCACAATCGGGCATCTATCTCTATTCAGACTGGTCCTAAATTGGCAAAATCTGTTCCTTTAATCTGGCTTTAGGCAGAATTTAACAGTAGGTTTCTCAGTGCTGGTTAAGATTCCCCTTGCCTTCCTCTCTTGCAAGGCACAATAGTGAGACACACGTTTACAAGAAAAAAGCCCCAGGCTGTCTTTCAAAAGGTAACTCTGTGGGGTGGGAAAGAACTGACACTCTCTGTAGCTGTCTTCTGCATGCTCTTTCTGCTGCTAAAAAATTTCTGATCCAATATTAAACAGAGGAAAACCGTCTCTATCTAACATTCCATAGTCTTGATGCTTTAAAACTATGCATTGATGTATATTTTATAGAACCAATTTTAAGAAAACATATTTCTTGGATAGTGTTGTTGTTGTGTGCCTTCAAGTGTTTTCCAACCTATGGCAACCCTAAGGTGAACATATCATGGGGGGCTTCTTGGCAAGATTTCTTCAGAGGGGGTTCTCCATGGCCTTCCTCTGGGGCTGGAAGAGTGTGACTTGTCCAAAGCCATCCAATAGGCTTGTATGGCTGAGTGAAGAGTCAAAGAGAAGAGAAAGTTAAGGGATGACATGATTGTGGTTCTTATTGTTAACTGCTGTCGAGTTGTCCCCAACTAATGCTGACCCTAAGGGTGAGACATCTCCAAGATCCACTGTCCTGCACTGTTCTGCTTAGGTCCCAGAAATTCAGGCCCAGGACTTCCTTGATTGAGTCAATCCATCTGGTGTGCAGTCTTCCTCTCTTTCTACTACTTTCTATCTTTCCTAGCATTATTGTCTTTTCCAATGATTCATGCCTTCTCATGATGTAAGCTAGATGAAAGAGTTGGAAGAAAGCCCAGGGACCATCCATCCAACTCCCATAATCAAACCACTCCCAACAGATGGCCATCCAGCCTCTGTGTAAAAACCTCCAAAAGAAGGAGACTCCACCACACCCCCAGGCACAGCATCTTCTACATTCAAACAGTTCTTACTATTAGGAAGGTTTTCCTAATGTTTAGGTGGAATCTCTTTTCTTGTCATTTGCATCCATTGCTCCATGTCCTATTCTCTGGAGCAGCAGAAAACAAACTTGTTTCACTCTCAGTATGACATCTCTTCAAATATTTAAACATGCCTATCTTGCTACTCCTTAACCTTCTCCAGGCTAAAGATGCCCAGCTCCCTGAATCCGTCACTCCTGATAGGGCTTGGTGGTTTCCAGACCTTTCACCATTTGGGCCACTGGACACATTCTAGCTTGTCCACAGGGATGTAGCCAGGATTTCAGGAAGGGGGGGGGGTGCAGACTAAGTGCCACCATTATATTGGGGCTTGGGTGCAGCGGCGCAGCAGCACACATCATTCATTTTTCTAACGGAAGGGGGGTACAGACCCCAACAACCCCCCCCCCCTTGGCTATGTCCCTGTTGTCCACATCCCTCCTGAATTGTGGTGACCAGAATTGGAAGTGCTATAGAGGAATTATTCTACAGGGGAAAACAACAAAACAACAAAGCAACAACAACCTTCTCTCAGGACAGAAAATGGGTTTTCTGCATAGAAAACACTGCTTCATGTGCAGGAAAGTTGCAACTCCATCCCTTCAAAAAACTAATGTTTTTTTTTCTGCTGAACAGCTCCTCCTAAATGCTTCAGGATGTTCAAATACAGAGGGAGAAAGGTTGCTTTTTGCTTTAACAAGGAGAAAACTACCATTATTATTTATCCACCCAAGCAACGAAGAAATAAATGGTTGATCTCTCTCCCTCTCTCCCACTCTCTCTTCACCTTTCTCCGTGCAATGGAACTAAGGTGGCTCAGGTGCAATTTAAAACAATAGTGCAGCTAGATAGACAGAGAGAGAGAGAGAGAGAGAGAGAGAGAGAGAGAGACAGATCATTTAAAAAAATGTACAAGCAATTCTATTTTTTTTTTAAAAAAGTTAAAATATTTGAAAGGACATTTAAAGCAGAATAGAAAAATTAAAAGCACAGACCCACTAAAAGTCCCTTTTGCCACATGAATGATGAGACACAGGCCTACCTAAATAAAAAGGTCTTAACATGCTGGTGGAAAGAGGATAGAGAAGGCCAGCCAATCTCCTGTAAAATGGAATTTTACAACTTGGGAACATCCGCCAGGAAGGCTTTGTTCTGTGTCCCCATCCAGAACACTTGGAACCAAAAGACAGCCTTCCCAAAAGATCTTAAAACTCAGGCAACCTGATACAGGGAGCTATAATCCACAAAATCCACAGTCCACAAAACTATACATTTTGTATGCATCCAGTTGCACATGTGCTGTCTTCATTCAGTTGCACAACACTGGCATTTAGTACAAAGAATTGTGTAGCACAATTAACGCGTATCTCTGCCTGTTGAGATTTAGGTTGCTTCTGCACTGCAGAATTAATGCAGTCTTACACCACTGTAAGTGTCATGGCTGAATTCTGTGAGATAATGAGCCTTTTCTGTCAGAGACCTCTGGTATGACAACAAACTATAAATCTCAGAATCCCATAGCATTGAGCCATGGCAGGTAAAGCAGAGACAAATTATTTAATTCTGCAGTGTAAATGAAGCTGTACTCTCCGTAAACTCAATGCAGGCTTCAGCCAATGTGTTTCTTTCATTCCTCCACCACTTTTTTTCTCAGGTTACCAAATGTATAGGCTGATATAATTATTCACAAATTGATTTAATTGGTTGTCAGCCTTGAGCATTGGAGAGGTTGTATATCCATTTTAAAATAAGCAAATGGCTCCAGGCTTTCTCGTTCTCTCCTGGTCTTCAGTCAAATTCTATTACGCATACCTTCCTGCTGTTATCTCTACCTCTCCTCTTGCCATCACAGCATCTCCCTGCCCAAAATAATCTGCTTTCTAAAAGAAAACAAAATCATCAAATATGGTTCACGTTAAAGCATGGAAATTCAGAAAATGCATGCTTCAAAAAGCATGGCTGAACACATTCCTTGAAGTGTGTCCTTCATTTTGGATGTAAATCAGCTTTTCTTTGTGCATAATTTGCAAGGATTTCCCCCCCTGGTTTTCTTTTGTGAGATTAGATACATAGCAAGTGTGAGTTTGGAGGTATATTTGAGAAAAATCATAAACCAACATTTATGTTACCGTTGAGCAAGATGAAGGAAAACTGTGGGGGAGTGTGTGACAGTTGTCATGCCTTGAGTATGGGCTTTCAGAAAAATAAGGCAATTGTTTGGGGAAACAGAAAGCTTCTTGACACTAAATCAGGGGAGAGGGAATTTCAGACTCTCAAATTATTTGGATTACAACTCCTATAATTCCACCACTGGCTGTGAATTCTAGGACTTGAAGTCCACATTGGTGATGAAGGAGTTCTTCACCTCTGATCCTTTCCAGACCTAGGGAAAAAGTTTGGCTACAACTTCCAAAATTCTGTTGTCCCAAAAGGATCTTTCCCAAATTTTTATCCAATCCATCTGAGTTCTTCTGCAGGCGCAAATCCATCCTGTTAGGAGCTGAACTACTTAATTTGGAGCATCACAGGCCGAGTCTTCATGGACCAGAACACTCCAGGAGCAGCCCAGAGTATTCTGGACCCGGAGCTGCCCCAAAGTCCCTCCATTACCTGGGATCCTTTGTTTAAATGCTGCTGTGGTGAGTTGCTTGCTCTAAGTTCAGAAAAAGGTGTACAGCATTGATCATATGGATGATCTTCTAATTCTGCCCTCAGAGCGTGCAACATGTGGCAGTGGCAGCAGCAGCAGTGCTGGGTGGCACAGGGGGAATGCATTGTAAACAGCAACCCGCTGTCACAAGGGAGGGCTGCAGATAGTCTGGGAAGATCTGGAGAAAAAGTGAAAATACCACCTGTCTGCTCCAGAATCACATATTACCATCTAATACCTCCATTTTTTTCTGCAGTCCATCTCAAAAGAGCAACAAGAGGTAATGCAACGTAGAGGAAGAATCAGCCTATGGCGACTGGGGGAAATTGGTCACTGGTCCTCTCCACCGTTGCCTACAGCTGTCCCAAACAGCAAAACCAAACCAAACCAAAAATGGGTGAAAGCCCAAACAAAGGGTGGTCCAGGGAAACTAGAGGGGTTAAAGACCACAAAAAACAGTCTTGGAGGATGCATTTGGCTTAGGACATCACTTGGTCCATCGCTATTTTGAAGGAATACAGGAATGGAACTTTTGTCTACCAAGTTTGTTCTGGCACATGTCAACATATGTTTGCATGGAAATGGAATGCTTTCAAGGTTTTAACTCCATCACTTGCATTATGAAGTGTGACAGTCCATTGACAGACACATAACATGGGAGTACTGGTTGCCTTTTGGACTCTCCCTATATAATGGTTGAAATGTCATTTCCTGATGTCATTTCAGGAAGGAACTGCAGAAGAGAAAAGGAAGATTTTAAGTTTGCTGGGGTGGGAGGTACAGCCTCTAGGGAGTCTAGGGTAGAAATTGGTTCCTGCTCCCCATGCAGTTGCCCACATCTGGATGAATGTCTGGTCTGCTCAGGGCTGTCCTTGCATGTCTATGGTCACACTCACACTGCTGTTGTGCCTCCAGCATTTTTTCCTCAAAAGAGATACTTGTATGCTTCTATTTTGAGTCCTCCCCGCTCCCGCCCACTCGTATTTATTTGATGGCTTTATCTACAATGCCAACAGATGGTCCTGCGGCAACATGAGTGAAGTGGAATAATAATAAAGTGAAGCAGAAGCATAAACATGCTCACTTCCTCCACTCTCTCCTCCTTGCAGACATCTTTGTATTTTTTAATTTTTTTAAGAGCCCATTTCATTTAACAAGCCCAAATTTTGATCACAAAAGGAACATGCATCAGGATGATGAGAAAGTGGGTGACTTAAGGATATCTTTGCAAACAGACAGGCAGAATGACCCTAGATGGATCTTTGGCAAATGTAAGCATTGGATGCAAATTTCCTTTTCACTAGTATTATTATTATTATTATTATTATTATTATTATTATTATTATTATTGCATTGCATCCCATTTTTAAATGCAGTTCCTGTCCTTTCCCAGCTGCCTGAATTATACCCACATAATTCTAAATGCTCCCCCATGTTTCACCCGCCAGCAAACTGTTCTGGCTGTCATGGCTGCAACTAAAAATTATACACTGCATTCCGCCTTTACCTGCAACGTGGCACAAAGTGAAGCTTTATGGCTCCTTTTCTGAAAGCCAACACACCAATCACCATTTCATAGACCTGCAGTTTCAATATCCCCTTGAAGCAAAGCATTTTAAAACTACCTGTGGTGTGTCCAAATGGACATCCAATGCTTGATAATGGACACTCAGTGGTAACAAATGTACACTACAGTCTAATCAATGAACCAAGAACATTGATTCAGATTCAAAGACATTGCTGTGTTAGTGTGGAAAATCAGTAAACCAAGGGATCTTGCAGCACCTTTGAGACAGATGTTTATCACACTATGCTCTTAAAGAGGTACTATTCCAGTGTGACTCCTCTAGCAGCCTCCTGTTGCATGCTGGGATTGGCAGTTTTAAGGAGCTGAACTTCTCTGCCTGAGAATTCTAAATACCCCTCCTTAAAACTGCCAATCCCAGCATGCAACAGGAGGCAGCTAGAGGAGTCACACTGGAATAGTACCTCTTTAAGAGCTCATCTGATAAACACCTAAGTGTGTGAAAGAATTTGATAGCCTGAGCTGTCATAGACTTGAGCCTACTTTCTTGGATGCATTGATTCTGAATAGAAGCTATACTGACGGTTCTCAACCTGTGGGTTGCAACCCCTTTGGGGTTGAAATACCCTTTCACAGGGGTCGCCTAAGACCGTTGGAAAACACATATTTCCAATGGTCTTAGGAACTAAGACACCATAATTTTATGGTTGGGGGTCACCACAACATGGGGAACTGTATTAAAGGGTTGCAGCATTAGGAAGGTTGAGAACCACTGATCTACACTGTAGAAATAATGCACTTTGACATGATTTTAAGTGTTTTAGCTCCATCCTATGGAATCCGTGGATTTGTAGTTTTAGAAGGCCTATACTATAGCCTTCTCTCCCAAAAAGTGCTGGTGACTCACAGAACTCTAATTCCTGTAATTCTTTGGGATGGAGCCATGGCATTTAAAGTGGTATCAAACTGCAGTATTTCTACAGATGCATCCCAAGGCCATAAGGACTTCATCCAAACCTGAACTTTTAACATGGTTCTAGATTGTTGTTGTTGTTTTTACTTTTTAACTTTTACTTTACTTTTTAAAACTTATACAATTGCTTAAGACATTTTTAGAATATTTAAAGTACTTTTATTACCTTTACGTTGCTATTTTTAATTTTATATTGTTTAAACTGATTTTATTGTGAGCCACTCAGAAATAGAGGACAGGGTAGAAGTATTTGGGGGGGAAATAAATTGTGTAAATTTTTAATATGATTTCAGTTGTTGTTGGGTTTTTTCCTGAAGAGGTTTTTGAAGTAAAAGTGTCAAGCTAAATCTTCATTTTCTAGTACCATCAAAATCTTTATTTTATTTTAGCCAATCTAATATTATAAGCGAACAATCAGAACAGGTGATTAAATCATGTTCTACTGTATTTATGCTGGCAGCTGTACTATGGGAAACAAATAAATGATCTATACATGAATAAATCTTATACTGTCCCAAGTAACATGCATAATCCCATTTATTTGGTTCGATGTGTTTCCATGAGCTTACAAAACCAATGTTATACATTAATTTCCCTAATGCAGAAAACTGATTTTATGACTTGTTTCCCCAAGAGGTACTGTATGTTTTTCATCTGATATCACATTTGTATCTCCTCAAATAATAATAATAAAAAGTCTTCTGCAAACGGCTTTTAACTTAGTGCATTAAATTCTTCATAAATTCTGTTTAAATCACTTTCCCCTGACTTTCCCTTCAGTCCAAACGCCAGGACTGTGCTGTTCGTAACAGTGACCCTTCCACTCACAAAACATTTTTAATGAAAAAATGGACACCCAGTAACAATTTAGCTTAAAAATGCCTTTCCTTAAAGATTACCAAATGCCTCAGAAATGCACACAAACACCACAACAGTTTCACTATGGAACACAACTCCACTCAGACTCTGTATTTTTGATGGCCGAGAGGCTGAGCCTGTGAAGACTTATTCTTCAGTTGGTTGAAAGTATGCCTGTTGTAAAATGTGAGTTGGTTTTAGGAAAAGGAAAGGGGGAAAGATGTTTCCACTAATTTGTAGGCTCTTGGGGTCTGGGCCTTGGCTAGTTTGTTTGGTCTTTGGTGTCACAGTCTGGATGGAGTCAATACCTGTCATGCAAGCTGAGCAAACTCCTTTCTACCCCTATCTCTCAAATTTCAATTTGCTTCTACAATATGCAGGTACATCAGTTTGATATCATTGTAACATTTACAGTTCCATTCTATGCATCCCCAGAATTGTAGTTTTGTTAGGCAATTAGAATTCACTGCTAGAGAAGATAGGGGTAGTCTAATGGACTGGATTGGACCATTCTTTCCATGTGTGCCTTCAAGTTGTTTCCATCTTATGCCAATTGAAAGGCAAGACTATCATTGGGGATTCTTGGCAAGATTTATTCAGAGGGAGTTTGCCATTGCCTTCCTCTGCATCTGAGACTGTGCGACTTGTCCAAGGTCACCCAGTGAGTTTCCATGGCTGTGAGGATTTAAAATCTGGTATCACATCCTTGCTTGTGGAAGTATCCTAGGATAAAGATGGGGAAGAGGAGTGTCATGATGATGATGATGCCCAGTGTGAACTGGGAGGAGATGGAAGCACATACCCTGGCAAGTGGTGTAAACTGAAGTGGTAGAAGCAAAGATTCAGGGAATGGTTTTTTGTGGGTTTTTCAGGCTATGTGGCCATGTTCTAGAAGAGTTTATTCCTGACGTTTCACTAGCATCTGTGGCTGGCATCTTCAAAGGATACATTCTCCAAAGATGCCAGCCACACATGCAAGCAGAACGTCAGGAATAAACTCTTCTAGAACATGGCCACATAGCCTGAAAAACCCACAAAAAACTATGGATGCCAGCCATGAAAGCCTTCGACTTCACAGTCAGGGATTGTCTTTCTCCACTTTCAATACAAAATGCTGAGCTAATGAAGCCAGCTGAACTGATTTACTGGCTATAAATTAGCTCAGCCTGGATCATTTCAATGATGCAGACAACAGCTCCAAACCTTCTGTACAGCCCTGTCTGACATCTCTGACATTATGGGTCACAGACTTGGCATGCACACTGGCAAGCACTTTTGGATTAAATGTTACAACAACTTCCCTGGCTTTAGAGATTGCTCAACACTGCTTTTTTCTCTTTCAACTCTGGACTGTTTGGACTACAGTTTTGCATAAACCCCATGACAGGCCTTTCCCCTGCCAGTTCCTGTTGACTGATATGGTGTGGGGTGTAGTTATTTGGTGTGAGGTGTTCTCACTTGGGCACTTGCCAGTCTTAAACAGGATACCTGGTATGCCAAAGTCCTAGTCCAACACTCAAACCATTACACCACATTGGTTCTCTACTAGCAGAAAAAACTCTCTAAACTACCAATCCCAGATTTCTGTAGAATGGAGACCCAACCCAGTTTAAAAAGTGCTATAACTGCAGCACAGATACCCTCTAAGATTTGGTTCCACAGTTAGTTACCATATCAGTGTGTAATGTACTTCCTCTGAGCAACTGGGCCAATCCAACAGCAAAAATCAACTCCATCATCATCATTTGTACCTTTCCAGCCAAATTCATTAAGTCTGGCAGTAGCTATGGAGCAGCACTGAGAATCACTTTCTGACTTTGAAAAATGTCTCCAGCATTTAATCCATATTGATTATTCTGCATGGAAGTTGTACTGCAGTATAGTTGCCTGTAATCTACATGCTCTCCTGGGAAACACTGAAATAAGGGTTTATTTGTTGGCATTAGAGGCTCTAAAGATAATTTGAAATCACAATTGGCTTATATTTCATAGACCCAGCATTATTAAACTGACCTTATTCCTGCCCATGGATTTGGCCACAGAGCTTCTGTAGAGATTGTGTTCCTTGATCATTCCCCAAGGGAGATTTGTTTTTGCTATCCAGTGTTCCCTAAAGCTAAGAGTTGGCTTACTATCAACTCTTAAACGTTTCTATCCTCCACTTTCAGCCATATTGACTGATATCATGTCACCCGGCACTGTAAATAAATTACCCATTCTTCATGTCTATTGTCACCTTGAAGGTATTTATAGAGTACCATCATTTTTTTTCTGCCGAACACTCCTTCCAGGGCTACGTAAATTTAGCTTCTGCTTCTTATGTCTCCCAGACCTGGCTTCTTTGTTATTTTTGCTTCCTCCTTTTGTGCCATTAATCTCTTTGTATGCTTTCCAGAGATACACAGAACAACAATGATCCAAATTCCTCCAACAGATCATGGGGGCAGCTGAAGGTATGAGAAAGGGAATCTCTTCTTCCCATTTGAACCCCACATGATGACTGGCACTTACAAAAAATAAATGTATTTTATTTCCATATCCAGAGGTGATAAATACAATAGCAAGTACATTTCTATATAATTTTTCCTCTAGTCACCACATTTCTAGCATTGCAGAGAGTGTGATGTTGAAAATAGTTCACCATATAAAACTCCTTTATTAACTGCAGTGACATTCCCTTGGTCACTTTGCCTGCCCTTTTACTTTGGATGTCTAAAATATCCTTCTCATTGCATAGCTGAAATTTTAAGTAACTGCAATGCTAGCCATCTGGGAATTAAAATAAAATTTCATTGCGGTTGCACATTTCTTATTTGGGAATCTATGCCCTTATTTTGCTTCCCCGTACCCCTGAAAGGTGGTGGATATATTAAGTTGGGTTGGAGGAATCTTGATTCATTGGAACAGGTAGCAATACTGGGCAAGTTGAAGGTAGTAAAAGACCACATTACATACAGAGGGATAGAGTCAGGAAAGAAATCCATGGCCCTGAGTTTGTAAGATTTGCACAAGGTAGTTAATAACAAGACCTTTCGGAGGTCTCAGATACATAGACTCACCCTATGAAAAAGCTAAAAAGCACATCAACAGTAAATACAGTACCAATATGTCCCTTATTAGTTAAGGTTTTCTAACCTGGGCAAAATGTTTCTAATCTAAAATCAAAGTCAACTTCATAGGAAATCTAATCAAAGCCAACTTGAAAGAACATAGCAAGAAGAACATGAATAAGCAGCTAACAGGCCACTGTGGAGGACCAGTTGGTGCCTGGAGTAGCCTTTGGTCTGATCCTGCTACAAGGTTCATCTTCTTTTTTCATACAGCAGAGATAGGCAACTGTGGGGCTATGGGGGATGTTATCAGCCTAGGAACCCTTGGAGGTAACAACCCCCACCATCTGCCCAACCTTGGAAAAATAGTTTGCTCATATTGTTCAAATCCTTTTTCTTTTTTAAAAAATGGACTCTCCTTGGTCTAAAGTGGCCCAGGAGGCTGGAGAAGGTGGCAAAATGTTCACAGTCATTAGAAGTTATTTGGAGGCATTAGGAGGAAAAAAAATATTGACCCTCTAGGGTAAAGGCCACAAAATGGCCCTGGGGACTCCATTTTGCTCACCCCTGTTATAGGAAAAGCATCTGCACTCTGAATTATACCCAGAACTATCATGGAAGGCATCAAAGGAGTCATTTGTTGTGCAAAGTGGACAGCAGAGACCTCACAGACTGCAGCATTTTGTACCATCTGGTATTTCCAGGTGTTCTCCAATAGATATATAGTTACAAGTACGACCGGCTAAATGCCACCAAATGGTAAGGAAATATATTGAAGCACAGCCATAGGATAAGTTACAGAGTTGTGTAGGCAGGCAAATCACACACTGGGTCTTCCTTCCTGGATCCCAGATGACTTCTTTGCATTCAGTCCCTGTTTCTTGTATTGTTGTCGCTAGTGCATCACTTGCCCCTTTGCCCTCTAACCCTGACATCTTTCCCTCAGCCTTTTCTTCATATAGGGAACATAATCTTCACGTTCTTTCAGTTTTCACACATAAGAGCAAAGAGATTCAAAAGGTTTGTTGCTGCTCTGTGAGTATATGAAACATATTTTGTTCATTATGTATTTTTTAAAAAAAAAAATAGATAAAATACATTGCAGGATCTTTCTTTTAAAAAAATGCAGAAAATGTTCTTCCTTCCTTCCACACAGAAAACAGCCACACAAAAGCCAATAGTTGGCATTCTGCTCAGGAATTACAAGATTGTAAGCCTCATTTACTTACACCACAACTAGAATTCAGAAACACAGCCATGTTAATCTGGAGCATCAGCATAAAAAAGGATTTTGTAGCACCCCTGAGCCTAATTGAGAGAAAGAAGTTGTAGCATAAGCTTTTGTAGATGTGGTCTATATCTGTCTACATGGGGCAAATTCAATAACCTCTCCCTGTTCCCTTGGCCAATGCATAGCCCAAAGCCCAGTTCTGGTGAAAGCAAACCAAAAAACTAGTGGCTTATTCAGTGCCAGAAGCAGGTTTTATTCCTCTCACCCTGGATTTTAAAAGCTCCCCAGTTGCTCCAGATCTTCCGGGAAGCTCTGAAGCCCTCTGTTATGATGTCAGTGGGCTGTTTGAAACTTGTCCTGCTGAAGCACCTGGTGCATGCTGCAAGTCATGCACTCTGAGGTCACAACAGGGCACTCAGCCATATGATCCTCACTGTGATCATAATCCTGACCTCAGAGCAAGGTGATCTACAATGGGGTGTGTTCAGGCAATAGCCTGCCATCAGAATGAAGGGCTTTGTAATGGGAGAGGGTCAGGGCAGCATCAGAGATGGGGTACTCCAGGCTTCCTTGTGCCAGTGCAAACATGGTCCCCGTCTGCATCTGAGAAAGCAGACTGAGACTGCAGTGACACTGCATAACTGATGCAGTTTGACACCACTTTAACTGCCATGGTTCAATGCTATGGAATCCTAGGATTTGCAGTTTTGTTATGTATTTAGCCTTCTGTGTCAGAGGTCTGGTGTCACAAGAAACTACAAATCCTAGGATGGAGCCATGACAGTTAAAGTGGAGTCAAATTGCATCCATTCTGCAGTGTAGCATCAGCCTCAGCCCACAAAAGTATGCAAAGGGATCTTGTACCACCTTCTTTCTCTCAGTTAATCTTAAAGGTGCTAAAAGATCCTTTGCCATACCGACATCATATTTATTCCAATTCACATTCACAGGCATTGCATTATCACAATGGTGAAAACTACTTCCCCAAATCATACTTTTGAAACTTCACAGTTCCCCTTCCTCAACAGAGGCACTGGAGTGCAGGAGAGAGACTAAAGACCCTCTCCTGGTCCCAGGGTATGCAGTGAGAGACAACTGCAACAGGATCCCAACAGATCCACACGACTAGAGAGGCCTGGATACTTGATTTCTCACCACCAACCTCTCCAGCATCCCAGAAATGACTTTGAGGCTTTAAAGGTGGGATTTGGGGAAGGTAGTATCCCGAGATGTTGTCACTTACACCTGCATCCACACTGCAGAATTAATGCAGTTTGACATTGCTTTAACTGCCATGGCTCAATGCTCTGGAATTCTGGGTTCTGTAGTTTTGTGAGATATTTAGCCTTCTCTGTCTGAGAGCCCTGGTGCCACAACAAACTACAAATCCTAGATGGAGCCATGGCAGTTAAAGCAGTGTCAAATTGCATCAATTCTGCAGTCTGGCAACAGTCGCCATTTGCATAGGTACATCTGCCAATGCAATATCTCAGCCATTGTTTTCTGCAAAACAGTTTTTTTTTAACAGATGTTCTAAAATATAAGTGGAGGGCATCAACCTAGTGTGGGTCAACCATGTTTTGATAGAGTGCCTAGATGTGCTCAGACGTTATTTCTTATCAACAGTGCAAAATATCTTTGCTTTAAACAATACACCCCATTTCTAATCCGTATTTTATACAAAATATTATTCACATTTATTGCAGCAGGAATCCCATCATGATCAACCGGGCTTCCTAGAAAGCATATTTTCAATTACAACCTTAAGCCCTGTGGAGAAATTGCATACAGGTGTCATTAAAAGGGAACGTGCCAGTGTGTTTTGTTTTAAAAATGCAATTTGCAGGTGTGATATAACTGTATCTTCTCCTCTGAATTTAGAACAGAGGAGGTTGCCCTGTTGAAAGGTCAGTCTGACAAGCTGACAAACAGCTTTTAAACTGCCACTTTTATAGTAATGCTAATTATACCACTGGGCTCTCAGCCTTACTTACTGTACTGTGTAAAAAGGTTTCTAAATTGGTGAAGTTAAGGTGAATGTTGCATGGCTATCTCTTGATCTTTGATTGAGAAAACAGTGATTGGAATGCTGAATAATATGGATCCAACTGGCTGGCCAGTTCTGGATGGAGAGTTTGGAGTTCCTTTTTGCCAACAAGGCAACTTTGACTTTTGGTTAGCGTCCCCCAAGAACCCTGGTCATCAACAGCCCTGCTCCATTCTTGCAAATTTAGGGCTGCATCTTCCTTGTTTGACTTAATCCACCCATAGTCTTCATATCATCTTCCTCTACTGCTTTTCACTTTGCTGGTCATTAGGCACAGAACAACAACCATGATATCTCATGATACCTCCAAGTAAAATGATAGCTTCCATTTAGTGTCCATCTTGCCACTACCTTTTCTATGCTGGTGGGACTGCATGCTCCAGTGAGGTAGAAGATTACACTGATGGTAGTATTGTTATTGATACAATCTCCCAAATCAGACAGGCTTCTTCTCAAAAGACCAAGTACTGTAAGTATGTTAAACAGCTATTGGGCAGCAGTATTACTGGGGAGGGGACACTGGTGGAGGATTTCTCATAGACATTAAAGGAGCACTTTAGCTAATTCTTAGTACTAAACGGAAGTGGCAATGGTAAACCACTCCTGAAAAACATAAAACATATCCAGCTTCCTCATAAGGCATGATTTTGAGAACCTTCACCATTTGCTGGCCCTCCTTTGGACACGCTCCAGCTTCTCAAGATCATTTTTGAATTGTGGTGCCCAGAAATGGACGCAGTATTATTCCAGGTGAGGCCTGACTAAAGCAGAATAGAGTGGCACTATTTCTTCCCTTGATCTAGACACTTTACTTCTAGTGATGCAGGCTAGGATTGCTTTGGCTTTTTTAGCTTAAAAAAGATCCCAGTAAGCTACCCATCTGAGAGTGTGGTTATACCACTTAAAATGTAGATTTGTGCAGGAAGCACCAGAAGCTGGAGCTATGGAGATGTAGCTGCATGCCATGTATGTTGCCAAATGCAAGATTTCAGTTAATTTTTTTTTTAAATGGGGGAGTCAAATTTAGGATCTGCTCAGTTATGATGGAAAAAGATTCCTAAGGTTGCAGAATTCTGCACATGGCTGAATTAGTGCAGCTGACCATCACTTTAACTGTTGTGGCTTCATCCTATGGATTTGTGGGATTTGTAGTCTGTTGTGGCACCTGAGCTCCCTGCCTGAGAAGGCTCAATAACTCACAAAGCGACATATCCCAGAATTTGATAGCACTGAGCCATGGAAGTCAAAGCAGCGTCAAACTGAATTAATTCTGCAGTGTAGATGCAGCCTAAGATGTCTTCATCTCACAGGCTTTAGAAATAGCCATAAGAGATGAAAAGAGGAAATTGGCAATGCTTGCTTGCAGACTTTAAAATCACAGGGCATCAAAACTTTGATAGATTCCTCCTGTCTCTGCTCATCCTGAGGGGTGAGGACCTGGACATCAGACTGCCTGGTAAATTGTTCTAATGTGTGGTTAAAGGGTACTAATGGACATAGTAATTGATTATTTGATGGATGGTCCAGAGCTTCCTCTACATCTGAAAGGAGGACTCTCTCATTCTCCAGTTAACCTGGGGCTGATTGCTTGTGTGAATTATCTCTGACCCTGAATGGAGTGATCATCCTTCTAATAAACATTTCCTCTGAAACAGAGGAGGATAGAAGAAGATGCTGCATCTTTCAAAGAGAGTAGGGGTGGAAAGAATATTAATTGTGATTCATTTCCCAGCCAAGAAAAGGAATTTTCAGACGTTTGAAAAACTCCACCGGGAAGAGGGGAAATACACAATGGTGAGAATTTTATGCAATTTTCTTCTTGAATCCACACATCTCCAGGTGGTTTAAGAAATTATTCAGCAAAGACAGACATGCTTTTTTCCTACACAAAAGGCACATTTTTGCAAAGAAAATACATTTCTGCAAAGAGGATAGTGTGCCCAATAAGACTGTGATCCTACATTGCTCAGTATAGTTTACTGAGACACTGGACCGGGCCATAGTGCTACATGCTTTAATTATACCCCATTCAGACTACTGTACCATGGGCCTGCCTGTGAATCATAGAGTCATAGAGTTGGAAGAGAACACAACAGCCATACAGCCCAACACCTTGACATGCAGGAACTCACAATCAAAGCACCCCCAACAGATGGTCACCTAGGCTCTGTTTAAATACCTCCAAAGAAGGAGATTCCACTGCACTCCATGGTAGAATATTCCACTGTTGAACATATCTTACTGTCATGAAGTTCCTCCTAATGTTGAGGTGGAATCTCTTTTCCTCTAGTTTGCAACCATTGCTCTATGTCCTCTGGAATTGCAGTAAGCAAACTTACTCCATCTTCAGTATGACATCCCTTCAAAGTTTTAATCATGGCTATCATGTCAACCTTAACCTTCTCTTCTCTAGGCAAAACATATCCAGAACCCTAAGCCAGAAGGCATGGTTTCCAGATTTTTCAGCATTTCGTCTGCCCATGCTCTAGAAGAGACAGGAAATGATGGGAGTTGTAGTGCAATGCAACTGGAAGGCACCAAGTTGGGTATAGGTGAAGTAGAGCTGAAATGCAGTAGTTCAAGGCGCTCTACTAGTGTACTTGTACTGGGGGTCTATCCAAGTACAATGCAGACTGATGGGAAAGGGTGCCTTCCCATAGTGGCTGGGAGAGAACTGAAGGCATCCAGGCATGATCTTGCTAGAGGTGTGCAACTGGAATAAGGAAACAACCCTTGCCTTCTCAATTTCCAGTGGATATACTCTAGTGAATGTTGGAGCTTTGGTAGGGCTAAACCTAACCTGGCTGCTCAATTAAATGCTACCTGGATGCTCCCAATCCTCTGTTGTGCCTTGTCCACTAATTCCTTGTGGGGGATGGACAAGTGTTGGGAAACCCTGATATGGGGAACTGCAAGGCCCATTTTCTCCTCATTCTGATATTGTCCTGTTCAGACAACTCATAGACCAAATCTCAGTTCTGGTGCAAGCAGTCGACACCCAGCATGTTCAGCAGCAAAACAGGGATTATAACACCATTAAACTGAATTAAAATAATCTACTTTATATTCTAGATTTTCTGGGAAAACCTGGAGCCTCTGTTTCCATGCCAGAGCAGCTGTCTGAATGGGTGTCCCACTGAGCCACCCGGCACATCTGCCACTGTTGCCAGATAAGAACACAACCAGCCTTGTGATTATAGAGTCACAGAGTTAGAAGAGACCACAAGGGCCATCCAATTCAACCCCCTGCCATGCTGGAACTCACAGTCAAACCAGCCCTTTTCCAAAGGAGTACCCTGGCTCATGTAGACAGGGCCCTAGACAGGGAATAATCTTTACATTTCAGGGCTCTGTGCAAAACAAGCACAGCTTTGCACAGAAACCAGCATTTTCTGCACAGAAAACAACTTTCCTGTGCAGTAAAGTGCATTTCCTCTCTCCCCCGATACACTGAACAGTACATGCTGTTTTCTGTGGAAGAAGGTTATTTTCTGCACAGTAAATACCATCTTTATTTATTGAGCTCTGAACTTACTGGTAGATTAGTAAGGATTTCTGATTCCTAACTTATTAATTATAGCAGCACTAAAATGCATCCCTTCTTCTTCCCCACATCCAGCTAAAATGAAAAGGGAATGACTTTTGAGCAGAACAAATGAGGACTCTTTTCAGTTCTGTTACAAAGATTCTGAGTCCAGAAGATCTGTTTGGTGGATCTCAGGATTCTAGTAACATGAGAACAAGGCAAATCTGGCAAGTCTGCAGGTCTACATCTCTGCTATAACAGTTACAAGAGAGGAATGACTTTAAAAATATTCCATACCTAGTGCAATTGTTATAGTCTTTACTTACTGAATTCCACTTTCCTGAAATGTCACTGCTTCTAACTTTACACACAGACACAAACCCTTCTACACGTAACTGCACATTTGGGATAGAAGCTGGCTCCACTTCAAGAAAGCTTAGAGATCTAAATCCAATGTTTGTCTAAACTAGAATAAACTAATTGAATCATGATTTTTTAAAAAAAACATGGAGTGAAAATATGCATTTTTGTTTGTTTTGCAGTCCCTTGGTTGTTTACTCAGAAGTTCCACTGAATTAAACCAAGCTTAGTCTGAAATAAGTGTTTACTGTGTCAATTCAGTCTCGATTGTACATTATTGCCTCAGATGCTGCTGCCGAATAACCACAGGAGACCGTGCTGGAGGAAAGGCCACAACTTTATTAAGCAAACCATTGGTAGGGTTGGCACAAAGCATGAGGTCAGGATCTGCGAAATCAAACAACCCCACGTTTGTCTGATTAACCACAACCTGGCACCCACCAGGTATTGGGATGACCTAGGGGCTAAGGCACACCGTATGACCGCATCTCTGCCATGCGTTCACATATTCGCTAAGCCCCTAGTCACCGGGAGGCGCTCTCGCGTTATGGCCCCCCGCAATGGCCATACGCCTGCCCTATTCGCCCCTGGGTCCCGACTGACTCCCAAACCAGAGCTCCGTAGCCCTGGTACCACACCGTGCAGATCCTGGCCTATGCTGCCGCCCCAAAGTTGTGACAAAAAACCCAAACCCAAGCGGTGGGTGGATGGGAGAAGGCTCAGCTCCTCCTCCCTTCCTGCTTGGCTCCTAACCATCCGGAGCCAAGCGCCGACTGAGGGCCGGGGCTGGCAGCACGGCCTATATAGGCCTAAGCCCCGCCCTCAGTACCACCTAACCAGGAGACTCCTCCTCCAGGCCCGCAGAACCAATCATCTGCCCTGGAGGACCGGAACTCCCGGTCACCGAGCCCAGCTCCCAGAGCGTCGTGGGGCGGAAGGGCCTCCCCTTCACCCCGCGCACCAATAGGGAGCTGGGGCAAGCCCCAGAGCACTCTGGGGCTTGTAGCCGTTCGCTGCGTCTAGCGGCAAAGCGGTAAGCCCGCCGAGTCGGGCAACCGCTTTTTTCCTGTTCAAGAATGCAAGTCAGACCCGTTTCAGCTTTATTTCAAAAGCAATGGATTAAAAAAGAAAAAGAGGGCTATACAATCTATTCCTACCACAGACACAGAATCAAATGCAGTTCTAATTAAAATCTGCCCAGGTTTATATTTCATACAAATAGTTTGGAGGTAATTTTATACAATATTTTTAATAACAGTGCATGAAGTAAAGCTTGTGTTCATTAAACCATCAGAAAGGAAAGGTGTCACTATCTCAGCCGCCCATGAACTTATTTATTGATTGATTTTTGGAGTATTTTGGATTTCAGAATTCTGCTTAATGGAAATTCAACCTGTATTACTGGTTGGCATTCTGTTTAACCTTTATGGATTCATAACCTAGAGTTATGGATCCTTAACTATTCTGTATCATCAAGACTACATAATGACAATTGTGGCAATGTTACCACAACATTTCCTGCTCCCTTCAACTAGCAAGTGACGCTGCGACAATGGAGTTTATCAGACAAGGGAAACTGGAAGTATAATCCGATGGCAATCTGAACGCAATCATGGGGTTTCACGTTATTGTGAGATAGACTGCCACATGCAAATTCGGGCAATGGCATGCTATTTTCGGGCAATGGGAAGCCAGTTCGAACGCAATGTGCATTCACGTAATTGCGCTAAACTAGCGACTTTAAGTGAATGCGTTCTGGCCCCACTTTCTTTTCATTCAAATTTAAGGGAAATTCCTCCCGTTTGATAAACTTGAATGAGAAGCAGAGCCCCACAACAATTCCTTGTCACAATTTCATTAACTGGTGTGAGGGGACAACATCCTTTTCTTACCCCAACTGGCAGCTACACAGACTTTGAGATGGCTGCTATTTGCAGTGTAGAAAATGTTTTCTCCCCCTAACAAAATATAACTACATATTAAATTTGTGTAGGGTACCAGTAAGTCCAGAACTGCAATATTCTTGTCCGGTGAGGTTAAAGTCATCTCAAGTCAGGAGATGTTTCTTAATTATGCATTTGTCATTAATGGTGCATCTATACTGTACTAATAACACAGTTGGACACTACTTTAACTGCCATGGCTCCATCCTACAGAATCCTGGAATCTGTAGTTTTTCAAGGCACCAACACAATGTAGAGTAGTGGTTTGAGAGTTGGAGACCAGGGTTTGATTCTCTACTCGGCCATGAAACCCACTGAGTGACCGTGGGCAACTCATATACTCTTGGCCTCAAGGGAAGGCAATGGCAAACCTCCTGTAAACAAATCTTGCCAAGATTCACCTTAGAGTTGCCATAAGTAAAAAAAAGTCCCCTGGTGGTGCAGTGGTTAAATGCCAGTCATATACTGTACCACAACATTGTGTGTTTGATTCTGCAGGGCTCCAAGGTTGACTCTGCCTTCCATCCTTTCATAGGTTAGTAAAATGAGTATCCAGCTTGTTGGGGCAATTGGCTAATACACTGTAAATCATTTAGAGAGTGCTGAGATCAATATGAAGCGGTATAGAAATGTAAATGCTATTGCTATTGCTATAAAAATGACTTAAAGGCCCACAACAACAAGCAGCCACCAAGTTATTTGGTAGAGAAGAGTAAAGACCTTGTAAAACTACAAATCTTAGGATTCTGCAGGATAGTACTACAGTACTTAATATGGTGTCAAACTGCATTATTTAGTGCAGATGCACTCTAAGTAGCTGATGTCAGATATCAGCAATTGGTGTTGTTTCACTTCTATCCCACTTTCTTATAAATTAATAATATATAAGTAGTGCAAGTGATGCTACTCTCCCCCAATCAGCAAATAATGTACAAAGAGAAGAGTTCTCAATGGTAACAGGGCTGCATTATGTAGTGTTTCCAACCTTTGAACTGCACATACCAAGAAGACCTAGCTGCAAAGTCTTTCTCAGGGAAGTGTTTTAAAGCTTTCCTGAGAAAAGAAAGCACTCCACCTTATCCCTCCTCTCTAATCAAACTTAGCTTCATATAACTGATTGCAATAGAAAACATTGCTAATAAGAAAGAAAAAAATAATAATATTGAGGACAGCCTGCCTGCTACTTCCAATTTGTTTCCCGGCTCCAAGTTTAATATGCTAAAAGCCGTTCCAGTTTTGAAATCTCCTTTTTTGAAAAATTGTTGATGAGCAAAATGCATAATGCTCTCTTATTATTCCCCGTCTCATGCGCATCCCTTGGGCATCAAAATATTCTTATCTCTGCTCCCTGGCTGTTCCTCAAACATATTTACATTGTTAGCTTGACCAAAAAAAGAAGAAAGAAAAGAAGAAGGAGGAGGAGGTATCATTATGTCAATATGAGCAATTTAAGCATTAATAGGATGGTTATGGGCAGAAATGTAAGAGATTGCTTTGTGTGCTATTTTAGAAAAGAAGAAGCGGAGGGAGAAACATATGTCACAGTATCGTTTTAATTGTTCTCTGTCCTGAAATCTTATCTTGAACAGTGCCTCACATAGAAGAACCAGAGGGAGGTGCAGGGAAGGAGATATTAGATGGAGGGAAAAAGGAAAATAGAGCTGTCATGAATAATGGGGAGGGGGAAAGTGCCGTCCAAGTAGCAATACTGAAAATGCTTCATCGCAAATCATTTCTTGGCACAGACCTGAAGCCAAAGATATTTCAAAATCCATGTATTTACTTATTAATTTTTTCTTATATCCAGGCCTTCCTCACAGCCCTGGGTTGTAAGGCGACTCAGAAAAGCTGAAACAGATGCAGCTAAAAGTACACATCAAACAAAATGTATGACATAGGCTGCATCTGCACTGCAGATTTAATGTAGTTTGACACCGCTTTAACTTCTGTGGCTCCAAGCTAAGAAATTCTGAGATCTGTAGTTTTATGAGATGTTTAAGTTCTCTGTCGGAGCGCTCTGGTGTCCCAACGAACTACAAACCCCAGCATTCCATAGGATGGAGCCATGACAGTTACAGTGGTATCAAACTGCATTAATTCTGCAGTGTGGCATAGAATGAAACTATCAATTTCCATGAAAACTGAAAAAAACAATGACAAAAATATAAATGATATAGCATGTTATTAAAGGTCCTTTCCTAAAGCAAAATCATTCTTCAATGCCCTGCATGAAACAAACAAAGAAAAGAAAGAGACAACCTATCTATGGAAAGAGGGCACCAGTCTAGCCTCCTATAAAGACATTTCCAGAGCCTATCGACAACCACTGAGAAGACCATCTCCCATTAGATGTACCTGTGAGGTTTATGGGACAGAGAGAAAGACCTCTACAGAAGATCTCAAGATACCATCAGGGTGATATGTAGGGCTACATATACGGATTTCCCATCTCATTGCACTGTGGGGTTCATTGCCCTTTGGTTTGATGTAGGAGCACCTGGGAAAGGCAATGTGTTATTTTTATGACAAATGAGGCTTCAATGCACCAACAAGGTTTGAGTTGCTTTGTGCTTTTATTATACAGTGGGCCCTTGGTATCTGCTGGGGTTTGGTTCCAGGATCTCCCATGTTTCTAATACTGTTTTGCTTGACAAGGTTCTGCCTTGTTGGCCTCTTGCCAAATGGTTTGGAAACACCCTCCAACTTTAACAAAAATAGTCTTCCCTCTCCACCCCAAAAGGACTTTAATAGTATGCACTTATCATGGCTTGGGGAAAAAAATCCATAATGTTTTTATTGTATTTATTTTATTCATTTGCCATCTTTCTCCCAGAGTATGAGATCCTGCTTTTTTTTTATTATTCTTCTTTTCAGATCTTCTCTGTATCATTGGGATTTTGTGTCATTCCCGCAGCTTAACAAGCACAGGAGAAACAGAGAAAACTGTGCTAGGCTAGCCCAAAGTTGTCAACTGTGCCAGGCAGAAGCACTTCAAGGCTCCATCCTGACGCTTTCCCCATCATGCTGGGGACTGAACTAGGGCAACTGGCAGATTTGATGCCTTGGGGTTATGAATCCACTCTTGATCTTGCAGCCATACCTCTCAGTCGAACAGAAACATAGCTGATGCAATACCCCAGTAGAGAGAGAGTCCAATTCTAGGGATACACAGCTTAGTTAATTTTATTGTTGAAGGAACCAACAACTAATTTTCTTTGCACTGTGCTAAAGTCTGCAAACCTGCAGCTTTTGAAGATGGTCAGCAGTTCAGGTTATCCTGCATAAAATGTGCACATGCCCTTTTTTCCCTTGCTGGAAAGCAGCATTTCAGCAGTGGAAACAGCACTTTCAGCATACAAAATAAGGAAGACTGTCCTACTTTGAACATATCACGAGACGTCATGACTTTCTTAAAAAAAGACAATAATGCTTGGTAAAGTAGAAGGCAGTAGGAGAAGAAAAAGGTGGAGTTGGAAGGCCCTGATAACAGGGTGTCTCGGAGATCTTATGGGTCACTAAAAATAGTCAACTTTAGGACAATTAGCAAAATTCTCCATCAACTATATAGTTGTATACTTAACTAAATAACCTCTCCTGACTCAATCTCTCCAAATTTGATGGAAACACCATTCGCCCTTGCTCTGATCACCAGCAGATTGTACCCCGTTCTCCCATTCTGAAAATTCTGTGCAGAATAGAACCTATTCTGCACAGAGTTTGCACAATATTTTAAACAGAAAAAGCTATGTGCAAATGTTGTCCAGAAGAAGTCCCAGACTACAAAGATCCACATCAGTCCCGGATTCTCCTCCTCATAGTTTCCCAACACTCAACAAACACATTTTTCTACCATTTTTTAAAAAAAATAGTATTTCCATCCCTATCCAGTGCAAGGAGCATTCCCATTTGACAAAGTGCAACTGCAAGAGGGACAACATTAAAATCAAAAATGGATCCACCGCTCCTGCAGTGGCAGATTTACCAGCAGGATTAAACCTTGGACTCTCTTCATTGGAAAGCACATTCTTTGCCACTAAGACATGCTCCATTCCTAACAGGAAAGATGGATTGCCTCACCTTCACCTTGCAAAGAATCCAGCCATTTGCTTTTTACCCTGCGGCAGGCACTGAGAGTGCACACTGTCATTTGGTGTGGATATGGAGGAACACTGCCACCACCCTGTTAAGCTCCCATATTTGCAGACAGGGCCTTGAAACTAAAGGGAAAGAATTGAATAACTTCTTAGTTCAGAGACTGATTCTTCTTCTTCTTCTGTTCATTTCCCTCAGTTGCCATTAATTGAGAAATTAGAATAGTGTCCAGGGAGCTCTCCGGGGGTTGGAGAACTTTACCTCTGATGATACTGTATTTTAACAAGTTAAATGGTGATTAAAAAGGAATCTGTAAAGGCTTAGATCTTCAGGGCAAGTTTATGGCAGTGAGGTGGAGTATTCTGGGAGCTGGAAAGGAGGTAGCAGAAAATGGAAGATAGGAATGAACAGTAAGGAAGCATTTCCTAATATCTCTGACATCTAATTTAAAGTATTGTCATCCACAATATTGAAGGAAATCAAGAGTGTACAGGGAGAAGGAGAAGGTTAGAATTAGGGTTCAGACTTTCTACTTCTGGGGTCCTTTCACACTATACCATTATACCACTATGATCCCTCTTTAACTGCTGTGGTTCCACCCTATGGAATCTGGAATTTGTAGTTTGGTGAGCACTAGAGCTCCCTGGCTAGATAATTATAAATACTCCGCCCTAAACTGGAACTTCCAGAATTGCATAAGATGTTGCTATGACAGTTAAAGTGGAATCATAGCATTATAATTGTGTACAGTATGACCCACATATCATGGGGATATGTTCCTGGACTTCCCATGGAAACAAGAAACCACAGATAACAGCAAACCCTATTGAAATGAATGACTTCCTGAGGAGGTTGGCCATGGAGTCATGAAAGAATACCTAAAGATTCCTAGAAAGAACACCTCTCTAGGAATTTTTAGGTCCTCCAGAGCAACTCTACAGTTGACCTCCACCAAAAGCATGCCCTTAGAATCACACTGAAGGACCTAAAAATGCCTAGAGTGAATATATTTTTTTGGATGTGAGTAAGTGAAACCACAGGTACTGGTCCCATGGATATGTGGACTATATTGTAGTACAAAGAGTCTCTTGATGCACAGTCTGAGAGCCTATATATGTCTACACATATAATAAAACATCCTTTCATCCAGCCCCCTGCAACTGTAACAGAGGCGGCACAATTCAGTCCACAGAGAAGCAGCAGGTCTCAGCTTGTTTGAAACAGGGGGAAATGAGAAGTCACCCTCAAATGAATCAGACCAACCTTTTCCTCCCTCTAGGAGCCCAGAACATCCAGATCTTCATGGTGTTGTGCCTTCATCTAGGATTATAGCAATACAAGTATGTTTGCAAAAGGGGTCATAGAATCATAGAATCATAGAATAATAGAGTTGGAAGAGACCTCAAGGGCCATCCAGTCCAACCCCCTGCCATGCATGAAATCCAAATCAGCACACCTGCAGCTCAGGTATTCACACTGAATAATCGGCCTGCCAAGATAAGGCAGGCAGCAAAGAGCTGCTGGAAGCAACACCTATGTTCCACTCTCTAGAAAAGATGCCCAGCCAGCTTAGAGACTTTGTCCTAGTTTCTGGACACTTGAAAATGCACTCTGCCTATTCTTTTGTGTGCTCCTCTGTCTGTCTTGGTCTTCCTGGTTACTGTCTGATTCCTCAGCTTCTTGACCTCTTGGCATATGTGTAAGTTACTAATTGGATGCCAGATAGAATCTTTAAGAAGAAAATGAACTTTCTCAAATAAAATAAATAAAAACATCAGACAAGCTGTTGTGAAGAACAATTCCCCCACAGCTCTGGCATGGCATTTGTTGCATGGGAAGAGATGAAAGAAGAGTGAGAATAGCTTAAATTTGTCCCCCCGGAGCTGAAACCTTGAGGAAAGAAAAATCACCTGGTTGTAGGTACTAACAATCCTGCACACCATGGTTACACACACTACAGAAGCCCAAATGAACAGAGGTAGGCCAGAATCTCATATATGCTTCAGTTCTTCTATATAAGCAGTTGGACATTGTTATCCAACATAGAACATTCCTATTCAGGTCAGAGAAATGTAATCACATATAAGGTGACACTCTCCATGCAAATGCACAGGGGTGTGCAGCCTTATACACTCAGTTGTGCAATGTTGCCATTCAGCACAAAGGTTGCAATGCAAAAAATAAAGCCTGAGACCACATGCAGAGACTCATAGCACATAACCCAGCTGTAGAAGCTTGGTCAGATTTAGCCGTTCCGTCTCTGACTCCATCAGTGCTCTTATCTCTATGCCTTCCTGTGGCATAAATAGTAACCCACTTTTAGAAATATGTTTCTGGGATGAAGGAAGTGAGCAAGAGGGAGAGAGGAACTGGCAACTGGCAGCGTTCACCTTTAATCATGTTATAAATGCTGCCGCCAAAGAGGGTTTTAGAAGAATACAATTTCCCTCCCTGTCAATAATCCATCTCTGTGGGTATTAAAATAATGCTGCATTTCACATCGAAATGAGATGACAAGGAGGATGAGGGTTCCCATTTATTCTCTGGTAACCGCATGACCTTTTGGCATGGGACGAGACGTGATTTAAAGCTCCTGCAAATGCAACTTGGAGAGAGCAGAGGGACAGAAGAGATCACAAGCACCGAGAAGCATCATGATCATCCAGCTGCTGTGCTTTCCCCAGTAAAGTAAAATTTTAAAAAGGTGGGGGAAGCTTATTATTTTGAATACCATTTGTCAAGAAAGGCACAGCCCTGACTGTATCATGGGAGCTCAGGGTAGGATACAAGTGAAATCAATTTAAACACTTTAAATTTTAAAAACAGAAAGATTATTTAAAAGACTGAGAATGCATGAAACAATGCAGCAAGTTGAAGTGGCAGAAAAGGTAATAACAGTTTCAGAACACGTACATGCACATTTTTGGAAATTGTTCCATTTGGGGGAGGCGGCAACTACACGCAAGCTTTTATAAAACATCAGAATTGGTTCACTGCACATCAATGACGTCAACCTCAGGAACCTCCTAAGGACTGCTGTGAGGTTACTGAGGACACCTCTCCATCATAGATCATCCAGTTACAAGAAAATAGCTGGACACATCTCTGCTGCTCTCCCTGGTCTTTGCCAGTCTAGAAATACGGTTAGCCTTCCACATTTGTGGCTTTGACTTTTGCAGATTTGATTATCCTTGGTTTTGATTAACATATTCTCTCTAAGAATCTCTAATTCCACCAGTGCAATTTCGCTGGACATTGACCATAGAGTTGTGCTGGAGGATCTGGAGATTCCTAGAGAGGTGTTCTCTTAGGTAAAAATAGTGGTTTTTTATTTGTGGTTTTTCCACATTCCTGAGGGTCTTTCACCCCTAATACCAGTGAATGTGGAGGGACCACTGTAGCTGCCTTGGGCAGGGGATAAAGCTGTCATATTGAAAAAGTGGGTGGGCAGTAACACTGGGAGACTAATCATGGATGTGTGGATACTGGTGCAAGATTTTGGCCATTGTGCTATCAGCAACTACAACAACAACAAAACAGGTTGAGTGTCTCTTATCCAAAATGCTTAGACCAAATGTGTTTTGGATTTCAGATTTTTTTGAGAGGGAGATTTTGGAACACACAGACACAATAATGAGATATCTTGAAGATGGGATCCATGTCTAAATATTAAATTCATTCATGCTTCATATACAGTTGACCTTCCATATCTATGGATTCCTTCTGCATTCATTCAACCATCCACAGGTTGAAAATATCCAAAAGAGATATAAATTCCAAAAAAGCAAAACTTGATATTGCCATTTTATGTAAGGAATATAATTTCACTATGTCACTGTATTTCATGGAATTTGAGCATACACATATTTTGGTATCCACGGGGCGTCCTGGAACCAAACCCCAGCAGATACCAAGGGCTCACCTTACACAGATAGCCTGAAGGTAATTTTATACAGTAGTTTTAATAATTTTCTTCATGAAATGAAGTTTGTGCACACTGAACCATCAGAAAGCAAAGGTGTCGCTATCTCAATGAACCATGAAACAAAAGTATTGTTTTTTGGAAGATTTCAGATTTCAGTATTACAGATAAGAGTGACTCAACCTGTAATCATCATCATCATCATCATCATCATCATCATCATCATCATCATCCAGAATGAAGATCCCTTATACAGAATTCTTGGAACCAGTAGTGTTTCAATTTTTTTAAATTTCATTTTTGGGGGGAGGGGGAATATTTGCATATATATAATGAGATATCGCAGAGCTGTGACCAAAATCATATACACCTTATGTGCATAACCTGAAGGTAATGTTGCACACAATGCTTTTAATCATTTTATACAGGAAACAAAGTTTGTGAACAGTGAACCATTAGAAGGCAAACGTCTCACTATCTCAGACACCCATGTGGACAATTTTGCATTTCAGAGTACTTCAGATTTCAGTATTTTGGATAATGGATCCTCAGCCTGTAACAACACTATAAGTTGCTCAGAGGTTTTCCAGGGGGCCTTCTCTGCTGTGACACCCTGAATCACACACAGTTTCACCTCAGTGGTCAGACTGGCACCAACTGTGGTGTCCTTCTGGTGCCAAGTCAATGAACTGTTTGATTTAGTTTATAAATGGACTTGTTTTAATTCTTATTTTCTTATTAAGCTTTTAGTCCGTTTAAACAATGTTCATGACTTTACATTGTTTAAAATTGTTTAAATGACTTTATACTATGTCACTCAGAGTACTCATGATAATGGGCAGAATATACATATATGATGGTGGCGAGGAAGAGGAGGAGGAAGAATAAATAGAAGAAGAGGAGGAGAAGGAGGAAGAAGAAGAAGAGGGATAATTAGAAAAAGAGAAGAAGAAGGAATAATAGGAGGAAATGGAGTCATTAGAAGAGAAGGATCAGTAAATTATATAGAATTCTGCTGGTTTCATATATGTCTGTATTCTTTTCTTACAGAAGCAGTTATACAGTACTTTTTTGGTCTTTGCACAAAAGATGTATTCAGCACATTGTTGCCTAAGCATAGTTCTGCAAGCGTAACCATTTCAAATACAGTTGAAATTCTTGGATGGCTCCTAAGCATTCATTAGTAACTTACATGCACCCCTTCATTCACTGGGACTCAACTGCACCATAAGATAATGAGCAAGCCATTGGCCCATAGGTAATCAGCTACACAAAGTTGGTGAATGCTTTAAGGCAGGCTAGTGTTATTATCTTAGTATCACATGGCTTGGCAGGGAACTGTCACCTGCCTAAGGATTTTGAATAAATTGAATAAATCTGAGTAAAGGTTTTGGACTTTCAGGGCCACGCGCTTTACCAGTGTGTTAGTTCACATATTAAGGCACAATTGGCTTTTACCACATAATAATATCTATTCAACAGCCCTCTTCAGAACATCTTTTTAGTAGCATGAATGGATTCCTTCCTGACCAGGGATCTAAGATACACTAGAATCCACTCTCCCAATCCAAAACAAAAATCTGTACAGTAAGGGGGGAAATTCTTTTTATCAGAGAGATATCTCAAGTTCCAAGTGCCTTATCTCCAAGGAACTGTGGATATTCACCCACTTACAAGTATACGTGGATTCATCTGTTGTTATATAGAGTGTTAACTTTACTGCCTCAATAGATGCACAAAGCACTTAAGTGACTGGTGCTCAGAGTGCTGGCTTTGTGAATTCCCTGACCATTGTGCACAAGAGAAAATCAAATCAACAGTAATGCTGCATTAACAGCAGCCTTGGTTTTATACTGTCAATTTCCTTGTTTTATTTGGCTTTATGGAAGAATGAGGGAAACCCTATAAAAAGGGGAGAACAAGAAACGAGAATAGATGCAGACTGGCAAGTGTATCAGACTACAAATGCTGTAGCTGAAATATGCATACTGCATGTGCTTTCAGTGCAGAAAGCTCTCTTTAAGTTTATGTATCTTATAGACCAAGTTAGAGGTTCCAAGGAAATGTTGGCCTCTCCTCAGTGAAAACAGAGAAGGGAAGGATCACTGAGTGGAAGAAGGAGTGCTAACTCCCCTCTCATCATCTCCTGCAAATAATATCCAGATCATATTAAACATTCATTATTCTCTCTCCATGCTTTGAAATCCTAAATGAGCCCAGTTTGGAAGAATATGACTGGAGAGGATAAATGGATGGGTGGGTGTGGGGAAGAATCAGGGGTCAGGAGCACCCTTACCACTTGCCATCTGTATATACCCCTCTACCCGCATGTTTCACTTTTAAGACTATTTGATGAAGAATTATGGGTCAGCTGTTTCCTTGCTTAAAATACCAGCTAGCTTCAGGCAAAGCTGTATATACCCCATTAAAATTTAGCTTGGATTTCGCTTCGGTGAGTTGGAAAACTGTCTTTCAGTTCATATTCCATCAGAGGACGTTCAGCTTGGACCAACTCCAGATGGGAATCTTACTTTGGCAGATTGAAAAAGTTGGTGGCTTCCAGTTGGTTATCACTGTAGAACTGAAAAAAGGATTATATCCTACACTCAATAGCATTAGATTACTGTGTAGATACACTATGATAGATGAGGACTAGCTTCTCGGAGTGTAGTGGAATCTCCCTCCTTGGAGGTCTTAGAGGCTGGATGGCCATCGGTCAGGGATGCTTTGATTTGGATTTCCTGCATGGCAGGGGGTTGGACTGGATGGCCCTAGTGGTCTCTTCCAACTCTATTATTCTATGATTCTATCCTTGGCAATGGTTTAACCACAATGGTTCAGTGCTATGGAATCCTGGAACTTGTAGTGTGTTGTGGCACCAGAGTTCTCTAGTAGAGAAGGCTAAATATCTAGCAAAACTACAAATCCCAGAATTCCATAGCATTAAGCCAGTGCAACTAAAATGGTGCAAACTGCATTATTTCTGCAGTGCAGATGAGGTCTTGGTGACCTAAGCATGTGCAAGTTCCCCTACAAATGCAGGTGGATTCTTCAAGGCAGAATATGGCCAGCTCCCTCATAATGACTTAAACATATGAAAGTTATGCTAGTGAAACAGTTGGATTCTTCAGACTAGAACATAACTGGGATTCTTTTAAAAACATGTGAGTTCTCCTATAGGAGCATTTGGACTTTTTTGTCCAGCCCAGATGTCTATAATTAGCTGAAGGTTGTAGAAGTAGAGCTGCTCATGTGGCACCTGCAGGTACACAGTGACCACTGCACACGCTGATATACACTGAGCATTGTCATAGTTTGCCATTTGTAGGAAGGCAAAATAGAGATTTGTTTTATTTTTATTTTTTCAAAAGAGAACAATAAATAAGAATAACTTCATACACAACATCAAGGAAAGTTGATTACCATTCCAATGGGAAATCATATTTTATACTAGAATTTCCAAGGAAAAGGCAAAAGCAGAAAGCAAAGGGTCAATGAATGTTTTGTTGAAATTTTGTTTTCTACTTCATAATCATTGAACTTGGGGGAAAAACAATGTTTGAAATGCACAGAAAAGCTAATGTTGCTGAAGCTCATTTGCCATCTGAGATATTCATTAAGACCGCTGAGATGATCTGAGTTAGTTCTAACATTAGAAAGTGGAATCATCTCACACAAAGGCCACCAATGGAAGTATCTCCGTTCCACTGGTTTCGTGCAATGGACTAAAGTGGTTCTCTCTCTTTCTCTCTCTTTTACACAAGATCATTCAAAGAAATAATAATAATCTAACATATTGTCATGTTGTATCGAAATTCTCCCAAAGCACTCTTACTCAACTTTGCATTCATATCTCAAAATGGTGCCAACTGTTTAAAGTGTACTATCTCTATGGAAACTTACCCAAAACCAGTCAAACCAGGCAAACAAAGGGGACCTGTGGTGAGCAGAGTGGCAAACACCAAGTTGGCATGTTGTATAATGTGGTTTCCCTTGGAAAAAACAAATGAACATAGAAACAAAAAAGCAAAACAAAACAAGAAACTATGGGGCCTTCCAAAGAGCAGCTATAACCAGGAAGAGACATTCCAGAATATGATAACAGAGCATGTGTCAAAGCTAAAATGCAGGAATTGCCTTGCTGGATACAAAAGAAAGATAATACCAAGAAGAGAATTAGAGGCTGGCCCATCTGCTCAGAATTTATGGTACTCTCCAGAGAAATAAACATTGCACTTACCTGTTTTCTATTTCTCTGTCCCTTGGGAAGCAGTGCTTTGGATCTCTCTGCAATTTTCTATCAAAAGAGGGAAATAATTGCAGAATTACAACTTGGAATTGAATTGAAATGCATCACAATCTTATTCATTCATAATATTTCAGGCTGGTGGTGGAACACAATAAGGCAGGGGACGAACTAACAAGAATGCAAGGGGGGTCTTCAAAAAAGCAGGCTTTTGAGAAATCAGAAATCATACAAACTTCAAGGATGGCAGGGTTATGAAAAGCAACCGGTACGTTTTAAAAGTGACAGGCAAAAGTGTGGGGAGGTGGCAATGTGCCACTCAAGGAAACCTCCTGACACACCCAGACCATTCAGTGAAGGGGAGGGGATGCCATAAGTAATTCTGGCACACTGTAATTTATTAGAAAGAAATATACAGGTGGAACATCACATGCTTCGCTTCAGGTGGAACATACACTGAAGCAAGGCACATCATTAGAGAAACTGTGCTATTATTAGAAATATTGGCTCAAAGACTTTCAGAGAACTCTGCAAGCAATTGTACTTTTTCCAGAGTCGCAAAACTGTGACATGAGAGAGAGGATGAAGCCTACAGATCCTGATCAGCCTCTTTCTCAAGTGTCTTACTACCTTCAGGGTTGCTGGAGCTGTAGTTGCTTTCCCCCCAAACTTGGGTTATTAATTTGGATATGTGAGGAGGCTCCTGTAAATTTAATCCTGAACACTCTGCTACAAAATCTTTTCACCACAAAGACAACAACATTATTTACATTCTTGCATACTGCTTTCCATTTCAACACCACTTAAGTGAAGGAACATCCTGAAAACCCTCCTTTACCTTTTGTACTGCCCCATATCGCTGAATGGCATCAGAAAGCTGGTTCTTCAGACGGTCCAGCTGAAGCCGTTCTTGCTACAAACAAGAAAAAGATGAACAAACATTATTAACATAGGAAAAAGGCCTTTATGTTTGTGTCATCAATTATTCACTGATAGCATATTTCAGAGATAACTTTGAACTCTACACATTGTGTATAAGGTCATCAGATAAACTGAGTCCTATATATTTTCAAGTACAGGACCATGAAGTACTGAATTAATCAATATTCCTCCTATCATCCAATGGAGGATCCAAGGCGACTCATAAAACACATTTAAAACAATGTATAATAAATATTTTTTTTTAAAAAAAATAACAATGAAATAAAGAATAACATAAATATCATGAATTTAAATAAGTCTTTTCTCACTAATTTTTTTAAAAAGTGTTTCCATCTGGCTAGTTGTATTTTTCCCTCTTTGTCTTTGATTATCATCAATTTCAATTGTTTCTGCTGCATTAGGATTTCATCTTTTAGTTCCTTTCCCCCGGGATTGTTCTTCCGTTCTTCTTCTTTCTTCTTCAATTCTTCTCTAATTTTGTTCTCTTCTTCTCTTCCTCTTTTCTTCATTGAAAAGACTCCTGATTGCTGCCTTGCTAGCTCCCCATATTGTTTTATTTGTGACCTCTTCTCTTGAGTTTTCTAAAAAAAATCAATGTTTAAGAGCTTTTCTTTTGCATTTTTGACTACCTCTTCATTTTTTAGTAAACTTTCTCTAAGTCTCCAGGTATAGCTTGCCTTTTTCTCCACCAGATTTAGTGAGATAGTATTGTGATTGGACATTGTTTTTGGCATTATTTCTATGCTCTGAATTATTGGGTATAAAATCTTTGATGCTATCAACATCAATTCTGTAAATGGTGGTTGGACCAAGAGAAAGGCTTTCCCTGAAAATCCTAAAAGTAGGACGTTCTCATATTGGGAGATACAGTCTTTCAGATGGTCTGGATCTAAACTGTATAGGCTATATAGATCTTAACCAGCACTTTGAATTGTGCCCAGAGACAAACTGGTAGCCAGTGACGCTGTTTCAACAGAGAAGTTATACATTCCCTGTATCTAGTCCCAGACTTTATCTGCACTGCAAAAATCATGTAGTTTTAAATTGCTTTAACTGCCATGGCTCAGTGGTATGGAATATTCGTTCGCAAAGCAAAGCCAGAGATTTAGTTGTGGCACCAGAGCTCTCTGACAGAAAAGAATAAATATCTCACAAAACTACAAATCCCAGAATCCCATAGCACTGAGCCAAGATGGTTAAAGTGGTGTCAATCAATACTATTTCTGTAGTGCAGAAGCAGCCCCAGTCAACAGTTTTCCAAAGGCAGCCCCATGTAGTGTGTGTTACAGTAGCCCAAACAGTATGTAACCAATGCATGTGTCACCAAATATTAAATGCTCTAGAGCTATGTGAATTTATATCTCCCCTGATTTATCCGCAGACCTATCCACCAGCATAAATAATTGTAACTACATAGATGGCGTCGATATACTGACATTACTTTTACCACTGGCTACTTTAGGACGATTTTCCCACTTTTTGTTCAAGTCATCTACTGACAGCCAACATGGATGACTTTATCTTCTGGATCTGGACATGCAATAGATCAAGAGGAGGCCTTTTTTCATGCTGGCACCTTTAGTTTATCTGGACTTCAGCCAAGCATTTAATAAAGTCCCCCATGATCTTTTGTCTAACAAACTGATTAAATGTGGAATAGATGGAAACACCATTGGATGGATCCATAATAGGCTGGAAAACTGTGTTCAAAGTGTCACCATCAGTGTCTGCACTTGAAACTGGAGAGAAGTATTAAGTGGAGTGAAAGTGATTTGGTCCACTCTTCAACATTTTTATCAGTTTCTTAAGCGATGGGATTGAGGGACTCCTTACCAGGTTTGTAGATGATATAAAACTAGGAGGGGTAGCTAACATATAGGGAGATAATAGGAACTTAATTCAAAAGAACCTTGATAAACTAGAAAACTGGAATTCAACCAAAGTGGAATTCAACAAATGTAAATGCAAAGTTCAACATTTAGGCAAAAAACCACCCCCCAAACACACAGGTCCAGATGGAGCGACACTTGGCTTAGCAGCAGTGCATGTCATAAGGATCTTGGGATTATTGCTAATTGTAATATAGAAAGGGAAACATATTTTTAGCTGGCATTAACAGAACATTATAGTTTACAAATCAAGAGATGAAATTGTCCCACTGTATATTTTGCTCTATTCAGGCTTTATTTGGAGTACTGTGTTCAGTTCTGGGAATCTCATTTTAAGAAGGAAATAGATGGAACAGTTTCAGAGAATGGCAACCAGAATGATAAGAGGTATGCAAAGAAACACATGAGGAAAAGTAAAGGAGTTGGACATGTTGAGCCTGGTGAAAAGATGACTGAGAAGTGGCATGATCGTGCTCTTTACATTCTTCAAGAGCTGTAACAGAGAAGAGGGGACAGGTTTGTTCTCTGCTGTCCCAGAGAACCAAGGGTGCATCTACACTGTAGAAATAATGCAGTTTGACACCACGTGCTGTAGCTCCATCCTATGAAATTCTGGGATTTATAGTTTTACAAGATCTTTAGTCTTCTCTGCCAAAGGGTGCTGGTGTTTCACAAAGCTACAAATTCCAGGATTCTGTAGGATGGAGCCATGATATTTGAATGACTTGTCTTGGACTTGACTAGGCAATGAATGATGCACCAAATTGGCTCAACTCTTATATGTTTTTAACAAGTGACTTGTTGGCCTAACTTCATCCAGAAACAGCAAATGGTCTTAAGGCAGATGCTGAGATATTCCATTGCCTAACATGTTTACTGTTCCCTTCCAATATTTTTTAAACCTAACTTTGTGCATGTCTTCTGGTTTTTCCAGTTATTAAAAAAAAAATCAAACCGACCACATCCTTTTGTGTGTGTGAAAGTTGGCTCCTGGATTTTAGAGTCAACTTGAACGTATCCTTCAAGGACTTGAGAGTCAGCTTGAGACTTGAAGATAGAGACTTGAGACTTGATATATGGAATAAAAGACTTGGATACATCACTGCGACAAAGAGGTTGGGCAGGCAGTTGCTGGGGATATTCTCAATGGAGTCCCCACATTGAGCTGGACTTGATGTCCTGTGGTCTCTACCAAGTCTATGAGTTCTATGATTCTCCTGGCTAGAATTCCCATCTCAGTAACATCTACTAGACTAATTTAGTTGTGTCCCTCAGGAAGTTGGAGGGAATAAATTTCCATTCAAGTGTTGGTCTAGTCCTGGGGAGACATGAGCTTGAATCTTCTCTGCTATAAGTATCTCCTCATGACCTTGGGCCAATGATAATTTCCAAGTCTAAACTAACTCAAAGTTGTCGTCAGGATAATACTGAAAAGGAGAACAATGTACAGAAGGCTAGGATAAAACAACATCCAGTGAATAACATTGCAGTGAGGGCATTTTTTATTTCACAAGGTCTTTCTAGCAGTGAACTGATTGACTGTGTTAATCTGCTGCTTTTAAGTGCTCTTGGTTTGTTTAATTATTGCATTTTATGCTATTGGCAGGTGTGCTTTAATGTTATTTCAATTTGATTCATGATTGTGTGTCACTTTGAGGGCTTGTCTGGGCCATATCTTCTCTGATCTATCGCTCTCACCAAACAAATTGCCATTATCAGTAAACAAGATTTAACACCTTGGTTTCAATTTTCCTTCATTAAAAACATCTTGCCACTGTAAAACTGAATCACAATGTTCTGTTTCATTTTAGCATCAGGGCGAACACACAAGGGCATTCCATTGTATGAAACCCACAGACACTCTTGCAAATACAATCAGTACCAGAACAGCACAGTGGATAGTCTTGTTGTACAAACTGCTTCTGAATGATCAAATGCATGCAGAGGATGTATCTTTAGAAGGCTGACAGGGAACATGGATTTCATCTACATTATGTTGCAATGAAGAGGGAAGCAGGTATCAGTAGGTAAAGCATGATTTCAAGGAAAATTGCTGCTCAGATGTTTATTATCTAACAAAATGCTCAGAACAGCACTGTGCAACATAATTTGTGCCATTCCCAGCATGGGTGCAAGCAAGACAAATAAAGGATACAATTCCAAAGGTCCAGCGTATGCTATGTTCTTCCAGAGAAACATTGATTCCATCAGGAACATTTCTTTGTTCACTTCATAAAGGGAAATGCCTACTTTCAGGCTGTTGTTAGTTGTCATCAAGTTGGCTTTGATTTGTGGTAACCTTAAGAATGAGAGACCTCCCTGATCATCCACTGCCCTCCTGAAGTCTGGTAAACTCAGGACAATGGTTTCTTTGATTGAACTGATCCATTTATAATGCACTCTTCCACTTTTCTTCCATTTCCTATTTAGAATCATAGAATCTAAGTGGTCAGAAGGGATCACAAGGGCCATTTCATTCATTCTCATGACATGAATAGAAAATATAGATCTCCTGAAAGATGGCCAAACATCTGCTTAAAGAAATCCATGAAAGAGAGTTCAACACCCTCTGAAGCAATCTACTGACTCTCTAGAAGTTCTTACTGTCAAGAAGGTCTTGCTAATGTTTAGACTCAATCTCTTTTCATTTGATTCCATTGGTTCTTGTCTTTAGAGCCAGATGGCATAGTGATTTGAGTGTTGGACTACGACTCTGGAGACCAGGATTCAATTCCCAGCTCAGCCATGAAACCCACTGGGTGACTTTGGGCATGTCACATGCTCTCAGCCTCAGGGGAAGGCAAAGAAACTCCCTTGAACAAATCTTTCCAAGAAAACCCCATGATAGCTTTGCCTTAAAGTCGCCATAATTCAGAAACTACTTGAAGGCATACAACAACAACAACAACAACAACAACAACAACAACAACAGTTCATGTTACCTCTCAGTCTTCACTTCTGTCTCCTCTAGACCCCTAAACTTCCTAAAGCATTTGTATAGATCCATGTTTCCAGACTTTTTTTACCCATGTTAGTTAGTGATATCCGTCAGTTGACATCATTAGACAGCTTTAAAAAAGCTGTCAAGATGGATCTCTTCCGGCAGGCCTTTCCAGATTAACCATCCCGGCCTGGGCTCCGTGATCCCCTTTCCTCTCGTGGCCCCATCTTTAGTGATGGTTGAGGATCTCCAGAGGGACACCAGGGTTTTTAGTTTGTTTTAACTATATTTTATGTTTTGATATTGTGTTTTTAATCTGTCATATTTTTTAATACTTTTATAAGGAGGGGAGGGATTATAATGTTTTTAATTTTATATTTTACTCTGTTATATTTACTGTTGTCAACCGCCCGGATTGGTTCGCCACAGGGTGGTATACAAATAAATATTATTATTATTATTATCTGGGCACATCCAAAACATGTTAGTCATAACATGATAAATCAATCCCAATTTTCCAGTTCTCAAATATCAATTCCTGCTGTGACAATCTTGGCATAAGAGAAAAACAAAGACCAAAAAACCCTTGAATATGTTGTTGTTGTTTGCCCTCAGGTTGACTTCAACATATGAGAATTCAGGAAACAAGAGTCCACCAAGATGGTTGGTCACCTACTCTCCTGCTCAGGTCTTGCAGACTTGAGGTTGTGGCTTCTTTGATTGAAACAAACCACCTGTAGCACAGTCTTCCTCTATTCTTCCTGCCTCCTACTTTACTAAGCATTAATGTTTTTTCCAGTAAGCCACATCATGTCACAATATGCTCAAAGTAAATCAGTAGCCGACATCTAAATAGGGTAGTTAATGACTGGGTTTTTGGAGGTCACCCATTCAAATCAGAATTGATTTGACAGCAAATTATAACAACGTTTCTCTACATAAGTGGCTGGAGACTTCTGTCCTAGGTGGGATGTCAATATTCAGTTGACAGAGGTACTCGCTGTTGGGACCCCTAATCCAAGTATAGCGGTATGTCAACCGGTCCTAGACGGGGTCACATTCCCCATAAAGGACTGTGTTCGTAGCTTGGGAGTGCTCCTTGACCTGTCACTTCAGATATCAAATAAGCTAATTGTAACAGTTAGGAGTGCTTGTATCGGCTTTGGCTGATACACCAGCTGCGTCCTTTCCTGGAATCAGAGGACCTGGAGACACTAGTACATGTGCTGGTAACCTCACAGCCTGACTTCTGTAATGCGCTCTACAGGGGGCTACCCTTGTACCTAGTTCAGAAACTTCAACTAGTCCAAAATATGGCAGCCAGGCTAGTTACTGGATCAGCTAGAGATGCCCATATGACACCTATCATGAAATCTCTATACTTTGTAAAGACTGACAAGATGGATCTCTTCTGACAGGCCTTCCCTAAGTAATTCACCTGCTGACCCACTGACTTGGTCTATCTCTCCCAAGACGCCCATCTCTCTGTTGTTTCATTGTTGCTTTAATTAATTTAGATGTTATTTTAGTATTGTTTTTGTGAATTATATGTTAAGGTTGGAGGAAGGAATAAAGGGCTTTCATGGCTGGCATCCATAGTTTTTTGTGGGTTTTTCGAGCTATGTGGCCATGTTCTAGAAGAGTTTATTCCTGATGTTTCACCAGCATCTGTGGTTGGCATCTTCAAAGATGGCATCTCTGAAGATGACAGTCACAGATGCAGGCGAAATGTCAGGAATAAACTCTTCTAGAACATGGCCACAAAGCCCAAAAAACCCACAAAAATGTGTCTCATAATGCCTTCTAGGGATGTTGGGAAGCATTGCAGGGCATTCAAAATAACTTTGGAGCTCCCCAAAATGGTTCTCAGGGCTACATGTGGTTCTTGTGACACAGATTCTCTACTCCTGGTATACAGTTTTAGCCTGATGCAAATAAATGTCATTACAATGATTCTATATCCTCAAGATGAGCAATGGGTTGCCAAGTAGGTGACATGGGCTGTTCCCACACTGCAGAATTAATGCAGTTTGACATGACTTTAATTGTCATATCCCACAAAACTACAAATCCCAGAATGACACAGCATCAAGTCAAGGCAGCTAAGTTATTCTCCAGTGTAGATCCAGCCATAAACATGTGGTTAATAGTTGTGCAACCACTGTTTAGCTCCTCCTTCCATCAAGTCAAAACTGTGAATGACTGTCTGTCCTAGGGCTGCAATTACACAGCGTACAACCACCTGCACCACTATTTTTTAAATCAGCATAGTGTACCAACAGGATTGTGGTGCACAAACCTTACCAGGAAGTAAGACTGCTTTTGAATAAACACATGTAGGATTATCCTGTAAATTGTGTTTTATTTGGTCAATGCAACACATAGATTTTTATTTTTACTTTTGTGCTCTTTGTTCAGGTGCCACAAAGAAATCAATATGTGACAGCGTAACAAAAGAAACCCAATGAAACACAAGCAGAGTGATTTATTGACTCAGCAGGCTGCCAACGTTGGCGATGGTTTCTACTGACTGTACTTTAGAGATGCACTTTCTAGAACATATGTTAAAAACCATTGCCTTGCCTTAGAAAGCAAACCTGCATTCTGTCTAATTACTATTATCTGAAGTTGTATGGCATGTAAGAGTTGTGTTCACACTTGTAAACCACACAGCCAAAGTTAGCCTTTCATTCTACGAAATTAATTTATTTGCAAAATGTCTCCCAAAAACCCATAGCTCTAGTGTGGATGTAACATTATTGTTCTCCAGTTTATGACTCACATACCTTCCCTATCCATTGCTCTAATGGAATATGTCTTCCCATTTTTAAGGGTGGTGGACACAGAGAGAATTGCTCCAGGCTTCACAAGGGGAAGGGATCCATAAATGAAGGAAACCACATCAACAATTCAAAGGGCTGCACTGTTGCCAACTCATTTCTTTCACACCACTAACTTGAGCTCCATTAACATAATGGAAAAGGAGAACATACTAGGCTGGGCCTCTCAGTGTCTTTAAAAATCCTTTCTTCCCCTCCATCATTTGCTTGGACCACTGTTAAACAATAGTGCCATTTCTAATTAGTTTCTTCAGCCAGTATTCTGTAACAGCTACTCAGCTGAAAAACCTTATCTCCCTCTATGACTCTAGTCTCTAGACTCTAGACTCTAGTCTAGGGCTTTCTCTTGGTTCCATCACCATCGTGGCTATGTCTGGTAAAGACTCAAGGGAAAACCTTTGCTCCCAAGCTGTGCAATTTTCTTCTGACAGAGGTTTGGTTTGCCTCTTCTCTGCTTTCTTTCACTGGAAGGGAAGTACCTTCTGATTTAAAGAGACTTTGAGCTTCTAAGTGGTTCAGCTAGTGCCATGGCTATGCTGGTTTTTAATATGCAACAGTTTGTTTTTTTAAAAAATGTGATTTTAACTGTTCTACATTGTTTTTAAATAGATTGTTGTTTTATTTTATTTTTTAAATTGCAATCAGATTGTTTTAGCTATTTAGTTTTAACGCACAGCTTTGGGTGCCATATAGGAGAAGGGTGGGATATAAATTGAATAAATACATACAATATGATGCACACAATGCACTTTGAGGCACATTGTCTATTTCTAGTGGATGTGTATTGTACTTTGATGGACATTTCATTTTGCTTGTGCAACCTCACAACTCATTACATGACACAAGATGGCATATCACGATTGTTGTGTAACTATGAGCTTAAAGGTACCCTCTGTCTCTTCAATGTAGGATTTTGACATGACATTCTTCTCACATTTTAAAAGGCCTCTTCTTTCCAGTTTTGCTTGTACTCCAACTGTAGCATTTGCCATAGCCCCAATGCTGATGGAAATGGCATTAACGCGTCAACAACTGCTATGCTTTCTTTCCTTTTTTCTGTTTTTGCTTGTCTTCATTTGACTTCCCACTGGAGCCAATTTGTGTCATGGAAAATGTCTCCAGATGTATGAGAATCAACCAATTTATTGCATCTTGATAAAAGGCTGTGAGAAGAAATATTTCATTTCATCTCACCTCAACTTTCATTTGGTAACTCAATAACCCCATAGTCTGCTGCTTCTACACAAGTGTGAGTATGAACAAATATACTCTGATGTTGTGTTCCAAAGGGCTGCCTGTTTAGTCTAGTTGGTTTGTTTCTAGTAGGGAATCCTCTTCTAGCAACAGAAAAGGGTTTGTTATAGAATCACCAAGTTGGAAGAGGCTGGAAGGGCCATCTAATCCAACCCCTGACATGCAGGAATACACAATTAAGCACTCCCAAAAAGATGCTCATCCAATTTCTATCCAAAGAAAGAGTCCACCACCCTCCAGAGCAGTTTATTCCATTGTTCAGCAGTCCTTACAGCCAACAAGTTTGTCTGAAAGTCTAGGTAGAATCTCTTTTCTTGTAAATTGAATCTATGTACTAGTCTCTAGAGTAGCAGAAGTCAAGCTTACTCCAAAAAAGGAAAGAGATGCAGAAATCAAGCTCGCTCCAAAAGAGAAAAGAGATGAGAAGAACTGCCAGCTCGAGTCCATATACTGGGGGAAAGGTGTGATATACATAAACAACAACAACAACAAGTTCAGGGGAAGATTTCTATTTTATTTTATTTTAATTGTTTACAATAAAGCAACAATGCCATGTGCATGGGAGGAAATCTCACTAAACTCCACAAGACTTATGTGGCGGCAGGTAGGCAGGCACTGTAAATCACTGAGAATCTTACTAGATATATTCTCAAAGGCGACTTACCCTTGAAGAACCTCTGATGACCTCAGATAACTGTCGGATAGCATTTGTGCACGTTGTGATGGTTTTGTTGGTCTCTTGTTGAGTTGTGTGCCTTTATAATGGAAACAATTGGGGGAGGGAGAATAGTCAGAATCTGCAGCCAAAGTTCAAAAGTATTTTCAAGGGCCATTCATGAAACCTCACTTGCAAAAGTATTCCATATAGTGTCGGATGCTGGTGTTAACAACCAAAAGGGGAATTTGCTTATGACAAAATGTTACTTCCATGGATAAGGCAAATGTCTAGGTCTGTGTCCCATGTATTCTCTCTTGTTTCATATATATATGCAGAAGTTTAACAAATTCACAGACACTGGATTTGGGAGTGGTCAGAAGAGTCCCAGGCCTACAAGGATATTGCTGTAATTCAAAATCAGACTGTCCTTGATTTTTAAAAGGTTGTGTAAGGTGTAGGGATCCTACTGGTGCTGCAACATAATTTTACATCTCTCCCAATATTAAATATCTAGTATTAAACATTATTAAACAATATTCAGTTTTAGAATATCCTTCACCATGTTAGACTGTAGGAACAAAACTAGCAAGAAGATGCAGTCTGACTGCTTTCCCGAATACTATTCTCAAGCCTTTCAACTAAATGAAACCTGCACTCCCAATTGTTTCTGGTGTTGTCTTGCTCTTACAAAGCAGTAGTCAACATCTTCATGGGCTTTATTATATCAGACCCCTCCAGAAAGGCCAATTCAAAAATTCCTAGAAGTTGAAAAAGATTCTGCACTGCCAAATTAATTGAACTTGACACAACTTCAGTTGGCATGGCTCCATCCTATAGATTTGCACTTTGTTGTGGCAGCAGAACTCTCTGACAGAGAAGGCTAAATATCTCACAGAACCATAGATCCAGAATCACACAGCCGTGAGCCATGGCAATCAAAGAAGCATCAAATTGCATTATTTCTGCAGTGCAGGTGCAGCCTCAGCCTCTGAGCAAGCTGGGTATTTGGCTTTTGCCTTCCTGAAAATAAGATTAATTGTACTGCGTGGTATCTAAACTATTTTCTAACATAGACAAAAGATAACATAAACTTTTAGAGACAGAATTAAGAGGCATTGTTAGCGTTGCCAGATAAAATGAGAGACAGGGACCCTTTATCTTTAGTAGGTGTGTAGAAGAGGGAATTTCCACAGATGATACTTGTGGAGTAAGCAATATTAGAAGATTTTTGCATTCTCTTCCCCCCATTCTTATATAGATAGGGATTTCCTGCATGCAAGCCCCCTCTCTCTCCCCCTCTCTTTCAAACTAACCATGTGACTTAGGTCACTATCCCTTTTGGGACTTGCATTTTCACACTTTCAAAGTTTTTCTCCTGACCTGTTGGGTCCTCCATCTTCCTTCTCCATCAACTTTCCTTGGAAAGATGGTGAGATAAATATTTCTTCTTAACTTTAACTGTTCACTAGCTAGATTAGGATATAGACTCTATGTATATATAAAACAAAGCCATTAATAAACTTTTGTTTGAACTGCAAGCTACTTGTGTTGTTTTTGAATCAGTTTCAGTTCTTAGTGAAATATAGGTCCCATACAGACAGGCCAAAATAAAGCTGCTTCAGGTCACATTGGAGGTATGCTGTTTAAATGATACATGCATACTCAGAATCTGGAAGCCATGCCAAAACCACAATCCAGTCCTAAGGACTAGAGCGCAGCTTTGGCACAGCTTCCGGACTCTTATTATGCATGCATCATTTAAACAGCATACCTCCAAAGTGACCTGAAGCAGCTTTATTTTGGCCTGTCTGTATGGGGCCATAGTTAAACAAAGACATGTTTCTGATACTCTGCTGATTTAAAGCTAGACCCTAACAGGCTTGGCTTTGATATTTTTCATATTTCAATATTTTTGTTTCTTTAACTGAAGGCTAAGAAGACTCAAGTGGCATTACAAGCAACACCAGCAGAAAGTCCCTCTTCTACACAAATAGTTGGTGATAGATCAGCACCGTAGATTGTTCCCATTAAATCCAGAGTAGCTCCCCAAAAGCCAACACAGATTTACCTTCCCCAGGTAACAGAGCTACCAGCAACCTACTAATGTTTGGTTCCTTGTTTAATATCTCTTCTTTCTCCTGACATTAGAAAACAACATTTAAACACAACAGAGCTAAAAGTCTGAAGAAGGAAAATAAAACAAATAAAAGGTATCATATTAAAATGTTTTTAATTTTCAAAACAATAACATCATTTAAAGCATAACAATAAAGATAAGAAACACATATTTGTTTTGTTATTTCCCATCAAGTTGACTCTGACTTATGGAGATGCTATGAATGAGAGACTTTCAACCACTCTTTTTAGCAGTCCATTTCAAATGAGTCCATTTTCTTCCTCTTGGCTTTCTTCACTGTCCAGTTTTCATACCCATAAAATGAAATAAGAAATAATATAGCCTGGATATTCTAGGCAAAAAAAAATGGCCCACAACAAATTAATTATTAGTATTATTCTCTTGCCCTCCTTATTCTGAACCTTCAGATTCCAACACATTGCAAAACTACTCCATTTTTCAAAAACCTAATATCTATCTGATTATCTTCTTCCCCATTATTTGCTCATTTCATGATGTCTATCTCGTTCCAGTTCTTAACAAGTGATTCCCACACTAACAGAGGGACCTTCCTCTATCCCCAGTTATAACTGAAAACCATTCTTATGGCAGCCAGGAGAGACATAATCATTTCCACTTCTTCTTGCAAGATCAGTTATGATCTCACATGACAAAATAGTACAGCTAATGGAACCAAGAGTAAAATAGAACAATTTCCTCCATTTGATCCAGAACAGACTTCCAGAATGTTAGTATCTTAGGGCATGACAAATCAATGTGACCGATGCCTAGTCATAGAGAGTGATAGTACAATTGACTCTCTGTATACACCGATTTTTCATCCATGGGTTCAACCACCCATGACTTGAAATTATTAAGAAATAATATAAATTCCAAAAGCAAACCTTGTTTTTGCCATTTTATATAAGGGCCACCATTACACTTTGCTATTGTATTTAAGCCCTGGTGGCACAGTGGTTAAATGCCTGTACTGCAGCCCTTCACTCAAAACCACAAGGTTGCGAGTTCAAGACCAGCAAAAGGGCCCAAGCTCGACTCAGGCTTGCATCCTTCCGAGGAGGAAGCTAAAATGAGTACCCAGACTGTTGGGGGCAAATTAGCTTACTTGCTAATTAGCTTACTTGCTATGATCTTTGGAATAGCGGTATATAAATAAAACATATTATTATTATTATTATTATTATTATTATTATTAATGGAATTTGAGCATCAATGGATGATGATATCCATGCTGGGTCCTGAAACCCAACCCCAGTAGATACCAAGGCCCCATTGTACAATCACATTAATCCCTTGATTGCTTTCATTTGGTCAAAATGTGGTAGGTAGCCATCTAAATAGAAAAGGCATAGATCCATACAATCATGCAGTTTAGTCCCATTGGCACTGAGTCCAAATCCCTGCTTGGAACTCCAGCTAGAGCATCCCCAGCAGGTAATGCTCCAACTTCTTTTTGAAGTTATCCAGAGAAGGAAACCTCATCTTCTCTCCAGCCAAATTGCTGCACTCTCAAAATGTTCTCACTATCAAGACGTTCCTTCTAAGGTTCAAATTAAATCTACCCTCCTCTAACTTAAAATTATTAGACTTGGGGCAGCAAATAACAGGCCTGCTTCCACTTCTCTGTGACATCCTTTGAGGTATCTGAAAAGCACAATCACATCACCCCTGCATCTTCTCTTCACCAAGCCAAACATGCCCAGCTCCTTCGACCTTTCCTCATGTTTTGTCCTTCATACCCTTGCGATCCATTGCTCTTCAATGAATCTGCCCCAACTTGTTGGTATTCTTCTTAAAATGAGACACCTGGAACTGAATGAGGACTCCAGAAGAGGCCTGACTAGCACAGAAAATAGTGTCCTACTACTTCCCCTGACTTGGAAAATAGCATCTACCTTTTTTTAAATACAGCATCACACTCCTGACTCAGTTTATGATTAACAATAACCTCAACGTCATTTTGCATGTAGAACTGCTGAGCCATGTATTCCCCATATCATACCTGCGTATTTGGTTTTGGTGGCTTAAATGTAGACTTTGTCTTTCTTTAATTTTATTGTATTAGTTTCTGTCCAGTTTATCAAGGTCCTGTTGATTCCCTTCCCCACATCTTCCAATGTATTAGCTACACTTTGCAGTTTTCTGTTATCTATAACCTTGATAAGAATTCCGTCTAACCCATTATATAAGAAACTGATGATAAATATTGGAGTGTTGGCCCCATGAAAGAGCCACTCCACTCAAGACCTCACTTCAGTCTGAATTGCAGCCATTGATGACTCTTTGAGCCCCTTTTGCAAATATTTTATTTTTAGATGATCTTAGATTTCAGACAGGCTCATATGGGAGAAGGTATTCTTTTACCTGTCCATTTAGCTCAAATCAGCCTCATGAGTCTTGAAACGTGAGCAAAACAAGGCCACTTTTTAACATCAAAAATGACTCTGCACACGCACCATAGCTGATTATTCATTGGCAAAAAAAAAAAAAAAAAAGCATGAGGAACCCATTGTGAGATCTAGTTGGGCCTCAATTAATGTGCCTCCTCTGGATACAGGATTGGTAGCTTCACCTCTATGGGAAATCTTTGCAGTATATACCCATTTGCAAGAGGCACTCTCAAGAGCTTCAAAAGAGTAACACGAGTAGAACAGCTGCCTGTGATTTTTTAAAAAGAGAGAGATAGACCAATTTTATGCACAGTGCCCAACAATCCTATAAATGAGAACTTAGTGTACCATGAAGACAACATCTCCTCAGCCACAGAGCAATGCCTCAGATGCATATTACTGAACTGAAAGCAAAAGGAAAGACAAGAGGCCATAATTGTGTCCATGTGTGCCAGCCAAAGCATCCAAGATTAAAATACACAGAGCAGGCGGTCTTAGAGATGCTTTGTTACATTAAAAAAACTTGGCAGCATGGACTTCATTTAGCAACCACATAGTGATTCCGTTCATTGATGTTTCCAATGTTTATAGCACTTGCTGTTTTGAGTGTTGGGTCGATTTAATTACTCTTTTTAAAAAGATCCAGACTGAGTGGAAAGGGTCCATCTTTCCAGCACTACCAGCTACCCAACAAAACCTACTGATACAATAATGGAAATGATTAATCCAGGAAATCCAAATAGCAATGTTCCAAATGGGCTCCAAATATATTGATAGAGAGCTGGCCCCACTCAAATCTAGCAAAATGATGATGCAATGGATTACAGAACAACCCAAAGAGGGAACAAAAAGAGAGGTCAGAATTTGTGAGGCTGCAGTAGCTAACAGAACAGGGTTGCTAGTAATATTTGTTGTTTTTAATTTCCTAGACAACAACAACAATAATGGGAAGAATTATACAGAAGCACAATTGTTTTTTTCCTGCTGTTCACACATCCCAAAGTGTTCTAGTGATTATTCTGCACTGAAGTAGTTGTAATCTTTCTGTACAGGAAACATTGTTTGGCACAGAAATATGTATTTTTTAAATCAAAAACATGTTTTCTGATCAGGAAACAGTGGCTAACATTCGACCACACAGTCTATTCTGTGTAGCTTTCCAAATCTTTAGCACAAGAGAACCTCTGCTATCGTGAAGATATATATCAGGACACCAGCATTTGTGCTCCAATTCTCACTCGATATTTCTGATGCACACTAGTTTCTTCTGATGCACACTGGACTCTTCTGATGTACACCAGATGTTCCTGTTGTGCTCTAATATTAGGAAGTTATAGTCCAAAAAGCAACTTTTCCCATGTTCAGGGATATTCACTGTTGGTTTGTTTCTTTCAGTGCTTCTCAACTGCACTGAAATCATTCATAACAGATAAAATATAAGGGATATGTGCATGTAGAGACACAGACAGACAGACAGACAGACAGACACACACACACACACACACACACATTTAAAATAGCCAGAAGTAGGAGTTCTCATATCGCAGGGCTTGCCCTGGAGTCTCAAGGCTTGGATCCTTTTATCTGGATGTCAGAGCAAAGGGAGATATGTTAGGGCAGAAGTGCAGCTTGGAGATTCTCTCTCTCTCTCTCTCTCTCTCTCTTCCTGATGTGTTTTTTGTTTTTGTTTTTGTTTTTTGGTTTATTTATTTATTTACTTAATAATAATAATAATAATAATAATAATAATTAAAAAAATTTATTTGTGTTTCCCCGCCTCTCCCACTGGATCGAGGCGGGGTTACAGACTAATTAAAACCATTACACAATCTCATAAAAACAAACAAAAAATAAACTCCAATATAAAATTCTCTATAGACAACATACAATAGGGTAAGGCAGGGAATCAATCACATCGGAAACCTATTCATTATTCAGAGGGGAAGGCTTGGGAGAAGAGAAAGGTTTTAAGTCTCTTTTTGAATAATTCCAGGGGGTGTACAAGACGGAGCTCCTCGGGAAGACAATTCCACATTCGGGGGGCTGCTACAGAAAAAGCCCTCTGGAAGTAGAGGCATATCTGGAAGATGGAATTTCCATACTTGAATGATATACTGAATGCAACTGTCGTTGCAGCTTAAGGTGTCACGCTTATTAATGCCTCTTATAACATCACCCTTTCAACAATATTGAGAACTGCTTCCTGTGACATCACCAGGCAACCCTCTCTCAGGTTCAGACTCCAAAATCCTAGGACATGGAACAGTCTTGACCTGGAAATGCCAGCTAAAAGGAAACGTTTCATTCTCCATCCCAACCTTGCTTATTGTTTGAAAAGGAATCTGGTTGCAAATGTTGCTCCTTCAAGCGTATAGAATTGTCGTACGCCTGTACGGATATATAGATACAGTTCTTGCTGTATCATTGGGTGACAATCCTTGGAATCCGATTCTTTCTGCCTGAGACATCCCTTTAATTAACTTCTTCTGTCCCACAGGGAGAAGTATAGCTAATAATACAAATAATACTGACATATCTTATTACTGTTCTGTATTAAAATAAAATAAAATGTTGTGGGAGGTGAAATTCCAAAGCTTTTTAAAGTTTTAATGGAGATCCTAGCAGAATAGGAAGTAAATTAAATCTACTTATCACCCGATTTATAGATGATCTCCAAGAGTAAAGCCATGTAAGTTAATTACGCCTGACAGTATGGCATTACTGATGAGAGATACTGAACACCGAGGTTGGGTTGAGACTTAGTTTGGGATGGAGCAAGGAGAAGACAAGAACCATAGCTCAGTGGCATATTCAGGGTTCGGTCGCTGCTATCTAGATGGTCCATCTGGCTCAGTGATTTGGGCACTTTCTGCTTTGACCAAGGACATGTCTACATGAGCCAATTACATTGGTTTCACCCTGCCCTCACCACAACCTGTCTACATGACACAGGACCAAATCTTCAATTCAAATGTGCAATCTCTTCATGAGGAAACCAGTTCTACACTGAATTCATCCTACCCCTGCCTAAATTAGGATTAAAATCTCAATCTTTGCTTCAGAATTTGCAGGAAAATCCAAATAACTCTAATGCAACATTTGGTGGTTGCTTATAAACATGTCCCACTGTGGTGTCCAGCACCGCTGCCAGGAGTGTAAGTCACTCCCTCTTGAGGTCACAACAAGGTGCGCAGCTATGTGGCTAATGCTGGATAAGTCTATCTGAACTTGGAGGGAATGACTCACACTAGCAGTGGTGGGTCCACATGGCACAGTGGGACCCATGTGAAGACAGCAACCAAGCATTGCTACAGACTTTGGAAGTAATGGGGCAATTTTATGTAGAAGTCCAAAAATAATGGCCAGAATCTTGTAACTTCTCCTAATGTGACCTTTAAATATTCAAAAAGGTGTCATATTGAAGATGGAGCAAACTTGTTTCTTGCTGTTTCCAGAGGCTATGACCTGGAGCAATGGATACAAACCAGAGGAAAAGAGATTCCAGTTCAACTTTAGGAAGAATTTCCTGACAGTAAGAGCTGTTCGACAATGGAAGACACTGCCTTGAGTGTGGTGGAGTCTTCTTCTTTGGAGTTTTCAAACAGAGGCCGGATGTCCATTTTTCAGGAGTGCTTTGATTGTGTCTACCTGCATGGCAGAATGGGGTTAGACTGGATGGCCCTTGGGGTCTCTTCAAACTCTCTGATTCTGTGACTCCTCCAAACTTGACAGGAACATCATTCACACTCATGCTCCAGTTACTGGGAAATTGGATTTTCTTCTCCCCATGCAGCTGATGTCTGATAAAGTAACAACCCTCATTCCACAAACCTACTTTGTTGGGTATCAGTTGCATGGGGAAAAGGTGGTCCATTCTGCCAATGATTGGAGCACGGGTGTCTGGAATTCCCATCAGGTTTGGTGGGGGGGAGGTTGGGCCAAGAGAAGTATACTTAACTTATAATAATAAGAGCTTGTTCCCACTAGGGGAAACCCCGCGTTCTGAATCGAATCCAAGGAGTGGCGTTCATATTAGGATCCGATTTAAACCTAGAACGGTTCTAGAGCAACCCGGAATCGTCCCCACTAGAAATCGAATCCAGAAGCGGGATAAAATTTAAATCCGTGTTTTCCTCATTTAACGCGTGTTAAAAAAACACTAGGGTCCTACCTAGTGTTTTTCCCTTGATTCGAGTTAGGAACCGGAGTATTTAGATGAGAACGATAGCATTGGAATCGGGCTAGAAGGATGGGAGGAGCTGACTGTGATGGGGGCTGTCATTGGGGGAGTTGCCCTTTCTGTCCCCATCCGTCGTGGCTGTCGCCATTTTTTCTTCCCTCACCCCTTTGTCCGCTGTGGTCTTTCAATAAGAGATAAGGATTATTTTTATTTTTTATTTCAATGGTTTACAGTGCGCTTAATCTCTTCAGCGCTTTCAGCGCCTGAAGTCCGGCTTCAAGCGCTGCATCTGCAAAGGACTACAAGGCTTCTCCCGGTGGATTGCAACCTCCCTCTGTTGTGGGGGAGACCATTCTAACGGAGGAGAGGCAGAAGGGAAGGCTCCTCTCAAAGAGGCATCTGATCTCGCCCAGACGGGAAGGGCTCTGCCTGGGGGGGGGGATAGAGCCTTTCTCCCTCTCTTTCTCAAACGGAATCTGCCTTCTCCTCCAACCCTGGAAAGAGAATCTTTGGGAAGAGTGCTCCCTCCCTGCTTTTCCAGCAGCCTCCTTCATTGATCTCTGTGCTCTCTGAAGGGATTCTGCCTGGCTGTCTTAGGAGACATGAAGCAGGGATGCTGCCCTGGAAAACCTATCCCATAGTTCCTCTGGAGAGAGCTTTGGTTTCCTACTAAATTCGCTTTGCCAGAAGCATCCCCCATTGATTTCTGTGGGCTCTCTGAAGGGATTCTGCCTGGCTGTCTTAGGAGACATGAAGCAGGGATGCTGCCCTGGAAAACCTATCCCATAGTTCCTCTGGAGAGAGCTTTGGTTTCCTACTAAATTCGCATTGCCAGAAGCATCCCCCATTGATTTCTGTGGGCTCTCTTAGGAGACATGAAGCGGGGATGCTGCCCTGGAAAACCTATCCCATAGTTCCTCTGGAGAGAGCTTTGGTTTCCTACTAAATTCGGAGGGAAAATGTATATAAGGCTGACAGCGCTTATGACGTTTGATCGTTTAAGCGCCTTGATTGGTTCATTTAAAAAAAAACTGCCAAAAATACATCATTTCACAAACGGTCAATGAAATGGAAACGCTGACGAAAGTTAAATCGCTTCCAAATAATCCGGGTTAACGTTACGTCATTCTGACGTACTATTGATTGACAACTCCAAATAAGGTATGGAGGAGAAGAGTCGCTTTATTTTAACACCGATTTCATGCCAAGTGAGAACGCTTAATGAACGCTTGCAAGTAAAAAATTCGATTTAAATAAGCAGATGGGAACGATGAATAAAGCGATTCTGAAAGCGGGATAACAACTGTATTATTTTAATTCGATTTTATTAAAAATGTTTTATTTTAATTCGTATCAAATCCTAAGTGGGAACAAGCTCTAAGTATACTTAGGAATACCATATGAAAGGAACCTAATATAATCCCTCCATATATGAAGGGAACCTAATATAATAAGGGGACACGGTGGCTCAGTGGTTACGATGCTGACTCTGACAACTGCAAGATCAGCAGATTGGCAGTTCAAGGCATAGGTGCAGCATGACAGAGTGAGTTCCCATCACTAGCCCCAGCTTCTGCCAACGTAACAGTTCAGAAGCATGTAAAAGTGCAAGTGGATAAATAGACACCACTTTGGTGGAAAGATGTGTTCTGTGCAGTCATGACAACACTGGCTCCCATGGCTTAGTAATGGAGATGAGTAATAATAATAATAATAATATTTATTTGTATACCGCCCTCTGGCAAACCAATCCGGGCGGTTAACAACAGTAAAATATAAAATATGACAATTAAAAACACTTTATCCCTCCCCCCCTTAAGACAGTATTAAATAGTATAACATATTAAAAATACAATATCAAGGATAAAAACAGCAATTAAAACTAAAAACCCTGATATCCCTCTGTTGATCCTCAACCATCTCTAAGATGGGGCCACGGGAGGAATGAGGGAATCAGGGAACCTGGGAACCTGGGCCGGGATGGTTAATCTGGAAAGGCCTGCCGGAAGAGATCCGTCTTGACCGCTTTTTTAAAGCTGTCTAATGATGTCAACTGACGGATCTCATCCGGCAGGTCGTTCCAGAGTTTGGGGGCGACAGCAGAGAATGCCCTCTGGGAGGTTGCCGCAAGCCTAGATTTTAGAGGCTGCAGTAAGTTCCTCCCAGAGGACCGGAGAGCGCGGGGAGGATTGTACGGGAGGAGGCGGTCTCTAAGATAGTTTGGACCCAAGCCATTTAGGGCTTTAAAGGTGATAACCAACACCTTGTACTGGGCCCGGAAGCTGATAGGCAGCCAGTGGAGGGACCTCAAAACCGGAGTAATGTGGTCCCTCCTAAACCGGAGTAATGTGGTCCCAACTTGACAATCATTACCTTTAATACGGGATGTCTGCCAGTCCAATAAGAGACAAGATTTTGAGATGTCAAATAAAGGATATCCTAAATAATAAGGGGCACCTGACAACCCTATATGAAGTTCTAGGATTCTGGGGGGTTGCAGTCCCTAAAATATTTTTTCCCCAACTGTGCACTTACTATTTTATTGCATGCTGTCATGAGCATATATATTTATAGAAAGGTGATCTGTAAACACCATCCATGCATCCGATTGTAGGGTTTCAAAACCAGGGTGATGTCATATTATGCTTGGACAATCATCCAAGACAAACATTTATTTTCTCCAGGACCATGAACAGCGGTACCATTAGAAATTAAAAACCTTCCTCAAAGTGCTGCTTTGCTTGAACACTGCCAAGAGAACCAGAGATCTGATCTGGATAAATGAATCAACAGATTATCCAAGTCACAAGTGTCTTTTGCAGCTCTAGCAAAGAACAAATAAGCTATAACCGGGTTAGGTTGCATTTTATGACCAAGGAAGGCCACCTCAATTTGTCCTCTAGTTTTTGTTTTTCCCCTCCTTCTGTTTATATATGAAGAGACAAATTAGAGCATCCTGCATTTATATAGCCAGGAGGCATTTATTGCTGAAATAAACACAGTGGAAATGCAAGCAAGAAAACCTACCCACTGTACAGTCTTGGGACCACAAAACAAACTCCAGCCTCATGTCCCAAATTACACCCAGATTGATGCTTAAAGCATGTTGTTGGTTTTAAGCACAGGACATAATTTTCTACCATAGAGCATCTGGATGAATAAAATGCACTGTGAGCTATTGTTCCTGTGATTCTCTTTGCTTTGATCTCTTTGGTATTACAGTGGAGCCTTGTTATACACTGGGGTTTGGTTCCAAGATCCCCCCTGTATAACAAAATCCGTGTATGCTCAAGTCCCATTGAATATAATGACATAGCAAAATGGTGTCCCTTATACAAAATGGAAAATCAAGGTTTGATAATTGAAATTTATACTTTTTTTGAACATTTTCAAACCGTGTATGCTTGAATCCGTGTATAAAAAATCCGTGTATAAGAAGGGCCGACTGTACAGTTTTACCAATTTAAGAGGGAGCCCAAAGTCCTGCAATTACCAAACCATTGCTACTGCTGTGGATAGCAGCCATGTTTTCATAGGGACCATGCTTTTGTTCATTTGATATGTGGCACTGGAGGAGAGTTCTACAGATACTGTGGACTGCCAAAAAGACAAATCAATGGGTCCAAGAGCAAATCAAGCCTGAACTCCCCTTAAAAGCCAAAATGACTTCACAAAGATTATTGTACTTTGAGCATACCATAAGAAGAATTGGCTCATAGGAAAAGACAATAATGCTTGGTAAGGAGGAAGGCAAAATGAAAACAGGAAGACCATATTACGGATAGATAGACTTAATCAAGAAAGCCACAGACCACATGCTGTCCTTCAAGGCTGTCTTTGTGTCCCCTAGGATCCCAAAGCAACCTGGTTTTTGGCGGGAAATCAGATTTCCCCCCTAAATATCCCCTAATGTACCATTGGGAGACTGTTTTGCATATTTTGCATCCTTCTGTTTTAGGTCCGAGAGAGAGGATATCTTTTCTTACAGGAAGTGACCCAAAAATTAGAATGTCAAAATAAATAAATAATTGCTTTCCAGAATAACCTACATTACTTTTGCACCAAATAAAAGTTTCTGGAAATAGTGTTTTATTTTGCAAAATAAGTGTTCAACAAGGACATGATTTTCACTCAAAACCCCACATGCATTTGTATGCATGAATAATGGGGGCGATGGAAATATTTGATTTCTCCACCAGCAAGGAGATAGCTCTGAAAATTATGTGTCCTCACATACAATGATGAAACAATTGAACATTTACATACCTACCATTTTCCAGAACAAGGGTGGGAATTGTGCAGTTCTCCTAATGTTGTTGAGCTGCAACGTTTAGCAACACTAGCCAGGACAACCAGTGAAGATGAATTCGTGGAAATTAAATAAACATCTGGAGAACCACATAATTCTACGTCCAAAAGAATCCAACCAAACTTAAGTGACATAAACCACTGGCAGCAACACTCTTATTGGGAAACATGTAGTATGCATCCCATGTTCTGATGAAGACTAAGACTTAGGCCACCATACAAACAGTTGTGTAGTTTCAAATGTGGCTAATCCTCCCACTCCACCCCAAAACACACCTATACAGTCCTCTCTCAAACTTTGACTTGTCAGGAGAGGAGTTGTTCAACTATTGAGCAATGGATGAGATCAAGGTCTTATGCCTCTTCAGTGCTCAGTTGCACAACTTTGGGATGCAAAGTAACCACCACTATTTGCCTTCAAGTCAACTATGACTTTTGGCTACCCTCACATAGGTTTTTTTGCCCAAGTTTATTCAGAGGATTTTCCATTCCCTGTATCTGTTACAAAGAAGGTGTGACTTGCCCAAGATCACCCAGTAGATTTCCATAGTGAAGGGGTGCTTTGAACCCTTGTCTTCCAGGGTCACAGTTCAACAGTGAAACCATTACACCAAGCTGATGCATATTAATACCGTGCTACAGAATACTGGCTGGTGTGCCAAACCCATTCAGAATCCATGTTTCATTTCAATCTAATTCGAACTAATATCTCCATGGGAGACAGTCAGCCCTGTTATAATTTTCCACCAACACCAAGAAATCTACAGCTCAGAATCAAAAGGACAGAAACAGTCTTATGTTTGATTGGGGGGAAAAACAAAACCCCATGTTGATCCGAGGATGAGATTAAAGTGTGCACAGTAAATTATTGAAACCATCCTCAGGAGGGAGGCTTTAGATATTCTGAAAATTGATTAAAATCAGCTTTGCTCCCTCCAGAACAGGTTATGTAAGGGCACATGACTGGGGAAAAATAATGTGCTTTGCAGCGAGTCAGTGGGGAATCCAATTCTATTAAAGAACTCTACCGCTATTTCCTTCACACAGGGCAACTGCTTGATGAAATCTTCCAACTGGTGCTAATGGATAGTCCAGCTCTTGTCAGATTTCGGCATCAAGAATCTTGAGAATGCAAATGGACCTCCACATAGCAATGGAGTGGGGAGGACACAACCATGCAAGAGAACCAAAAGTGCTAAAATCAGAGGGGAGAGTCCCACCAGAGCTGAAGAGACTGGCAAAGCAATGGAGAATGCATGAAGGCTTCACATCTAAAAGCCCAAGCTGTGACTCTGAGCATCATCACTTAAGTTATATCAAAGTGTGTGATTGGTAAACCATAAAAAGGAGGACAGAAGAGGGAATAGGGCAGAAATATTTTAAAGACAATCCGGTTTTCAAATCATGTTATCTCTTTAGTTTCGTAGATACTTTTGACTACCATATACTGTAACATCCCCTCCATCATTCTTAGATACAGATATAGATACAGATGAAATAGATATATAGTCCAGATTTGGAAAATGGATTTCTGGAGAACATAGCTACTGTATATATTTGTGTATAAGTCAACATCATATATATGTTGAGGTTTTGGGGCCACACCTATGGATTTCAAAATGACCTGTGGATAACTCAGGGTAAAACACAAAGGAAAGTAGCAGAGGATATAAAAGGATGAAGCAAACGCAAACAATGCTAAAACATTTGCAAAATTCCAGCAGGCCAAACTAGAAGGCTGGATGGATGAAGAGAGGACTATGGGAAATGTTAGTTGTGTGAAATGCAGTGGAGGAAACCAGATATTTAGAGATATGTGGGCTTCTCTGTAAGAGAACTTTGATGCAACAACAAACTACAAATGCTAGGATTCCACAGCATGGAGCCATAACAGTCAAAGCGATATCAACCTGTGTTAATTCTGCAGTGTTCAGCAGCCCTAATAGTTAGCTCACAAAATCTCTCTTCAGTTGTCCTGTATTTTCCCCTACCTATCCAATCCTATCTCTGTCTCTGACTGGCCCTATCTAACTCTTTTAGAGACAAGCCTCCAGCTTTTATATTTATCCCCCCATCCCTATCCGCTCCCCCTTTACAACACGCCATGAACTGTGTTTGGCTGGCTTTACCCGCCCTGCCCAGCTTCTTGCTTTGCAGCAGTATACACTGCTGCAAAACCTTCTTGGAGGTGGCAGGTGATCTAGAAAACAATTAAAAATAAATTAAGTAAGCAACAATCAAGTGTGTTGAAGTTAAGAACTGTTACGTTCTTTCCCATCTCCTTTTTAAAAAATTCTATTGTTCTTTTTGTAGAAAAATAAAATAAAATCATGAACCAAACGGAGCTCCCCGTTCTCCACACAAATTCATTTATGAGTTCACTTTATCTACCTGACCTCTACTCGCTCTTGGGCATCAGCTGTCTAATTATTCATAGCTCCTGCTGCAGGACACTGTTTCTATTATCTTCTATTTATAATCCACGTTGTCGGAGAACAAAGCCCGCTGAATGCGCAGGAGTGCTTTTCTGTGTCTCTTTCTCTGTCCCTCAACCATTCTGCCCCTATCACCTCCACAGGTGGTCCCTATCCAGTTTCTCCTTTAACCTTTTTGTCTTTTCTCACCAAGGCTTATTTCAGATTGCCAGCCACATCTCCCTAGGGGTATCAGAGCCAAGCATTGGAGAGGCATCAGATGCTCTCCAAAAGGTATAATTTAACCTTCAATTCCCTGATTTTGTAGAGCTTGTAACCACACACAACCAACTCCTGTGGGTCTCTTTTTGCTGGCCATGCTTATCCTGTAGTATGAGACCAAAATATTTTGGAGATATGAGGTGGGCAAAGTGTAGCCGGGGGCAATCTCTGACCCTCCAAAGCTGCTTCTGTGACACCCAGCTCTCCTTTCACTCCCTCGGACGAACCCTTTTTTCTTATGAAAAATGACCAAATTTCCTTCTTGGAAGTCTCCAAGAACAGCAATTCATCCTGTTTAATGTGAAAGGCACATTCCAGGACCATTTGCATATAACAAAAATCGTAGATAACTGTGAATGCTATTTTTGTTCGCCAAAACGAACGATGCAACATCACATCACAGGGATCAAAAGCCATTGGTATTGACTTTCATATGTTCATTGTTGCTGTTGTTGTGTGCCTTCAAGTTGTTTCTGACTTATGGCAACCCTAAAGTGGGGTTTTCATGGGGTTTTCTTGCCAAGTTTCTTCAGAGAGGGTTTGTCATTGCAAAGGTACAAGAAGCGTCTTCAGTTTTCCCTTTCACTTTCTTTTTAAAAAGGGGTCTCTTAGATCTAAAGGTGTCTGGAGAAGGTAGCAGGGAGGGGGGTCTCAAATAGATTTAGATTTGTTGCCTAAAAGCAACAAAAACGGTCCTGAGGGGGCAAATATTGCCCATCAGTCACACTTTGCCTAACCCTCATATAGAGAATGAGTCTTTGTTTTCCTGAGCCTTTAAGAAATAAGAAACACCACTTTTCCAAGAAATCCACACTGGATTTTTTTTAAGCCCTCAAAGGGGGAAAAATAAAGAGGGTGATGGCATTTCCATTATTTTTTAGTTATAAAATTCCTTGGAGCTGTTGTTGTTATTCCTGCCACCACCACACCATCCTTATTGCCTCTGTTTACACTCCATCCCCCCCCCCCCCAAAAAAATGGGACTCAAAACTACAGCTTCTCAAATAAAGTATTCTATTATCAACAACAACCTGTATCCATGAATACTTTGGATCTTCTTGATTCTCACCCCACTTTCATTCATTTATTTTTGCATGTCAAATTATAATTTCTATTTCCACTTGTACCAGTTGCAAGATGTATCTGTTGCAAACTTGAAAGCCATCCACCACATGTATGGGAAAGTTTACCCTGTGTATTGCAAGGTGAAATTCAGCACAGAGAGCAGGGAGGGAGGAAACCAAGAGTAAACCTCCTCAGGGAGGGTGAGTTTCAGGCCATGGATAAAAATAAGGAAGGAAGAGAAAGCATATGTCTCAATCTGTGTGCATTCCCCAATTTTGATGCTAAAAGGGTCTGTGTGTTGCCAAATGATGATTTTAAAGCCTCGAAGCAAAAGGGGCAGGAGGTTGAAAGAAAGCAGAAAGCTAGAAAATGCAAGGTCAAGTTGAATTCTCATCTGCTATTGCTGTTTCTAAGGAATTCTTAGGAATTTAAAGCAAGTAGTGTCAGGTTAAATATCTGGTATGCAGAATGGAAGACCCAAATCTAACTTCTCATTCCCCTCAGAGGAGGTAAAGAGATTTTAACGCAGAAGAAATTCCTGCTAGAGAGAAAGAAAGAAAGAAAGAAAGAGAGAGAGAGAGGGAGGGAGGGAGGGAGGGAGGGGGGGAGGGGGAACATATTTTAAAAGCAACAGACATTATGATATTGCTACCATTTCACAATACAAATTCTTCTTGTTTCTCCTATAAAGTAAAGTGTTTATTCTTTCCATATGTTCAAGGCATATCAGGGGTTGATGTGTTCTTGCTGTTGCAAAGGCCACAAAGATTCAAGGGGAGCTTCTCCAGTTCCAATTTGGCAGGGACAGCCCCAATTAATTCTCTGCCATCTCAATTTTTTGCCTGATTCTAAAATGTCCCGGTTTCTCTCTCCTCCTCTTGCTTTCTCCCTTGTCAGGTGTTACATATGCACCTTGCCTGCTATAAAATATTGGGTGGTTGGTGTGATGGGTTAAACAGTGGAACAGGTTATTGCTGAGATATGGCGATCTCAGATACAGGTGAACAGAGAATACTGGAGGTGAGGCAGGCATGAGTCAAGCCTGCTGAAGGTTGATTCTGTGAAAAGAATCTCGCTGTAACAACAAAGAAGGGGTAGTATGGGAATGAGAAGAACAAATGTAATTGATCATAACAAATGTGAATTGACACCACCATGGCTGCAGAAACATTCTGGTTTGGCACCACTTTAATGCCCATGGTTCAATGATATGGAATTCTGGGAAGGGCAGTTTGGTAAAGTGGTGTCCAACTGGATTATTTCTGCTGTGCGGATGCAGCCCATGAGTTTGAAATTGGTTACAGTTCAATTAGGCAATGTTAACGGTTGCTATCCAGTTCTGACAATGAACATCTCTGGACTGGATCTGTAGTTTCTTAATAAAGGTCTTCTTTAAACTGCTGAATCCTGGATTTCTGAACTTGGTATCCTGCCAGACTTGACGCTCCTCAGTTTACTCCCATTGAGTGCAAAAAGTAGTTTGCATTCACATTACTGTGAAAGGAGAGGAGTCTTGTAGGCTGAGGCAAAAGCAAACTGAGGCAGGCTCTCCTAGTTTGTGTGTTCTTCCCCATTAATAACCTTTGCCATCTTTATCACATTCCAATGTTGCTTAGCCACACGTCTCCTGGTTTCTGTCTGCGAAATGTTGAGAGTATGCAAACCCTACTGATCACATCTTTTCAATGGGCAGTGGGGCTTGAATATAAGTGAAGACATCAGTGGTGATGGTTCAGCATGTTGAATTACCCATTTGGGTTTGGAGAGTAAGGCTTGTTGGACGAATTGTCAGAGATGATGGCATGCCTCCTAACAGCTATGAAGCAATTTTCATAATCACTTGTCACACTGGGGCTAATTTCACCATTAAAGAGAGATTAAAGCACATTTAAAGCATCCTGCAAATAAAGCAAAAATGGCAAGTAATTGCACAAATGATTGTCACGCACAATTGCATAAATAAAGTGATATTGGAAATGCATTGTTGCTGAAATCTTGAAAGTAAAAAGATGCACATTAATGCTTGTTTGTGGCCACTTTAATGGCAGGTTTTGTGTGACATCATGTGAAATCGTTTTGCATAATTATGAGATATTTCTGGGATATTCACGGGATAAATTCCCAATCTCCTTTATGTGATAAACCCCAGAGCTACTGCATCTTTGAATTCTGGATCAATACAGGAGGGGGAGTTAAGGACAACACAAAATGGCTGAGGCCTTCAAGGTCTGATGTGGACTTTCTAGGACCATATGACTGAGCATTGTGGGAAACTGGGGTGTTGAAATACAAATGAATCTTTGGACCAGAGGCAATTCTTTTGGTTTCAAGAGAAGATAGGACTTTGTGGCATACTTGGAAGGTTACCTGTATGTCACAAATTTGGGAGCAAAGGTTGCAGAGAAATTACCAGATTCATCTCGTATGTTGCTATTGTAAAGCTAATTAATCCTTAGGAAGAATAACATGGGTGGGGGACTTGAATTTAATGACAGGAATCTATAAAGCTGCACTGAAGATTTTCTCTGATCTTCCCACTCAAACTGTGATCTATCAATCTGTCTGCAAATCTACTGAGCATTTCCCAAGCTCAATGCTGATGTCTGAAGTTAGGATGTGAATGGAACAGAAGTCTAACTAGTAGCTAGGTATGGGAAGAGTATTCAAAAATATTTCAATAACAGACCCCCAAAATGATTTCCCTGATATCAGGAAATTCTGCAAAGAAAAATCCTGGGCAGATGAGAATCTTCAATTTGGGATTTATTCTGTGCCAGGAAAAAATGCGCACAGTTTTCTGCTCATAGAATATTATTTTATATGCAGAAAATAACATTTCTGCTAAGAAAATGCCATTTCTGCTCCAAGTCAAGTGCAGATTTCTTCTTCATCTGCAAATACCATTTTCAAAAATTTAGAAGTAAGTTCAGAGCTCAGCTTACTCCTAGGTAAATGAGCTTGGCCACATATGTCCTGACTTTCATCTCTAAAATGTTGGAGGCTATGATATGTGTGTGTTCATGTGTGTGTATAGGCTGATTTTGGACTGGATTTTCAGAAGGTAATAAAACACACATTTTGATGTATGTTTGCAGGTGTGTAATACTGGATAATGTGGAAAGCAGTAGGAAAGGAGGGAGTTTACATTACATGTATGCTGACAATTAGGGAAGCCACAACCCTGAGATTTCAAGACATGATTTCAAGATGCTTAGAGGTGTCTCAGCATGGACAAAAATAAACTTTCCCATCCTGTTCCCACACTGACTTGTTTAGATGATGCACGGGGCCAAAACAGCTGGAACATGGGCTCAACCTGTGCTCCAGGGCAATTCTCCATAACCAAAAGAGTCAATTTTAATCCAGGTCAGGCTAGAAATTCAGGAAAAGCCCCTGGAAATGTGGACCACAGGGGGAGAAGCATTGGGGGCAGGTGAGCCACTGATCTCTTCCTTACCAGAACTTCCAATTTGCTAAAGCAAATTTACTTTCAAGTTTGTGTGGTTCCTCCAGCACCATGTGCTAATGTGCGTCCATGCAATCAACTTGCACATCTGCAAAAGGATCACATGGGCACACATTAGCACTCCAGTACCATCAGTACAGTGCACCAACACATACTGATCACACAAATGCACATTTGCACAATAGTAAATGCAGACAGTGCATGGGTGTCAGCCCATTGTGCAGACTGCTCATCCTCCTGTAGATCTGGAAGCCCCAAAGGTAAGCCAAGTATTCCTATCAGTGCAGAGAAAACTTCATCCATAAGCTATCATAACTGAAAGTCAATTTGATGACCAACAACAACAACAACACATGGCTGTCCCAATATTCTTTTTCTTTCATTGATCCCACCTCCCACAGTTTATTTAAGAATTAAGTAAAGTGCCAGCTAGGCTGCTTCCACTTTTATGGTATCTTTAAAAGGCTAAGTTCCAGGAACAGTTCCTACAAATGCAAAATGAATTTATTGCCTTGAGCAACTGGATGGGCAAGATTTGTGTTTTCTTCAGAGAAGAAGCATTTTTATCACATCCCAGAACTGATGTGTGTGTGTGTGCGGGGAAAGTCTAACAGGCAACCTTGTCTAGTTCTGGGCATCTAGAGGACATTTCTTATATTCATGAGAGGAGAAGAATTCATAATGATATATATGTTTTTCTATCATATCTAACAGGTCTTTTAAAAAAGTATCCTAAGATAAATGACCCAAAATATTGCAGGCCCATATTCTACACTGCTTACTTAGTGACGCATGCACAACTATGCAGCGTCTCCTGGACCAACCCTCTCTCCCAAACTTAGGTGTCTACCACAATAACAAATAGGGGATATACGTTTGCGCATTTTAGTTATATATTTTTAGACATGTATAATTTTATGCTGTTTTTACTTTTAATTGTTTTAAAACATTTATTTGAAAGGTGTTTTTTTTAATGCTTTTCTTTGTGAGCTGCCTTGAGTCCCTTTCTGGGAGAAAGGCAGCATAAAAATGAAAATGAAAATAAAATAAAATAGAAATGTAACTACTATATAAAGGAGCCAGTATAGTGTACTGATTTGAATGTCAGACTATGATTTTGGAGACCAAGGTTCACATCCCCACTCAGCCATGGAAGACCGTTGGGTAATCTAGGGTAAGTCACACTCTCTCAGCCTCAGAGGAAGGCAAATGCCCTCTGAACAAATCTTGCCAAGAAAACCCTGTGACAAGTTCACTTCAGGGTTGCCATAAACTGGAAATGACTTTAAGGAATACAAGATGTCTCTACCCCCTCTCTATCTATCTGTCCATACATGGTCAGGGGATCCAGAACTGTTTCCCTTTACTTTTCAATGTTTCAGCAATTTGGATGACAAATTGTGCCTACAGAATAATAAAACTGTAGACTTGGAAAGCATTCCCAAGGGCCACCTAATCCAATTCCATGTCAATGTAGATGATCCAAACCAGTGGTTTCCAAATTCTGGTCCTCCAGATGTTTTGGATTTCAGTTCCCAGAATCCTCAACCTTTGGCCAAGCTGGCTGTGGCTTCTGGGAATAGATGTCCAAAACACCCGGAGGAGCAATGTTTGGGAACCTTTTAGCCAAATCAAAGACAAGAACTGCCTGAATAACTATCTGTAAGCCATTCTGAGAGCCTTGAGGGCTGAAGAACAGGGTATAAATACAGTAAATAAAGAATATAGAAAGAATAATCCAACCTCTGCTTAAAAATCTGTGTCGAAAGAACTTCTCTAGCCTGTTCTATCCACAAAGAGCTCACACCATCAGGAGAATCTTTCTAATATTCAATTGACTCTCTCACCAATGGGTTTGGCTAGTTCAGGGGGGAAAATACCAGTTCAGTGTCAATGAGGCACTTGGCAAAAAGGCTGGATAGCTTGCTGTGTCCCAGATATCCCTGGAAACCTTGCCAGAAATCTACACAGATATCTTTTTAAAAACATTTTAATATTTTAAAAGGTCACCTCCTAAATGATTATATGTCTAACCAAGGAAAATGGTTTCTTGGAAAGTTAGCAGTGTCCTTTTAAACTGAAGATTAGATTTATAATTGAAATGCAAACTGACCTTTATGCAATGGCAGTGAACTTGGCAAGTTGATTGTTGCCACCCAAGTGGCCTTCTTCTTCTGTTGCCTCTCCTGCTACCACTAAATAAAGCTACTCAGTTTGGCTTTCCAATTTAACCTAGCACATCACCTAAATTTTCTCTCAATCTTTGTCAATGTAGCTTCTGCTTTGCATTTTTGCCAAAGGATTGGGGGGGGGGATCCTACTATACTGGCAGGCTGTGCATTTTAAAAAATGGGGGAATCACCCACTGAATGGTTCTCTGTTCCAAGATTGGTACAGAATCAATCAATCGATTAATCAATCTGTATAGGATCTAATAGTCTGGGGGGGGGGCAGAGTAGTGTGGTCCAATGTGGCTTCCAGCTACCTTCCATGATCCTAAAATGACAATCTGCATACCCCAAATCCTTGGGGCACAGTTTGCCATTCCAAGGCTATTTGCATCTGCATCTTTTCCAGACCCAAAATAGCAAAAGAAAGTTGCTTCCTGATCACTTGCTGATTCTTTTTTTTAAAGTCCTCTTCTGGTATGAGCCAAGGGAGGCAAAATAATAAAATGGACCTTCCACCTCCAAAGCCCCTCCTTGCAGTATGTTATGTATTACAATATTAATATATTAAAATATATCTAAATATATCTTTAAAATTAGATGCTTCATAGACACGCATGCAAACACACAATGGATCTGTCCCATCCATGGACAGCCTTGTTGTGACAGAAGCAAAGCCTGGTCCATCCCAGTTTGTTGTGGTGGTGGTGGTGTGCCTTCAAGTTGTTTCTGACCTATGGCGACCATAAGGTGAATCTATGATGGGGTTTTTTAGGGGGGGGGTAAATTTCTACAGAGGAGGTTTGTCATTGCCACCATCTAAGACTTCTTCTTTTTCTTCTTCTTCATGACTGGGAAAAGAATAATGGAGAACATTCTTTCAATCTCTGTTCTCAGCTAACATGTGGTCCAATGAAAAAGAGGGGGAAAAATGGATGAAACAAGGAAAGCTTCCATGTGTTTTAAACACACATGTAAAATTTGGAAAGCAAGAACTGGCGCTTCAGTCTATTTAGTGTACCAATACTATCCAAATTATCCAAAGTAAAAGAGCCTGATTTGAGTGTCTGCTACGTCCTCCTACACTGCATATTACAGTGACAACTACAGGCTGACTCTGGCTCCCCCCTGCTAAGTTTTCTCAGTCTTTTAGTAGCCACATCTATCTGCTGGCTCAGGTTCAGCCTGTGCTTGAGTAACACACTTAGATCCCTTCCCAGACTTACCATCACCAAGACAAGTCTCCCTTGCCCTTTCTTTTTCTGCCTTTGATTTTGTGTTTGACTGCAGGACACTTTCTTTACTGAGCAAGGGATGAAAGATCTCTAGCTGAGACCACAAAGAACCAAGACCAATCAGAGAAGGCAGTACAAGGATAGAAGAGAAAATATCTGGACCCAGTTGACTGTTCAGTCTAGATGCAGCTGAAAAGAATATCCACCTTCTTACCCTTAACACAATGAAACACATGGGCCAAGATCCTATACTCACACTTTACACTTATGCAGCAACTGCACAGTGTTGCCTTGTTAGTGAATGGTCCAAACAAATATGCAACCCAATATACTGGACATCCATGCATGGTGCATATGTGGCATCAATCCACAAGCAGTGTCCAGTGACACCAGACATCTAACTTCACTTCCACAACCATGAACTTAACACTGAGGTCTCACATTGGCCAAAAATCTTCAGCCACTTCCACGGAAAAACTTATGCATGTGTATGATACCAACAAGGACAAGTCACAGTCTCTCAGCCGCAGAGGATGGCAATAGCATACTCTTGGAAAGTTTCTTCCTTTCTAAATAAACTTGCCAAGAAAACCCTGTGATGGATTTGCCTTAGGGTCACCATAAGTCAGAAACAATTTGAAGGGATACAACATGAACAAAATGCCAATAGGATTCCATTCATTAAGATTAATATGTTGGAACTTTTTCTTTTTGCATGAAAATATTAAATCAGCGAAGATTTATGTCTCCACTAAAAGACAGCATCCTAACTTTACTCTTTTAGCAGCCCTGCTATATCGTGATGGACAACTTGGTGCTCAGTAATATCAGGTGATACACTGATGCTTCAGAATTACAAGGCAGTCAAGATGCTGAGTGTCAGGCATTCAGCACCTGCATTCTTTATCACCCACACTTCATAATGGAGTGATCATGTTGTGAATGTAGCTTTCTGAGCTATGGAACATTATATGATAAACAGGCAGCACTCTCAGCATCAACTACATTAACTTGTCTTTTTTTTCCCAAAAAGAATGGGAGTGTGGTCTGCAATTTGTTCCAGTTACAAGGCCAGTTACATTAGTTTGATACCGAAACCTAACATACATAATTCTGCAGATACTATGGATGCTAAAAAAAAAAAAAAGACAGGCGAATGCCTCCTAGAACAAAGCAGGCCAAGTCAAAATGACTAAATTGAGATTATTGGATTTTGGCCATATTATGAGAAGACATGACTCACTAGTAAAGATGATAATGCTTGGAAAGGTTAACAGAAGTAGGAAAAGAGGAAGATCACCTTACACATGGATAGACTCCATCAAAGAAGTAATGGTTGTCCTGAGTCTGCAAGACCTCTGCAGGGCAGTTGATGTCAGAGAGTGACTTGGAAGTCACCATATGACAAAGTTGATTTCATGGCAGTAAACAACAACTGCTAAGTCTCAGTGGCAATGTTAACATGCCTTGATTCAACACTGCACTGCTAAGATTATCTTTTTGGCCCATGGTTTGGATCATGTTATCTCACCTTCTGATATCTCTTCACTGGCCACCTGTTCCTTTTAGGATTCAGTACAAGCCTCTTGTTTCAATATAACCAAGCTCTTCCCATCTTTCAACCCACCTTTCAACCCATATTTCTTTTTACCAGCCTACTTGGGATCTGCATTCTCTTTTTTAATTTTTTTTATTTAGAATAAAGTATTACACATAAAGAAAGAAGTAAAAAAAGAGAGAGAGAGAAAGAAAAAACCCAGAAAAAAACCATAAAACAATACACATATTAGACATTTACAAAGTATACAGATTAAATAGATACATATTTACATAAGATAATCGACATTGTTCCTTTCTATCTCTACTTCCTTTACAATTGGAATCTGCATTCTAGAAGCTCTAAGCATCTCACTCAGCCAAGGTTTTCTTGTAAGTTTGTTTTACACTATGGTTTGTTTATTTTTATGTTTCTATATTGATAATTGTATTGGCTTATTTTTTCATTTATATTACTCTTTCCTCTGTGTGTGTGTGTGTGTGTCTCTGTGTGTGTTTTAGGGTGCATGCCATTAGCAGGATGTTGTTGTTGTTGTTGTTTTACTTTGTAACATCTCATTTACACTGATGGTGCTATATGCTTATTAATATGTTTATATTAGTGTGATGATGATGGTGAATTCAAGCAGAACTGAGCCAAGACCAAACTAATTGGTCTTTTTAAAGGCAATTTTGTGTTACATATTGCAATCCAGTCTCCATCACCTTAACTCTGTTTTATTCCCCTCAGTAGTCTCTGCTTCTTAACACTGTTTTGTTCTTCCCTCTGCCTTCACTCTTTATCTTCATTTGCCCTCGCTGCATTTCTAAGCGGACAGGTAGCTGTGATTTTTCTGATGTCATCATAATGGAACATATTCCGGTTGTCACAGCTAACTAGATGAAATGGCAGCGGAGGCAAGTGGAAGTGACTACTGTGTGGGTGAGGAAGGAAAACAACAAAAATAGGAGACGAGTCAGAGCTGGGGAATAAAGGAGCAAAGGCCATTGGACTAAATTAAAGGCTTAGCCATTTTTGCTTTGTAATGTGTCCTGTTTTGAACATACAGTCAGCCCTTCATATCCACAGATTTTGCATCCACAGATTCAACCATCAATCACACACATACACACATATAAATCCAAATACCAAACCTTGATTTTGCCATTTCATATACGGGACACAATCTTATTGCACTACTGTATACAGATGGGGCTTGAGCACTCACAGATTTTGGTATCCACAGGGGCCCAGGGACCATACCCCAGAAAATACCAAGGGCCCAATGTATCACTTACAAGGCATATTTTTAAAGCAACTGGCCAAGATCCTATATCACTGACTGTCATGTCCTACCTCTGGGACCCTGGTACAGATTGACAATGACAATGACTTTTCAAACAGAGTGACAGGGAGAGCTACTAGTGCCAGAGACAGAAGACCTCCCGGCAGCCACAGCCTGACATAGATGGAGATACGGAGCTGATAGTATCAGGCCCAGCAGAGCATCATTGAGAGAAATGCTCATCAATCACACAGCACCTGCAGGAGGCTGCCAGACCATAAACAGCCCACCATCTTGCTCAAAAAGCTGTTGCTGACTACTGACCTCCTTGGTAGAAGCAACATTCGTGTCTCCTGTTCTTGTTTGTACTTTTGACTTGCTATGTTTCTCGACTATGCTCTTGTATCTCCCTTTGGTCCAGTTGCCTGGATTTATTGTTGCGTATGACCTGGACTGAACAAAATTCCCTTCCTCAGCCTTCTTGCTGGTGAGTCACATTGCTCCCTGTGTGTGTCTTGGCTCTATATTTTCCTGCATTTCTGAGGCTCTGGTTGTTCCCTGAGAACAAAGCAGGAAACCCATTTAGTTGCAAATGAAAGATAATGTAAGCAGAAGGGATGCAACACAAGCTGAATTAATAATGCAGTTTGACACCACTTTCATGGTCATGTCTCAATGCTACCGAATTATGGGACTTGTAGTTTTGTGAGACATTTAGCCTTCTCTGTCAGCAAACTTTGCTGCCACAACAAACTATACAGTACATTCCAGCATTCGATAGAATGGAGCCATGACAGTTAAAGCATTGTCAAATGGTATTAATTCTACCTGTGCTCCAGACTGACTTTTTGATGTTTCATTTTGCTCAGCTTTGACTGCAGCTTTTCAACAGCTTGATCCCAGGTATCTGTCCAAGGTCCTGAAATACTCTCAGAAGGAACAAAAGTTTTGGAAGAAATAATGTGATGAAAAAGAATATGGACTTCCAGATGATGTTGGGCTTCAGGTCCCAACCACTGAAGCAAGTACAGCCAAGGCTTACTGGGAGTTGCAGTACAACATTTAGAGAGCCACAAGATTCCCAGCATGGTCTGAATAGCCTAAAGGCATCAGAGTGCATCTGATCTTAGAAGCTAAGCCGGAACAGCCCTGGTTATTAATTGGATGGGAGACTGTCAACAAATACCAGGTGTTGTTGGCTGTAGTTTAGAAGTAGGAACAGATAAAATCACTTCTAATTATTACTTACCTAAGAAAATGATATGAAATTCAAGGGATAGCCATAAGTCAACAGGAGACTTGAAGGTGCATTGTTGTTGTTCTTGGGTGTTTCAAAATCCTTTCAGTTATGGTGACTCCAACCCAATCATGGGGGTTTCTTGGGGAGATTTGTTCAGAGGGGTTTTGCTTTTTCCATCCTCTGAGGCTGAGAGAGAGGGCTTTGCCCAATCACCCAGTGAGGATTCAGACCCAAACCACTCAATGCTCAAACCACTACACCACACTGGCTCTCAGATGTGCATACACACGCATAAGACTCCCATCAGAACTTGGTGAATGAGCAGATACAAAACAGGATAACCTAAGGAATTCAAACCAGAAACCTCTATGGAAGAGAAAACTTCAATCTACATTAACAGAATATTTCAAGCCTTAAACAGGTAAATTAGGAAGACCTTGTAATACCAAGTGAGTGAAATATAACCCTTCAGGTGGCTCCTGAAATCTGCCACAATTTTTTATTGTATTGTCAGAAGGCATGGAGAACAGAGAACCACCTTCATTCATAGACAAAGGGAGGATTTTAAGTTTGTTTCAGGAAATCTGCAGAGCTTGAAAAAATTACTTCTTTAGAGAGATGACAACTTCCAAAAGTTTCCCTATGGAAGGCAATATTGAAACCAATGGGACATCATCCTACAGCATCGAAAAGTTACTTTTTTCAGTTGTAGTCCAAACGTAACTCACCCAGGCTATAGGAAGATGCTCTACTGATTTCAGCATTGCTTGGAGGGCTTGGAGAACACCTTTGATCAGCATCAGCCATGGTTGGCTCTCAAAACTGTTTCTGCAACTCTTGATCATTTCCAGGTTTTCCGAACCTCCTGACCAAACTATCTCTGCTAGGAGTGATAATTCACCTTTTTAGAATAAGATACAGGATACCCTGATGTACAGTTTTGCATCTATGGATTGAACTATCCACAGATTGAAAAAAATACACATTTTTAAAAAAATCAAAAACAAACCTTGATTTTGATATTTTACACATGGGACACCATTTGGCTACAGTGGGCCCTTAGTATCCACTGATGTTTGGTTCTAGGACCCTCTGTGGATACCAAAATCTGTGGATGATCAAGCCCCATTAAACACAATGGCATAGTAAAATGGTATCCCTGACATAAAATGGCAAAATCAAGGTTTGCTTTTGGGATCTATATATTTTAAAATATTTTCAAGCTGTGGATGCTTGAATCTGAGGATAAGAAATCCATGGATATGAAGGGCTGACTGCATATAAGGAATTGGAGCATGCATGGATTTTGCTGTCCATGGGGGGGGGGGGGGTCCTGGAATTAAACCCGACCAGATACCAAGGGCTTATTGTATTTAGCATTTTTCTTTTTTAAAAAATGTTTTGGTTTTTTAAAAAGAGAAATGTTAGTGGTAGTTTTCATTTCTGCTTCCAAGGGCAGAAAATTGGTCCCTGAACCCTCCCACAGTTGCCTAGTCGTCTTAGATTTTACACTGTGTAACATCTGGAACAGAAGAACTCATAATTCTACCCTGAGGATCCTGCCTTTAGAAGTTAAGGTAAATTATCCCCAGACATCTCATGAATTCAAACAAGGAAAAGACGGCCCCTGTAGAGCAATGTCGGAGTTGTATTTGGAAATGCTGTTTCACCCTGAATGGAAATGCTTGCTGGCTGAATGGAAAGAGCCCCGTGGGAAGAAAGTTGCTTAGCCTTTCATGGATGCACACTCAGTGACTGCTGCTGTCAGGGGCAAACGTCGGCCGTGGAGCCAACTCCTTCCAGGCGGCTGACGTGTTAATCCATACAAGCTGATATTTAGTGAAATCTTTCCATTGGCAGGATGAGAGACCGGCTTATTCCTGGAGATTTATGTCAGTCCTGAAGCCAGGAGCCATTTCTCTTTAGATAGTGTCAGATCTCTGATCAGCCAACTTTGATTACTGGGCTGAAGAGTTATTTAAGATGTCTTGTCTAGCAAAGCGATTAGCTATTTAATCCAGAGCGGTTTTGGGACGCACACATCTAGGCATATATCAATCTTTCTCCAAAGGGGATTGCACCATTTTTTTTCTGGAACAGCCAATTTAGCATTTAGAGATGGATTTATTTTGGGAGGAAAATATCTGGGAAAAGTGTTGTTTTTTAAACAAACAGGTTTCTAGAGTGTCAAGAAACCCCCAAAAGGAGAAACCTAGATAGGTGAGAATCTTCATGTCTGAGACGTATTCAGTAAGGAAAAAAAAGCATGGCATCTTTCCTTTAAAAAACCCTATTATTTCCTTTGGAGAAAGTAACATTTCTGCACAACAGATTTGTTTTCTGTGCAGAAAAGGCCATTCTCTGGGCAATCAAGTGCCAAAACCTGTGGATAATGTTCAAACATGATGGCTTTCTTGCAAAGAGAGAAAGAGAAAGAAAATATAATTCATTATTTTTTTCCTGGAAGGGTGAAAGTTATGAAGATTCATATCCCTACCAGCATTTCAAGGAAGGAAAAAGTCAATTTATGGAGGAAACCCTTGTTTATTAGTCCCAAGGATTTTGTCTCCTTCAGAGTCTTAACAAAAAACCTTAAGAGAAGAAGGTTTACTCCTCTAAAAAGGGGGACATAGCACTGGCAAGTATGGATAGGGTAGTTCAACGTAGAAAGGATTTACTAAAATTCACAAATGTGTCACAAATATTCAGGATGGAAAAAAAACTGGTATTTTTTTTTAAATAAGAAAGTTTTTAAAAAGAATAAAAGCCAGTAGACTATCACAAGTGACGGAGTTGTGTGGCGCTGAGTCTCTAGCAACAGGGAATGATGTTGTGACAAGGAATATCCCAGGACCTGTGGAGGTGCCCGCTTATTCTCCTCACCCCATGACATGCTGATGTGAGAGTGTTGGCATGTCATCATGAAGGATCTTGCTCAAGAACTCCATCGCTCAGAGTGATTGGCTGGTTTCTAAAGTGGGTTTCCAGAACCAGTTCAGGAGATGGAGCTATCATAGTTACGCTGCTGAAGTAGGATCCCACCTATTTATAGCAATAGCAATCACATTTACATTTTTGTACTACTTAATTAAAACATATAGCCCATGTCCACACAGAGGAAAATAAATGTTTCTGCCTTGTTCCCACATTGACCTGTTTAGATGGTGCATGGGGCCAAACTGGGTGAAACACAGGTCCAATACATGTGCCAATACTTTTCTCTAGAGTAAAAGAGAGTCCACTTTTGTTCTGAATCAGGCCATAAACTCTAGAGACCATGACCATGCGGACTGTGTGCCAGTGTGGGAACAGGGGAGATGAGCATCAGCAGGTGAGCAGAAGAGCTCAGGAGAAGCTGCCCTAGGTCAGGTGAGCCAATGACCTCTTCCCACCCAGAAATGCCAACTCCTGCCACACTGCTCTCACTTTCAAATTCACGCATTTCCTCTGGTACATACTGCATTTTAATGGGACTGGGGCTGGGGCAGGAGCAGGGAGTTTAAGGACAGTGCTACTGGTATCAATCCATTCTGGGTAGTGGTTGTGCACACATCTTGCCCTCCACACAGATTCAGGTGCCCCAGTGGTAAGCCAGGTTTTCCCATCAGTGCAGACGTGTCCATAGGTCTGGTGCTGTAGGGGTATCTTGCATCTCATTTGATCTTGACATCTAAACATGGTCTTCCCTGGTTAGTATTGGATGGAAACCACCACTGAAGACCAGGGGCTGTAGGCTATATTTCAGAGGATGGAATGGGTAAAGCAACCTCTGAGTATCCTTTGCCTACAAAAACTATATAAAATTAATGGTGTTGCCATAAGTAGACAAGCCATTTGAAGGCACATCCATACACACAATAATAAATGTTATCAACATCAGTACCAAGGGCATCTGGTGCCCTGTTGTCCGACAACAGCATCCACTGCAAAGCTCACTCCGAAGAAATAGCTGGGGCGCTTAAAACACATACCCATCCACCAACACACATATATTAAGAGGAGATCACTTTATGAAATCTTGTTTCTGGATCTGGTCATAAGTTCTTTGACTCAGTTCACGCTCATAGACACCTTTAATCCGAGGTTGCTGGTGGTTCCCATATGAGTGGAGCAATGAATCCACTTAGTGTATTACTCCAGACATTAAAGGGGGTATTCAAGAAACTGGATCTAGTTTGGAAATAGCACATTGGATAATACTTTAGTCTAAAACCCAAAGTGAATTCACTATCCCATTGAGATGGAAGCCCCTGCCCATCACTCTTTCTGAAAGCACATTTCCATCCTCTGAAACCAGTATTTTGCATCCCACTCTGGCTAGCGGATCTCAGAGTTTTAGTAGGTCCCATAAGCCTGAAAGCTGTCCAGCTCTAATGTACAAAATCCCCTCTTCCTTGGAGGAAGTGCCAGGCATTTTTAATGAATTGCAATCAATAAATACAACTCTATAGGTCTGTAAAACAATCCAATGTTGGCATCGCTAAGTTATCTGCACTGTATTGGCACTGCCCTGTCTCCGCTCTGAGTGCATTTCACACATTTTTATAGATCAGATTACAAGTGTAAATACTGCATTCTTTGCTGTTTCCTCACTGGCAAATCAATGAGGTCCTCCATGTCAGTAGCTGATACCAGGCACGATAAAACACCCTGTGACTAGATAAACTTAATCCCAACAGCTTTGACATAAAACTGGGAAGGTATTACTTTGAAGGGTTTAACATATTAACAGGCTCAAAACATCATTTTTGGAATATTTATGGAAATCACTTTCATAAAGCTTATACAAGCAGAATAACAAAACCCAAAGAAATATTACTAAAATCCTACCCTCCATTAAATATGTTGACACTTAAAACCTTTTCCCTGATATATTGTGCCACTGATGATTTAACACAAAACAACCCTTGACAATTTAACTCATTGGATTTGTTGAGCACTTCAGGGATTTATTTTGTGTGTTTTTTTAAAAGGGGGGTATGGTAATTTGTTCTAAAACCTTTTCATGTCTCAATTCTAAATTCTGAAGGAGACCACATATATCTTAATTTACCTTACTGGTAGACAAAAGCAATTGAAGATATGTGCATAATTAATCATTACTCACAAGCTGTTTTACTAAGTATTAGAACTCTACAACATGAATTTGGAGTGTAGAAGCTAATTATTATTTTATGAATTGTTATTGCTGTTGATATTGGCCCAGTACAGACCGCCCAAAAAGGGCGGTCTTTCGGTGCCGTTTTGCTCTGCGGGGAATCCGCAGCCTCCAGACCGCGAGACTTCCCCGTGAAGCAAAAAGAACCTGCAAAAAGTGGGTTCTTGCGGCACAATTATGATGCCACAGTGTGCCAATGGCGCACTCATGATGTCATAACGGCGCCGCGATGTGCGGACACTAGGCGTCCTGCATGTAACAATGGCGGCGCCCATCTGTACAGGGCGCTGCCATTGTTATGCCCTCGTCATGTGCTAGGGTTGAGGCACGTGTGGGCGGAGCGCCCCCAGCCAACCCCTAACACATGATGAGGGCGTCCAATAGGCCCGCCTGTACCGGGCCATTGTTAACATACCCATGTGGTGCTGTGGTTTGAGCACTGGACTCTGACTCTAGATACCAGGGTTCAAATCCTGGCTTGGCCATGGAAACCCACTGAGTGACCTTGGCCAAGTAACACTCTCTCAGCCTCAGAGGATGGCAATGGCAAACCCCCTCTGAAAACACTTGCCAAGAAAACCCCATGATAGGGTTCCCTTAGGGTAACCATAAGTTGGAAACTACTTGAAGGCACACAGCAACAACACCATCAATGTACATAGTACTATAAAAACCCCAAAACAGTGGGTCCTGCCAAAGAAGGACCATAAAAAACATGTACATACCCAGAGAGGGAAGGAAGGCATAATAGAAATATAAAACTAAATAATACCATTGTAAAACCAGTTGTGCAGTAAAGCAGAAAGAAATGCAATATAAAGCAAAGCAAACTGACAAATATATATAACCAATAATAAACAAGATAATAAAACAATATTAAACCAAAATTCCAGAACCTTTAGAAGTATGGCTAACAACAACAACTGTTGTTGCTGTTGTTTATTGTGGAACAGCCATTTCCATGGAAACACAACCAGCTGTGTGCAGAGAGATCAGAAGATGGGCATCACTACAGTGGACCCTTCCCATTTGCTGGGGTTAGGGGCACAGGACCCCCGTGAAAGTGGAAAAACTGCAAATAAAACAAACCACTTTTTAAAAAATCTGTGAGAACATCTCTCTAGGAATCTCTAGGGCAGGGGTAGGCAACCTGCGGCCCGCGGGCCGGATGCGGCCCGTCGAGGCCTTGGGACCGGCCCAGCCCGGTCCTGCCACCGATTGCTGCCGGGGCCTTTGGCCTCTCGTGCGCAGGGGCAAGGGGGGCAATTGTCTATAGACGCCTCAGAAACATGCATTTATATTAACATTTTTTAAAAAATCAGCAAATTTTTTTGCGTGTCCTCCACTTTTTTAAAAAAAGTGTCCACCATTTGAAAATGTTGTCCTACATTTGTCCCAGTTTATTTATTTATTTAATTTTTTTTTTAAATTATTTAATTATTTATTTTTTTTGGCTTCGGCCCCCCAGTTGTCTGAGGGACAGCAACCCGGCCCCCGGCTCATAACGGTTGCCTACCCCTGCTCTAGGTCCTCCAGAGCAATTCTATGATCAAGAACTGCTAGAAGGTGACCATAAAATTGCACTGGAGGATCTACAAATATCTAGAGAAGTGGTCTCTAGGAATCTCTAGGACTTGTTCTCCAATGTAACATTTGGCATAGGATGACATTAGAGTCATACTGGAGGACTTAAAGATTCCTAGAGAGAGCATTTTAATCAAATCTATGAATAATCAAATTCACAAAAGTCAAAGCTGCCAATGTAGAGGGCCAAGTTTAGTTCGAAATTTGGCCCATTATCTTTGTTAAGCTGGGAGTGAGTTATGTTTTGTATTGTAACAACTATGGTTATAATTTACTGTTTTTCACTGGGCTAGTAATGGGCTGTCTGCTTTGAATTTATTCTTGTGTGTCTCTGATGAGGGCTCTTCACTGGCAAAAATACTCCAGGTTATTTTTACAATGTGAAAAACAGTGAATCTATCTTTCATTAAGTTACATGCTTAGTTATTACCAAAAGAAACTGCAGTCAAATCTCCATAACCATGAATTCTGCATCCACAGATGCAGCTAATATGGTTCTAAAATATCAACCAAAAGAATTCCAAAAGCAAACCTTGATTTTGCTATTTTATATAAGAGACATCATTTTACTATGTCATTAAGTAAAGTGGGACTTATGCATCCACGGATTTTGGTATCCATGGAGGGTCATGAAGCCAAACCACAGTGGATACCACTGGACCACTGGATCCACCAGGAATGAGTAAATTGTAACCAGTTATTTGTAATAAGCTTTGGATGAGAAGAGAAGGCTTGCTTAGGCTTATGAGCATGTAATTTATGACGATCTTTAAATACAATACATTACACTTCCTTCTTTTCATTTCATTTTTTGAACTCATCAACATCATTAGATGTGATGAACATTTGAAAAATGTGTGATTTGACATGAAAATGTTTAAAAGCCCTTGCAAACTATTTTTAAAAAGGCACCTTCCTTTTACTTTCTTTCCTTGACCCTAACAAGGAAGCATCCTTCAAAGCAGAGATGTACACAGACCTAAAACATGTGACAGTTTTACTATGCAATTAAAGTCTTCCTTTAAAATGTAAACAATAAAAGCTATCAAACTACCAAATGTTCCCCCACTATTCCCCAAGCACCTTCTAAATCAGAGAATGCTAAAGGAGAAAGAGGAGACTAGTTTGGGACTAGGATGCAGCAGAGAAGTTTAAAGGAAGATGAGAAAAATGTTTTTCCATGTTGTGAGGTCTATGAAGATGCAGCACCCTAAACAATACCAGTCTGAGACCTGTGATTCTTTAGCAAATGCAAAATCACTATGATATACATGCAATCTTATCTACTACCTATTTTCATTCATGGGGGGAAATCTGTTCTACCAGTACCCACTGGGATGCAAATAGTCATTTCTCTTATGCAAAGATCCAGTGTGTTTTCTGCAAAAGACATTAAGATTTTCCACACCAAAGTATGTCTTTGCACAAACCTTTTCTTTGCCACAAAGAAGTCCCAATAAATCATCAGCAATTCCCCAATAAAAGTACAGAGAAACCTTTCCATACCAATGTTTAACAGTAAGACAGGATAAAATGAGAGCATAGTGTTAAATGCTTGTTTGAAATGTGGTGCTGGAGCAATGTTATATGGATACTATGGAGTGCTAAAAAGACAAATGAGTGGATCTTAGATCAAATCAAGCTTGCTCTCCCCAGAAGTGAAGATGATTAAACTGAGGCTGTATACTGTACTTTGGACATATCATGACATGGCATGATGCACTAGGAAATACAATAATGCTTAGTAAATTGGATGGCAGCAGGAAAAGAGGAAGACTGCATTATAAGTGGGTTGAATCAATCATGGAAGCTAAAGCCACTTTGCACTTTGCACTTGGAGTTCTCTCATTCATAAGACTGCCAAAAGTCAAAGTCAACTTGATGGCCATTAACAAAAAGAGAGTTAAATGTAACAAATATAACAAAAGCAATGCAAGAAGGACAAAAGACAATGATAGAAAAGAAGGTAATAGATAACCACAACCAAGGAACAGAACTCACAGAGCATCCCGCAGTTCTGGTATGTCATTTGGCGTTCCAAGTGACTTCAGGCTTCTTTCCAAAGATGTCACTATCAAAAGAAGACATTATCAACATTGCCATCATCATCATCATCATCACTGAAAAGTATCTCTCGGAACCAACCTATTTAGTAACTGTCAACTCATGTCCAACAAGCAGTTCAACAAGAAAGGACATGAACATGTCTAAAGATGCTGAGACTATTGATTTATTTTTTACCTTTCTTATAAAAACACGATGGCACAGTTTCTTCAACATCCATCCCATGCTCCATTGGAAGAGGTATTCCTCCCACTAACAACCCTCAAACTAAACTTTGCATTTTGATTTCTGCAAAATTGCCATGACAAAAATATTCTCAGTTAACATGAGAGGACAACCAGGACTGATGGAAAGGGAGATGCAAAATCCAATTTAGTTAGGAATATAAGGATGTAAGTGAAGATGTGTAGGACCAGACCAAAGACAAATCTAGTCTCCTTGCATTACAGCCAACCACTGACAGTGAGAAACCCACAAGAATTATCTGGATGCAAGTGTATTATTTGTGTGTTTGTTTGTTTGTTTGTTACATCTCTATGCTACCTTTCTCCCAGAAAGGAACCCAAAATGGTTCACAAATAAAACCATTTTAAAACTTTACAATAAAAATTAAAAGATAATTAACATCAACTAGTTGAAAATAGTGCAAAATTACATCAACATACATACATTAAAAATATAACTAAAACACACACCGCAGATAAAAGCCTCCCTGACCTGATTATACATTAAAAGCCGTCTCTTGTGCATGTGCACTGATGCTATGCCAAAGTAACGTCAGAGATCTACAGAATTTAGTTGATGAAATGGCAATTGCTTTCTTCTTTGGCTAATGCTGGAATAATATTTGAGTTAAATATTCTCAATGTCTGGCCCGAAGGCAGTATAGTCCTCCCACATGAACCTGTCAGTTGTGACTATCCTCAGACGTTCTTCTCTATGCATTCATGTCTTTTCAATTTAGTAGGTTAATCACTACTCCCTCCTTACAAAATGTAGAACACTTACATACCAAATGGCATAGACAAATGGTGCCCTCATATAAGATGGCAAAAATCAAGGTGTGCATTGTGGAATTTATATATTTTTTGGAATATTTTCAAGCCATGGACGGTTGAATCCATGGATAAATAATCAGTGGATTTGGAGGGCTGACTGTGAATAAATAAATATATAAATAAATCTGCTTCTTTTACATAGCACCGTAAAGCTATTTGAGCATTGCAGCTTTAATGGGGACCCTGTTCCATTCCCAAATGGGACCCTGTTTCAGCACAACCAGAAGAGATCAGGCTTGGAAGATGGACAGATGAAAAACATGCCTTTTCCCGCAATGGCATAAAACTCTTTTCCCAGACAAGTTCCCCTGGTATTCTCCTCCTTATTTACAGGTAGTAGGAATCCCTTTTATTTTCTTGCTTTTAGAGACAGTGGAGATTCATTTATTGATATTTCCTTTCTGCCAGAACAGGACTTGAGTCTGTTCCTCTACAAGAAATTTTTGCACATACATTTTATTCTCTGTAGAGGAGATGAAAGGCCACAGAGCCTGAAAACATGGCCACATAGCCCGACCTCCCCCCCCCAAAAAAAAAACATATGGATGCCGGCCATGAAAGCCTTTGATTTCACAGTGGAGATTCCTTTTATCTGGTCACTCAGCTCTATTTCCCCCCCTGTTTCGCTGTTGTCGCAGTGTTGTTTTCAGCTGCATTATTTAAAGTTTGTTATTGATCCTGTTTTTATTGTATTTTAAATGACTCCATTTTTAAGCTGGTTTCAGGGGTTTTTAAATTCAAATGTGGGATAAAATTACTTTTAATGAATGGCTGCAGATTTATTGTTACAGAGTCTACAGGACCACCTGCAAGAGTTAGTGCTTTCTTCTCCAGTTCCCTCTCCCAAGCATTAGTTCAAACTTCACATGAAATTTTAACTTGGATGCCATCAATCCTCATTGATATTGGTTTTCCATGTTTCTTCTGCTGGTTTGCTGGCTCCTGTCAATTCCTGAATCCTTTCCACACTGCACATTAGAGTGCCATGCTTCCATTTTAATTCCTGTGGCAACTTCCTATGGAATCCTAGGATTTGTAGTTTAGGATGAGCAACTGAGAATTTTGAACCAGAGAGCTCTAGTGCTTTATCAAACTACAAACCTCGGGATGACATAAAATGCAGCCATGGAAGTTGGAGAGTAATCCTAATTTTAGTGAAAAGGGATCCCTGCTCTAATGCAGAATTTGTTCTGAATTTAATCAGTGTTTGGAAAGATTATTTGAAAGTATTGGTATTTTAAAAGAATGGATTTTTTCAGCGTCAGCAAACCCTAATGAGGAGTTTTCTAGAAATGGAAGAGCTCTCACAGTTCAGGACTTAATTCTGTGCAAAATATATATTTGTGCATGTGAAGCTGTATTTTTTTAAAAAAGTTTCCAGTAAATTCATCTTCTCTACAGAGAATAAAATGTATGTGCAGAAAATGCAGTTTCTTGTAGAGGAACAGACTCAAGTCCTGGGTTGGCAGAAAGGAGGAATATCAACAAATGAGAAAATAAAATTTCTGTGCAGAAAACAATATTCTCTCAGTGAAAACAGTATTAACTTGGCAGAAAACAATATCCTGGTGCACAAAGTGAACTTTTCTGCACAAGAAACATCTCTTCTCTGTGTAGAAAAAGTACCAGAAAATACTACAAAATGTCTATTTCTTTCAAAAAAAAAATTTTATTACTTACAAATAAAATCCATTTACCATTTCTTCCCCAGAGAATTCACTTTTCCCCAGACAGTGACTAATCTTCAAAAACTGTGACAGTCTTCCTCTTTTCTTTCTTTGTATGTTTGTGTGTGTATACACATATGAAAGCCAGCTTGGTGTAGTGGCTTGAGCATTGATCTATGCCTCTGGAGATCAGGGTTCGATTCTCTGCTTGGCCATGGAAACCCACTGGGTGACCTTGGGTGAGTCACACAGAAACACTGTGACACAACAGTAACACTTCTCTCTCTCTCTCTCTCTCTCTCTCTCTCTCTCTCCACACACACACACACACACACAAAGAAATATTGCTGCTCTGTGCCTTCAAGTCATTTCCACATTATGACACCCCTAAGGCAACCCTATCATGGGCTTTTCTTGGCAAGGGAGTTTGCCGTTGCTATCTTCAGAGGCTCAGATAGTGTGACTGGCGCAAGGGTACCCAGTGGGTTTACATAGCCAAATCAGGATTCGAACCCTGGTCTCCAGAATCCAGTGCTCAAACCACTACATCACACTATCTATCTATCTATCTATCTATCTATCTATCTACCTACCTACCTACCTACCTATCTATCTATCTATCTATCTATCTATCTAGTGTGTGTGTGTGTGTGTGTGTGTGTGTGTGTGTCTCCAGAGAGAGAGAAAGAAGTGGCTATGACCTTATTATTGCCTTAGACATGGAAAGACCTGATGACATTTGCACAAGTTATTGAGAATTTGAAAGAAATCGGAGGAGTTAAACCTTTCTGGAGGTCTCCATAACATGATAATTACTGCTTTTTTGTGCGTGTGCATGCACCGGTATCCATGGCCTCCCTGAATCAACCTGAAATTGAACCCTGTGCTACTGTCCATTTTCAAGATGAAATGTGACAGCTTCTAAAAATATGTCAAGGTCAATTAGACCTTCTGAAAAGACCTCCGTGCCACGGTGCAATCGTTGTCATAATACAATTGTCGGAGAAGAGCAGGATGTAACAGTGGCAAACACACTCCAATTATAAGAATTTATCTGCAGCAGCTTAGAGAAATCAAAAGGGAAGAAACCGATATGTACAAAGGGCACCAGGGATCAACTCAAAGGCTCATCAAGTTGAGTGCACAAATCACAGCCAGGAAAAGTCACTTTTCCAGTACAGGTTGAGTCTCCCTGATCCAAAATACTTGGGACCAGAAGCATTTGGGACTTTGCTCTTCCTTCCTTCCTTCCTTCCTTCCTTCCTTCCTTCCTTCCTTCTTTCCTTTGGCTGTTGGAATATTTGCATTTACATCATGAGATATCTTGGAAATGGGGCTTTAGTCTAAAACTGAAATTGATTTATCTTTTGTACACACCTTTTACACCATAGCCTGAGGGTAATTTCATTTTGTGCATGAAACACAAAGGAAACACAGAGGAGCACCTTGAGCTCAGTGGAAGAAAAATGGGATATAAATGTAATTACCAAATAAAGGCACCAACATAAGTTAGTGGTGTGTGTGTTGAGTGATGGGTGCTGTTGTAACTATCAAAAGGCAAAAGTGTCACTATCTCAGCCACCCATGTGGACATTTTGGATATTGGAATATTTTGGATTTCAGAATTACAAATAGAGGAGACTCAACCTGTAATGTTGTCCAGAGGGCCAGGTTTCATCAACGTTCTGGAATGCATTTGCAGAACTAAAACTGGTGTGTCAGTCCAGCTTGTAGGTGGAGTCATCTCTTGTAGCCACAACGGCCCAAGCCTTAGTTACATCCTGTCTGCATTACTGTTCTATACTCTTTGAAGAGTGTTCAGAAACTTTAGCTGACCCAAACAGCTGCAACCAGATTAAGGCTAGTAAAAGTAAACTCACAACTGCATTGTTCAAGCAGCTCTGCTGACTACAAGTGCTGAGTTGAACCTATAAAGCCCTATACAGCTAAGGTCCAGGCTGACCACATTCTGTCACACTAGTCTGCTCAGGCTTGAGATCTTTAGGAGAATCCCTTCTCTCTATCTCACCACCTTCGCAGATGCTCCTGGTCAATTTAAAGGCACATCAGGGAATAGGGATTAAGCCAGGATCACAATGTGGATGTACAACTGGACTTTGAACTTGGAGGCCCAAGTTTCTGCAGTGACTAGGAGTGCTTTTGAACATTTAAATGTTCTGTGCCAACTGTGACTATTCCTTGCAATATCAGATCTGGCCACAGTGGTGCATGCCTTAGTTACATCCCATTTGGACTAATGTAATGCGCTCTACCTGGGGCTACCTTTGAAGCAGTGGAAATTGGACATCAGCATGAATTGTGAATGTTCACATTGTCATATATAGACAAGAGAGTTCTGATATGGTATAGACATGAAAGTGGTATAGACATGAAAGAGTCAGATTGAGATTTGGGAGATGCTGGAGTCATGACACTCATTTGGTGGTCCTGGACTGGTCACTCCTTCAGGCTGATTTACTTCACAGGATTTTTCTTAGGATAAACTGATGAGGAGGAGAACCTTGAGTTCAGTGAAGGAAAGGTGGGACATAAATGTAACTGCTACAGAAAAGAACCAGCATGGTGTAGTGGTTGAGTCTTGGACTACAACTCTTGAGACCAGGGTTTGAATCTCTGCATGACCATGGAAGCCCACTGGGTCATCTGGAGCAAGTTAACACTCTCAGCCTCAGATGAACGAAAAGGCAACCCCCCCCCCCCCCCGGTAAAACTTGCCAAGAAAACTTCATTATAGGTTTGACTTTGGGTCCCCTTAAGTTAGAAATTACTGGAAGGCATGCAAGAACAACCAAATAAAAAGAAGCATTTCAAGATGGCAACTGAGACTTAATTTATGCAAAATATTTATACTATTCTCTGCCCAAAGGAGACAAGACAAGGCTATAACCCATCACCCAACCGCCACTACATCATTAATAATTGAAATTATAGACACACAGCTATTTGCATATCCAGGCCTTCCATCTGTCCAGTATTAAATTACTTCCTGCAGTGCATGCTCCAGCAATTAGGTCCTCAAAAATTATATACTGTTCTTTTTATGAGTGTCTTCGTTCATTTATTTATAAGCTGTTCCTTGTCAGGCACCTATGACCTAAACAATCAAACAGCTAATCCAGAAAGGAAAATTAAAGAGAATCTAACATCTCTACAACTACAAACTTCAATGTGGTTTTGTCCAAGGAAAGCCACTAGACAGACCACAGGCATGGGATGTGTGGTCCGTGGAATACATATGGTCTGCAGTCCCATTTTTGTAGCTCCCAGACCCCTTCAAAATACTTAAAAGATCTGAAGAGCACCCCTACAAAACATCATTGAGTGAAAAATTGCCCCCGTGATTCAATGTACTGAATACACATCTTCCCCTCCTGCTCATTTGTTCTGACCCAGGCTGCATCTGCACTACAACAATGATGCAGTTTGACACTTCTTTAACAGCCATGGAATGCTATGGAATTCTGGGAATTTTTGTTTTCTGAGATATGTAGCCTTCTATGTCAGAATGCTCTGGTGTCACAACAGGCTATGTATCCCAGGATTCTATAGCACTGAGCCATGGTGGTTAAAGCAGTATCAAACTGCATTAATTCTGCAGTGCAGATGTAGACCCAGACATTAATTTTGCTCTCAATGTCTGCCTCCTAGGTTTGCCCTTAAGTTCTGACTTCTTCTTTGGATCCCAAGCAACGAGCTTTGCTGCCCAGACATGAAAACTGCACATTCCAAACTCCTGCAACCTGGTGGGGTTCACCAGTTATGGGGCTTCCCTGACACTATAAGATGCACTGCATGCTGAAGCTGAACCAAAAAGCCAACAGTTGCAAAGTTGGATTGGACACACACAGAAGGTCCCTCAGATCTTCAAACCCAAATGGCTAGTAAAAGTATTGACAAATACAGCATATGGTGGGCTATTTTTGCTTTATACTTTAAGAACTCAAGCTGTGCATGTGCTGTACTCAGAAGTGGTCTTCTGGTTTCTGAAAAGTATATGTGTCTTGTCTTCTAAATTAAGACTACTTTTCTCCATAAATATATATATCTTCAAATTTTATAGTATCATTTTGGGATCCAGATTCTACCTGAAAACTTCTGGAGGCAGCTTTTCTCAACTGATAGTTCACACAGAAAGAGACATGCACACTAGTGATATATATCCTTTCCTCGCATGCAAGGACAAATAAACCTCCTTGCAAGAGAAAATAAATAGTTCTGTGCAAGATTCATCCATATTCCCTGGTAGCACAGTAGTTAAATGCCAGTATTGCAGCCAAAATGTTGTGAGTTCAATTCTAGGCAGGGCTCCAAAGTTTACTCAGCCTTCTATCCTTTCGTAGATTGGTAAAATGAGAACTCAGCTTGTTGGGGGCAATTGGCTAGCACATTGTAAAGTGCTTACGGAGTGCTAGTTCACTGATGAGTGGTATAGAAATGTAATTGCTATTGCTATTGCTATTCCAGCAATCCAAAGTGTTCCAGAGGATATTGTGTACTTTTTCCACTGAAAAAAGACAAACATTTTGTTGACAGAAAACACTCCTTCCTGTGCAAGAACAGTACATTTCTAGAACATGTATTTATTGTGTAAGAATCCATGTATTTCTCTGCACAAAAAAAATATTCCAAAATTTATTTAATTTATATTTATGCAATTAATTAATTTATATCCCACCTTTCTCTTTATACACGATCCAAGGTGGGCCTTGGGATATTTGAATATTGAGAAACATCTGTGCTAATATTTCATTATTGCTATTGTCCAGAATCCTCTATCACAGTCTTGACATATACTTAGCTACGTAGCAGAAAAATTAAGAAACCTTGTTAGTGAACTGTTAACATGCATAACTGGACATTGGCAAAACTGTCTGTCGCCAGGCCCCGAGCCACACCAGCTGGGGAAGGGGTTCCGTGCGGTTCCATGACACAGAGGCAAAGACAATGGAGGATGCTCAGTTCGGTTTTAATGCAGCTCAAACAATAACCAAAAGATCACAACAGAATCTGGGCTGGTTACTTCACCGCCCTGTGAATAAAGTTCAGCTCCAGTTAAGGGTTTGGCTCTTCCACCCTGGGGCTGAGCTCTCTCCCTGGCCTCTCTCACAAGCCACATTCTGTGGGCCAACACCGTCCGCATATGTCCCACAGAAGGTGTGGCCCTGGGTTGATCACAGGCTGCGCCTGGTAGAGTTCTGTGTCACCGCTGGTGGGGTGGACCAGGGAAGCCAACAACTTCCACCGGGTCAGCTCTCTCAATAGCTCCCCTTCCTTGGAAGTAGCATCGGTTGATTTCAGCTGCCAGGGCATCCCGGACCTGGACCCCCATCTCCACCTGGTGTCCAGTATCCCTCTCCTCCTCCGGTGTCCACCTCGGCTCCTCCTTCTCCCTCCCCGGGTCAACCCTCTCCACCCCTTTTCTCTCCTTCGAGACCTCCTCCTTCCCATCTGGCACCCCAGTCTCAGCTGTTTCCCCTTGAGGCCATGCGGTCCCGTCCTCCTGGGCTCTTTCTGGGTCCATCTGCCCATCGTCTTCATGTGCGGGACCCCAACCTGACTCCTCCCCTTCTTCCCCTCTCTGACACTATCCTGATGTGCACCAGGATCTAACAAAGTGCATCAGCACTCCCTAGCTGGTGTCCTGGTATACAACAGGACTGATGTTCTTCATTCTCATTGTACATCGATCCCAATGTGTGGCAGCCATTTTGCTGGCTCCCCTAGGCAATAACATAACAGCAGCCATTTACTGGATACAGACATTATGGAAATGCTCGATTCCAATTCCCATAAACTTTAGTCTGTTTAGGTAGACACAAGTTTTCTATAGGAGTCTGGAAAACATTTTTACTGATATTTTACTAACAGCATTTCCCAATTCTCTAGAACTGCCCCACTTTTTTCTTGGTTTGGGAATGAGTAAGAGAGACTATTCTGTCCATCCGTAATACACAGACATACAATACATTCAACCTGTTGATATTCAACATGTTAGAAATACGCACCATTGGCATTAATTCGGAAGATGCTGGCTGATGTATCCTGAAAAAGTTCCTGTAGTTCATTGGGATCAATCTGGGTAGCTAAAAAGCAAGATAGAAAAACTGTCAATACACTTCAGGAAAATTTAATGTTTTCAGTTGTTGGCTTAAGGAATCATGCTGGATGTTTTGTGGTAAAGAAAGAATTATGGTGTCAGAAATTTCAGATTGTTTCCTCTACCTCCATGTCCCATCATGATACTACTGAATCCCACAGATCATGGAAATAAGCAATAGCTTGTGTATTTTATTGCAGCTGGAAGTCTGTACTCATCAACATTGTCACTCACTCTCATCTAATTTGGGGAAACCATAGCTTAACCACGAAGAGATCCATGGACCCTGGCATGTTCCAAACACCAAAATACTGATGACCAACATAATGAGAGAACAGTAGAGATAAGAGCAGAGGGGAGGGGTTGTCCACATGATGCTACTGTCAGGGATGATGGGAGTTGTAGCTCTTCACCTCTGGCTCGAACTCACCACATGGTTGTGCACCGCGCTGACCAGTTTTGGCCAGTGGTTATAGCTTAGCAGAGTTACAGAGAATAGGCTGAAGACCCTGACAAACTCTCCAAGCCTTCTCACTCTTGCTTCCACAGAAGTCTTCACCCTTCTTCAGGATCCAGCTGGTTCTTGTAGCTTCACCCAAGACACCAGACAACTCAGTAGTCTTATATAAAAGATCTACTTTATTCTACTATATACAGCTCCAAAACTATCCAACACAACAATACTCAACTCCTCACTCTACTACCCACTCTACAACCCACAAAATACATTGGGATGCATCGTCATTATTATAGTCAATGCATGGTACCACCCACTGTTCTCTGTTTCCACCCAGTAGGCATGTACATCATTCTCATTGGTTCTCTTGGTTCATCCTACAATTAATGATTTCATCATCTCAGCCTTGACCACTTAACAATTGTCAGGTGTGTCCTATTATCCACTTTACATTTCTTGTCCTTGGCATTCAGGACTTGTTAATTGTATTACCATTTACACCTGTGTGGTTCCCAATTGTCTTCTGCTGAGTCACCCTGACTCTCACATACATGTTTTATTTCTTTGACTGTATATCCCATGTTGCTTTTTCCTTAACAGCTACATATTCCAGATACATTTTTTTTTTCCAGAATTTCACTGGTTCAATTGTTGGGGGCAGCTTGGAGTCCATAAAAAGTCTTGAATAGAGTCCAAGGTGAGTTCATCACACCCTTATCATGTAGTACCTCAGCTGAAAAGTTTATCTGGACTTACTTAGTGAAGAACTAATCTGTTGGATCAAGGCAAAACCAGGTTTCCAATCTCTGACCCTCGGTGCCCTCTCTTGCTCAGTCCCAGACTACAGTTCAGTAACAGCTGAATTATTTCAGACTAAGAAAAGAGTGAGGGGAGGGATAGGGATAGCCAGAAAACTCCAACTAATTTTAAATGGATGTGAAAATCTGCCTCTCTCTCCTCCACACCTTTCAGAATCAGTCAACAGCAAACAGTCAGTTTAGGAGGAAAGTCCTCCCCAAAAGATGTAGCAACAATTTAAAGGCAGGGATGCTTGCTGAGAGTGTAAACAGAAAGGGGGAGTGGAATGAGTTCAAAACACAATGGCCAATAAAAATGAAATGAGTTCAACTTCATAAAATCCAGTGCTAAAATATTATATTTTCCCTCCTTTTTTATATGTTTGCAAATATGACTTTGTCACTGCTATATATTCAAATGAGCCTTTGGGTTTGCTTTAGGGTTTCCATAGGTCAGAAATGACTTGAACATACACAACAACAAATTATCTCTTCCAGCTTGAGGTACAAATTGAATTTCAAGTTGGAAGCAACTTGAAGACTTGCAACAACTATAGATACAAATATGGCAACATTATATTTGTACATACAAATACCTCTGCTCCAGGCAACTGGTCCTCACAGTTCTAGACCCCCCTACAAAAAAAATGGAGGCTCATGCATACTCAAGACCCATAGGCTTGAATGAGGCGCACCCCTGGGCACACGCACCATTGAAAATTGCGGAGGTTGACCCTCCGCGGATATTCAAGGTCTCCTATCTCAGATTTGCAAGTTTGGAGAGGCGACTCTACTTAAAAAAATATTACTGCATGATGACAATAAATAGACAGACTGACTATGGAAGCCGTTTGATATGTTTGTCCAATACAGATTGATCACATATAGATGAAGGTTGCAAAAGCAGAGATACACTTGCAATGCCATTTTGTATGGATCTGCATCATGCAAGGTTCGATCGTATACATCAGTTGTGCATTTGTTTGCACATTTTGTATTTTGGACATCACCATTCAAAAAGAGCACTGTGTAAACACAATTCAAGTGTAACTTTATGTTAATAGACTTACACCATGCAATTCTAAGGCAGGAGCTCACAGACTTTCATATTTGTGCACACAAATGTACACAAAGTCACATTGGTCAAATCCTTTTTGGTGCGCACCAACAGGAGGTTTTTGCAGTATGGGACAGATCTCTCAAACTTAAAATCAAAATCAAAATCCTTTCCCTCCCTCCCTCTCTCTCTCTCTTTCCCTTTCAGACATGCAAACACATTCTTACAATGCACTAACTACTATGGAAAAAACAAAAACAGCCAACTGGCAATGGTAAGGGCAAATTATATGTTTCAGAAGCTGTCTGTTCTGCATACTGGTGGCTCTTATGAGAAGGTTCAGGAGCAAAAGAAAGAGAGTCAAGGGAATGTAAAGTCTACTACATAATACTTCACAGCCCAGTTCGCCTCCATCTGAGAAGATCGACCAGGGGGCGAGAACAAGTGTGTCAGGACCAACAGCAAAGCTCTTGTCACTACATTCACAGCGGAGCCTCTCCTCTGGCCTCTTTCCCACAGACAGAAAGGCCACCCGCTTGCTTGGAATAGCTGTGTGACAGGCAGAAATGGAAGTGAGACAGCTGTTCCCAGCATGGAGACAAAGTGATGAGGAAAGAGGTATCTGCTGAATTTTTGGCCCATCATGCCATTGTGAAAGGCACTGGAGATTTTCTGGGCAGGGAGAAGAATGGAGATGGCTGGGATGGGGGCAAGAGGAGTAAGTGGCATCTTTAGTCTGCAAAGGAACCATTTTGACAGAAGGGGAAATGATTCTAGCATACACAGAGCCTGCAAAGCAGCTGTAAATTCCTTCACGGTGACAAGTGTCAGATGAAAGAGCCATTAACGTGAACTACTGCAGAGTAGACACTAACACCTGAAAGACTTGTCAGATGTCAACACTTCTCACTTCCCCCCAGCAGTGTGCAAACATTTTATTCTTCCTGACTTCACTCCAAGCACACACACAAAGATGCCTCCAATTTGAGCCTCAGCGGCAGCAAACCTCATCCAAATAAGAAAACTTTTTCCACATCAGTTGAGGAGCTCAGGCTTATCTGGGGATCCTCAGAGGCAAGTCACAAGGAATTTGGGGACACGCTCTAAGGTAAACCTCAGTGATGTAGACTTGAGTTGACTGACTTGGACTCAAGTTGTTTCAATCACTCAACTTGGCCTCCACTTGGTAACAGATGATGCACTGACTTGATTTGACTTGCTACTTGAATATTTTTTGTAACCAACTTGCTGGCCTAACTCCATCCAGAAACAGTAAATGTGTCAGCAAATAAGCTTGAGGTCTTCTCAGCAGCCTGTCTCTGCTGCTCATTGGAGAAGTCTTCTTTTTAAATGCTTAGAATGATCCTTCCACCTCAAACCCATTTGCTTCTCCCCCCCCCCAAAAAAAATGTTTACCTAACTTTGTGCACATCTTGATTTTCTAGTTATTGAAACTCCACCTCCCCATACACACACCACTACCACATCCTTTTTTTTTTCTGTGCAAGTTGGCTTCCCGACTTGAGAGAGAGCTTGAGATGTGACTTGACAGTATCTTGCAAGGGCTTGAGACTCAACTTGAAGACTGAGACTTAAGAATTGACTTGAGACTTGGAGTAAAATGCTTGAAGGACAGATCCCCAAGAGACCCTGATATTAATATCCCTGTTCAGATTTTTCAAACTCAGGGCCATGGCTTCCCCAATTGACTCAATCCACGTATAGTATAGTCCCCCTCTGTCATTCATTGGCTGACTTCAGTTCAGAAACACAAGCTTCAAGTGGCTCAGAAAGCTTTATTCAGGAAACTAATTTGTTCACAGCATAATGATATTGTCAGGAGTGAGACAGCTTCAGTTATAGCAAATACTGAAAGCACACAGAAATTCAAATGTAGATATCTTGTAGCACCTTTGAGACTAACTTAAGTTGGCAGCATGAGCTTTCATAGACTTCAGTCTATTTCATCAGATGCATTTGATGATCCTAAATCCAAATGCATCTGAAGGAGTAGACATAAATCTACAAAATCTCATGCTTCCAACACCTTTCTTTTAGTTAGTCTCAAAGGTGCTATAAGATCTCTCTACATATTGATTCTACAGACTAACATGGCTAAGGCTATGGGCATTTGAGGAATTGTAGTTGGGTGTGTGTGTATATATATTCATATATATATATATATATATATAGAGAGAGAGAGAGAGAGAGAGAGAGATGTGAAACTTAGAACATTTTAAGAACTATGGACACTGTGGCTGCATGTGCACAGCAAAAATAATGTAGTTTGGCACCACTCAATGTTAGTCAATTCTGGGATTTGTAGTTTTGTGAGAAATGTCACCAACTTTGTCAGAGAGGTCTCGTGCCACAGCAAACTACAAATCCCAGGATCCCATAGGATGGAACCATGGCAGTTAGACTGGTGCCAAAGTGCATTATTTCTGCAATATAGATTCACCCTTTGCGTGGAAAACACATCAAACACGCAAAGCCACTAATTTAAATAAACCGCTACTACCATCTATTGATTGTGGTTAAGTTGGGAAATTCTTCTTTTTGCTAGCAACACTGGGTAATCAAACTTCATTTCTTTTCACCTCTGAGAGGAAGTTTCTGACCTAAAGGAAGAACTGCCAAAACTATTCTCACCTTGTGAAATGCAACTCTAGGCATGAATGAGCAATGATTTATGATTGCAAAAGCAGCAGAAATATAAATACATTTTTCCACCTTGTAATCAAGGTTTAATCAGGCCTTGCTTGACATTATATTTCTTTTAATTAACTTGTTTTCATTCTCCTTTGTTTCCTTATTTAGCATCCTTGTTAATAAACGGCGCTGTGGGAAGAACAAAGCAGCCATTGCACATGTTCCTGGGTCTGTTCTTGTTCTTTTTGTGCTCTAGAGTTCAGAAGGACAGTGACACCAAAAACGCCCTCCAGCCACTGTTGATGCTGTACTCTGTGCTCCAGCCTCAGAGCTGGGACAGACTAATGTCACCCAGTTTATCTACCCAGGTCTTAATGGCAACTCCTGCATGTAGGAATTGGAAACTTCAATAGGTGAGAGGCCTGTCTGATGTTCCTGGGGCCCTTGTCCTGTCCCAGACTTCTAATAATCCCCAAATGGGCATGCAGAGCAGAAATAGGTGTACAGTAATTACAAATCCATTTCTGATTTTCAATGGAAGTTCGATTCATAGGCAAGGATCAGATGAAGGAGAAAAGCCAGCTTACCCTTTGGTTTCCTACTTTGCAGGGAGAATCCACTGACCACATCACCAGGACCACAACTGCCCCAAAACTTGCATGATGTCTGCACTGGCCCACTTCTGCTGCGAGGAAGGGCTGACCAACAGAACATTTGCAGCCACAAGCTGAACCACACCATAATGGATATATATATTCCATTCCACTGCAGTTGTATGTGCAAACTGCTCCCATCCTATCCAGCCAATGGCTCATTGGACACTCCATGCTCAACTGCATGATCGATCAACTGTCTGTATGGCACATCAGTGCACCAAGGGACACATTAACACAGGACAGTGTCATGCCCTGCTTCCAGAACATGGACCTGGACTCTGAGTCAGAGACTGAAGCAGTGGACTGGCTGGGATAGAGCAGGAGAAGATCCCAGAGACACACGTCTCAGAGACAGACCAGAGTGCAGATACAGTTCTGGCAGAGGATCTTGCTGATTCAGATACAGAAGACCGCTTACCCCTACCTACCTGTATGTGCAAAAATGGTGCTTTTGCAAAAAAACAAAAATAAAACATATTTTGTATCAATAAAAAAGCACATACTTCTTTCAGTTTTAATTTATGCATTAAAAAATGCCATGTGTATTTCTGGGAAGCGTGTTGAGTTTTCTGAGGGTAGCAGGGTTGGCCCTGGCCTTAAAGAAACTGTAGCTGAAATATAATTGAATAGTAAGTCAAGGGTTACAGCTAAATCTCAGACACTAGCTTCACAGCCTAAGCTCCAATGTTTATAGAATTATAGGGTTGGAAGAGACCCCAAGGGCCATCCAGTCCAACCCCATTCTGCCATGCAGGAAATCACAATCAAAGCATCCCTGACAGATGGCCATCCAGATTCTGTTTAAAGATGTCCAGGGAAGTAGACTCCACTGTCAAACAGCTCTTACTGTCAGAAAGTTCCTCCTAATGTTGAGGTGGAATCCTGGAGATTGCATCCATTGTTACGTGTTCTAGTCTCTAGAGCAGCAGAAAACAAGCTTGCTTCATCCTCAATGTGACACTCCTTCAAATACTATAAAATCCTCCCTTAACCATCCAGGCTAAGTCTTTCCTCACAGGGCATGGTCTCCAGACCCTTTACCATTTTAGTCACCCTCCTATGGACACACTCCAGCTTCTCATCATCCTTTTTGAATTGTGGTGCCCAGAACTGGACACAATATTCCAGGTGAGGGTTTACTAGAGCAGAATAGAGTGGCACTATGACTTCCTTTGATCTAGACACTATATTTCTATTGATGCAGCCTAAAATCCATTTAACAGTTGCCTTGTCTAGCCCACATTTTACAAACTTGTTTGCAAGAATAGCTTGGAGGACCTTAATCAAAGGCCTTACTGAAATTGAGACATGCTATATCTACAGCATTACTTTTGTCTACAAGCTGGTAATTTTATCAAAAAAGTAAATCAGATTAGTCTGGCATGACTTGTTTCTCAGATGCCCATGTTAACTTTTTGTGGGTTTTTCACCCTTGGTGTCTAGCATCTACAAAGAAGCACTTATGTTTCATACCTTCATGGCTATCTGTCGGGGATGCTTTGATTTGGATTTCCTGCATGGCAGGGGGTTGGACTGGATGACCCTTGTGGTCTCTTCCAACTCTATGATTCTATGATTCATTCCACCTCTGTTCCAGGATCTCTACCCCCATTTCCACAATCCAGCATAGCAGGAATGGCTTATTCACATGGTAAAATGTTACCCCCATGTAGCCTTAAGCACAAAGTCAGGAATTTTATTTAACATTTTTTCTCCTTTTTTTTTTTTAATTTGATGTTTAATGAGAAAAGAAACTGAGTAACCTTTGTCCATTTTCAAGCCGAGCAATTCAAATGCTTTCTAATTTTGGTAACAGCAAAAGGCATTTCGTTTCGGTTGGCCAGCTTTAGCAATTAAAAAGATTCCTTCGTTAATCAACAAAGAAGGAAATATCCAACGGAACGACGTCTTAAAGAAAAGTGTGCCCAGTTACCAAAATCAACAGTACAACTTTTGAAATGGCAAAGCGACTCAAACATTTATAGCAGGAAAGGATTAAGAGAGAGAGAGAGAGCTTGAAGACAATTTGTTTGGGGAGGGGGGGGCAAATAAGATCAGCCTTGCAGAAAATGCCATTTGCAAAGCTTCCCAGACAATATCTGCTCTGTATTTAATCCCATACCTGTATGTGTATAATCCTCTGTGTGTGTATGTATGAGAGAGAAAGAGGGAGGAAGGGAGGGCAGACATGTGCACATCAATTTCAGTAGGATGCAGATATTTGCAGATGTCAATTTTACAGGATTACAAGGAGAGAATTCCTGCTGAAATATTTCCATAGGAAATAAAGAGTTAGCAACTATGAGATGTCTTCATTCTACCACACACTGGTCTTTGCTGAAGTTGGTATTTTCTCTTCCCCTCCATCATGTCAAATGCACACATACCCTGGACATCAGACCACGTTGGTTATGAGGACATGGCCAGTCCTCTAATCTGCCAAAGCCCTTTATTCCCCATCAGCAATGGAATGGGCGAATCTCAGGACTGCGGTTAAACATGGGGATAGCAGATTTCTACATTTAGTATGCTTACATTACACTTGACAAATTAGGATCTTGGCCAAAATCTGTTGTAAGGTGGAGGATGTTATATTCTACAGCAGAGGTCAGCAGGTGTATTGGAGCCGGTGGGGTAAATGAAGCAAATAAATAAAAAATAAACCCACTGGGTGACTTTGGGAAAGTCACACTCTCTCAGACTCAGAAGGTGGCAATGGCAAACCCTGATAAAGAAACCAGCAAAAAAAAAAAAAAAAAAACCATGATAGATTTGCTTTGTTGTTGTTGTTGTGTCTTCAAGTCATTTCTAACATATGGGCCATAAGTCAGAAATGTCTTGAAGGCACACAACAACAACAACAACAACAACAACAACATGAAGTTATAGCACCCGTAAGGGAGTGTTCCTGGCAAGATTTGATCCAAGGTGGTTTGCAAGTGCCTTCTCCTGGGGCTGAGAGCATGTGACTTGTCAAAGGTCATCCAGTGGGTTTCATGGCTGATCAGGGAATTGAACTCTGATATCCAGAGTTATAGTCCAACACTCTTCAACTCTCAAGCCACTATACCATGCTGCCTTAGGGTCACCATAAGTTGGAAACAACTTGAAGGAACACAGCAACGACTTCAGAATCATAGAGGCAATCTCATGATAGATCCACTTCTTAAACTTATGTAAGGAGAGCAAGATCACTGCAGGATCATATGGGGAAAAGTCCTTGCATGAATTGAGGGGGATACATCTAGAACTTGCATGACCGAGTTCAGGGCATATCATGGTTACAGAAAGGACTGCTACCTGCTATGGGCTTTAACTAATTTTCACTTGGTTTCTACTGGCATTTCTACACGTGATCTTAATATTTATTTATTAATTCCCCTCCCAAACACACACACACACACACACACACACACACACATCCTTTCATCATGAGGCCTTAGGATAGCAAACAGATAAAACACAACAATCAATTTAGACATTTCCAAATTAAAATCAATAAATAATTTAAACAACATAAAGCGTAGTAAACTATTCAAACCAATTAAAGCAGATTTAAAAGGCTAGAAGAATTTTATTATATTTTTATTTTTAAAAATGTTCATGCTTAAATGTAAATTAGGTATTTTAATAACCTGGCACAAAACAAAAGCCAAAGTTAGCACCAGACTAAGGGGCAGCTCATTCTGCAAAAGTAGATCAGGGGCTGCATGAGGAGGCAAGTGCCCATCATTCACTGCAAGTAGGGATGAATTTGGGGGAAAATTGGGGCTAGGGTACTCTGAGTGCAGCCTGGAGTATTCTGGAAAGTGTAGACCCACCCTCTGAGATGTGAACAATTGTCAATGTCTTACTCTCTACAATATTAGAAACTTGGGGTCTGAAGGAACATTTCATTGGCAAGGGAGAAATCTTATGGAGGTGTCAATGTCCCCATTCTCTCCCCCACAGCTACACCCCTATGAGTATCATTGTACCTAGATGTATATCATAAGAATACTGTCAACGTCCCATATTGTCACACCTGAAAATCTGAGTGTTACCAAGTGCGGTAGGCTATATTTCAGTAGAAGGAACTGGCAAACCACCTCTGAGTATTCCTTGCTTAAGAAAATCTTAGGGGATATGGATATATATATATATACATATATATATATATATAGTTGCCATAAGTTGACAGGCAACTTGACGGCTCATACTCACAGAGAGGCCTTAAAAACAAATCAGTGGTGTGTAATTAGTTGCTACACTTTTCTTGAACAACTACAGGAGATACAAATGAAAAAATAGTCCTACTTTCTCATTCAGATAAGCCCCAGCCAACTCATTCATCTGTCAAGGTGTCTTCTTTTTCCTTCAGCGAGGACACACTGCCGACGTGTTGGAGTGTATTTATCACTGCTCTTAATAAACACCCGTATTAGCAGCAATGGAAGAGGCATGCATTTCTTATCCTGACAAAGCACTCCTGATGAACTGGGGCGATACAGCCAAGAAATCATCTCCATCCACCAAACAAAAGCTACTTTTTCAGACATTCCAGGGAGAGATGGATTCCAAAGTGAATTACCTGTGCAATTGGGTATTCGTTTTCAGCTCTGAATTATAAATGATCCGAAGGAGGAGGAGGGAGGAAGCCAGAGTATCAGGCAGTGTAATCTTGACAGCTCTATCTAGAGGGTCTGAGATACTGAAGCGAAAGGCTGGTAATAAAATGAAGCCATTGTGAGCCATCTCTGTGTAACTTGGGTAGTGATATCCATCGCTCATGAGAGTATCCTGTGGGGTGTGAAGTTGGAAGGCCTCCAGAACCAGATGAAGGCACCAATCTGGACCATTGGGGAGTATCAGACCTGTGGGTTGTGAAGTCTCAGTGAAGTAACAAAAATATAGAAATATATTTCCCTATAAGAGTGGGATAAAAATAGCTGCCCAAAAGCCAGGTGCAGTTGTCTGTCTGTCTAGTCTGTGCACACATGTGTGCCTTCCAGTTGCTTACAGACTTATGGCAACTCAAGGATTTGATAGGGCTTTCTTAAGCAAAGACTATTCAGAGGTGGCTTTGTCTGTTCCTTCCTCTGATATTTAGCTCACAGCAAAGGGGTTCATTTGTGGTCTCTCATTCAAGTACTGTCTAGGGTTGGCCGTGCTTAGCTTCCAAGATCAGATGGGGCTTAGTATCTTTAGGATATTTAGGACTAGACCAGGGGCAGGAGACTGGAGAAAAATTCGACAGTTCAAGACCTCCCTCCTTCTTTTAATGGAGGCCTACATATGACCCCGCCAGTACTTGCACTGGACTCTTCTTCCTTGTATCTAGATTTCTTGCTTTGCAGTAAACCAGGATGGAGATCCTGGAGTCTGGAGCACACATAGAGCCACTCAAGTCTGTTTTATGGCCCATCAGTCATTAGCAAACACTCTAAATTTAGAAATTCAAAGCCATCGTCCTGTTGGGGAATGTAATAGAGGAGCACAGCAATGAAGGAACGGGGGTCCCATGCACTTTGATGAAGGGAAGGGAGAAGCTATGTCCCTAAAGGGGGATAATGTTGTCCTGGCTCCTAACCTGGCAAGGGGGCTTTATTTCCGGACAGCATTGACTTCTGATGCTGTCCTCCCAGCCTTACTACAGCTCAGATAAAATTAGGACTTATGCTGATGTAAGATTTCCTCCAGAGTAAATCATTGAAAGCATTCCAGCTCTACATTTCTGGAAAACGCCAGGCACAGTTCTTCTCCTTCCAAACAAAGTGGGAACTCCACACCAGAAGTATAGATGTGCAACTATTCCCACTTGTTTGTTGTTTGTGAAAAATCCCCTGTACAAGAAAGAAGCTACTTACAGCAGTGGTTCCCAACCTTCCTAATGCCGCGACCCCTTAATACAGTTCCTCATGCTGTGGTGACCCAAACCCATGAAATTATATTTGTTGCTACTTCATAACTGTAATTAAATAGGTGTTTTCCAATGGTCTTAGGCGACCCCCATGAAAGGGTCATTTGACCCCCAAAAGGGTCCCGACCCACAGGTTGGGAACCACTGACTTACAGGGAATAGTAACACATGAGATCAGGCAGTGGAAGAAATGGCACAATCCTTTCCCATGCAAGATCGTATGTCAGATTCACTTATGAATCATTTTGTTCAGTGTTAAATTCTCCCCACATCCCCTTGTTATGGGGACAAAAGAAGGACAGCAAGGATCTTCCACTACCTAGTGTTTCCCCAGAAGGACTTATTGCAAAATTCTTTAGAAGACCTGAGAGGGAAATTTGCTTGCCTCCTTCCAGCTTCCACTCTCTCCTTTCTTCCTTCTTTCACTTTTGACCTCTTCCTTCCTTTACCTCTAGTGCTGAGAAAGAAATGGGAAACCTGTTTCATGATTATTATTTTTCTCCCAAGAAACTCTCCTAATGTTTCAGTGTTTTTCCTTCCACACTCGTGGACAAAAAGATGGGAAGGGACATGCTAATGGGCTGGAGTCTGATCATATTCTAACACACACTGAAACTGGATTTTCCATTCATAAAATGCACACTAAGAGCAGCTCAAATACTCTCATATCACCACTCTCCTTCTTTCCCCCACGAAAAAATGGGATAGAAATGAAAACGTGCCTTTTAAGATGGACACACTTTAGCCTGAATCTTGTTGGTTTCGACCCACTGAGACTGTTAGTACACCCACTGAACCATTGAGATTTCATAAAATATTAAAAGGGACCACAAAGGCTATCCAGTCCAACCCCCCACCCTCCACACACACACACACCATGCAGAAATACACAATGAAAGCACTCCTGAAAGATGATCATCCAGCCTAAAGACCTTCAAAGAAGGAGAATCTTAGACCCACTGAGGCAGTGTATTCCATACTTGAATACTTCGTACAATAAATAATTTCCTAACATTTAGGTAAAATCTCTTTTCTTCTAATCTGGATCTGTTGGTCCTCATTCTAGTCCCAAGAACACCAGGAAACAAGATTGTTTCATCTTCTATATGACATCTTGTCATATTTAAAGATGATCATCATGTCAACTCTCTGTCTTCTCCAAGGTAAACATACCAAACTCCCCACATCATTTGTCATAAGGCTTAGTTTCCAGACCCTTTTTCATCTTGGTTGCTCATCTCTGGACATGATCCAACTGGTCAACATTTTTCTTCAGCTGTGGTGCCCAGAACTGGGCACAATATGCCAGGTGAAGTCTGACCAAAACAGAACAGACTGACACTACTACTCCCCTTGATCTAGCATCTATACTATACAGTATATTACACTATACATTAGTGTCAACTCAGTTTTCAGCAATTGATTCCATGATCTATTCCAGCTGCAACTAAGCAATAGGTTCCAGGCCATTCTTATCCATAGCCAAGTACAAACTCTAAAGGAGAAGCAAACCAAGTCCAAGGTCACCCACGGTTTCCAAAACAAGTCTTTGAACCGTGTGAGTTGTCTTACACAACCTTACACTCTCCCACCTGAAGTGGGTTGGATAGTGCAATCATGTTTCAGGTGAGCAGGACTGATTTGATTTCAATTGCCATTCCATTTTTAATGATTTAAATAACAGTTGTAATCTTTAGTAAGGTAGATATGATTTAATCACCCTTCTTTAGCAGACATATAATATTAATACAACCTTGATATATATTCAGAGACGTAGGCTTCATTAGAAGGTAGGAACGTACCATACAATTATGCTGAATTGGTTGTAGATTAAGTTTCAGTGCCTCACCAAAGAAAGAAATCTATTGCATATTTTTATCCCAACTCCTCCTTGTTCAGATCCCATTCCACCTCCTCAAATTCTCCATTCATTTCCGCCCATCTTTGTAACCAGAGAGAGGCAAGCTTTGGGAGAGTGACACACTCACTCCTAAAATCTCTATACCCCAGTTAACAAAGCTGATGCATTCTTAGGCACTACTTCTTTAACATTTTGGCACCAGAGGCAGAAATAGTATGGACAGAAAAGGGATAGGTTCTTACATCACAAAAAGGAACAGCAGACCAACAGGTTTCATTAAACATTTTATTCAAAAACTTAAAAACCAAGTAAGTCTTGGATAAGTCAGCAAAACATTTTGAACTTTCTGGAGACTACAGGTTGAAATACTCCAAATTCCAAAACGTGACCAATTTTAGATGTTGGAGTAATTTGTATTTCTGAATTCTGGATGAAAAGTACTCAACCTGTAGCCTCCAGAAAGTTCAAAATGTGTGGCAGAGATAGTGACGTCTTTGCTTTCTGTTGTTTCAGTGTACACCAAGTTTGTTTCATGCACAAAATTATTTTAAAATATTCCATCTGAAATTATTTTCAGGCTATGCGCATAAGGTATACATGAAACATAAGTGAATGCCAAGTTTAGACTGGGAACCATCTTCAAGGTATCTCATTATGTTAATGCAAATATCCCAGAGAGAGCCGCCCAGCAGCAGCGCAGCTCCTGGCACAGAGTCCGGTGGCAAAAGGAGGCGTGGCGAAGGAGGAGTCCAGCGAGCTGGCTTTCAGCGCGTCGCTGCCCCAACACGCCCCTCGCTCCGCCTTCCTCCCAGGTGTCCCAAATCCGGGCCTCCGGAACCGCCTTGGAGCCGCTGGCAAACAAACAGGAGTCCTCCAAACAGTCCGTGGGCAGCCTCTCTGGGACGGTGCGCAGATGCCGTTATACCCCTCTATTTCCACATTCCAATCATGAGACTCATCCCACCAGGTTTCGGTGATGCTTATTATATCATATTTGCTTTGTTGTGCTAGGAGTTCGAGTTCATCTTGCTTATTTCCCATGCTCTGTAGAGACATCGCAGACCATGGGTCCCTTTTATTTGCTGCCTGTGCAAGTTTTTTTTGCCTCCCACTGTTGGGTCCTTGCACTTTTTTTCTTGTTTCCTCTATGTCTGTTTGACTATTTTCTTCAGCCCTTTCACCTTCCTTAATATTGTCTCCCTTCCCCACGGAACTCAGTTTAAAGCCCTCCTGATCAAGTTCTTGAGACTGTTGGCAAAAACATTTCTTCCAACTGGCGTGAGATGCAACCTGTCCGTTGCAAGAAGTCCCTCCTCATGGAACCGCAGCCCATGATCAAAGAATCCAAATCCTTCTCGGCGGCACCATCTGCGAAGCCAGTTGTTCACATCTGCTATTTTCCTCTCCCTTCCTGGACCATGCCCTTCAACTGGCAGAAGAGACAAGATGACAACCTGTACATCCATTCCTTTCAGTTTCCTACCAAGCGCCTCATAATCCCTTTTGATGTTCTGCAGGCTGTGTATTGCAGTATCATTGGTTCCCACGTGGACCAAAAGGAAGAAGTATTGGTCAGTAGGCTTGACCAGTCTTGTCAGCCTCTCTGTCACATCACGGATCTTTGCACCTGGAAGACAACACACCTCTCGAGACATCTTGTCAGGCCTACAAATCACTGTTTCTGTACCCCTCAGCAAGGAGTCCCCCACTACGACCACACGCCTCCTCCAAGGCTTAGCAGCAGCTGTTCCCTCGGGTGAGACTCTCAGGCTCCCCTGCTCTGTCCCTGAAGTCTGTCCATGCTGCTCTTCTTCATCCTCCTTGATAAGGGAAAGAGCTTCGAATCGATTCTCTAGCTGCAAGCTCCCAGAACAATCCCTTCTTGGCTTACTTCTCTGTGTGACATTCCTCCAGCTGTCTGCCTCCTGTGTATGGCAAGTGACCTCTTCCACCAGAGCATCTTCCTCTGCATGGTACTCATCCAAGATGGTTAGTTCTATTGTGTCCAGGAAATCCTCTTGTTCCCTAATATGCTGAAGTGTAGCTACTCTGGACTCCAGCTGCTGCACTTTCTTCTCCAAGAGGGCTACCAAGTTGCACTTGGGGCATGTGACGTTCTCCACTTCTGTAGGCAAGAAGAGAAACATCCCACAAGAGTTGCAGGTGACTGCCGTGGTTCCATCAGCGTCCATACTGAAAAGTCTTAGGAAATTACTGGAAGAGGACTGTGGGCTTCCTCCTGAAAAAAAGAATCCTCCAGCAAAAACCAACGTTAAGCCCCTGATGTTTCAACAATTTGTGGCAGTGAGCTCAATCAATTCTGCCTCTGCTGTAGATTTCCTTGGATGAAAAAAAATGAAATAAAAATAGAAGTAAAGGCGCGCGGCTCTGGGAGGAGTAATAAAGAGCTAGTCTGCTAGCTCTGCCCCTAGTGACTCACAGATGTGACTCACTGAAGATGTGACTACAAGCACACTCTTCCTAGAGTTTAAAAAACAATTAAACAGTCACCACTTACAATGGCTGCCCATTGTAACCCGGTACCTGCAGCAATTCTTTAGCTGGTTACTGATGACTCCAGGAAAATAAAGTGATGTCTTTGCATCTACTTTTCTCTCTGGTCCCCTTAATTTTAGCTGGCAGAAAGATCTACCAATCTTGTTTCACAGTGTGTATATTCTGTATGTACATGGAACGTGAGTGTACCATCCCAGCAAGGCACTCTTAAATTAATAGGGTTTGTATTTTCTCATTCAAACGGTTTGTGAGTAGAACAGTCTCTGTTATATCTGGTACAACCATGACACATCAACTGAGGCAATTTTAAACACAAAGCAAAGCACCAGGAATTAAATATAGATTTGGAAATACACTTACACATTTGATTTCTTTTAAAATATTTCAACTGTGTCCCAGATCATAAGATCACTGAGTGACTTACAATAAAATCAGTTTAAAATTAGAGAAATAGCAATTTCAAAGAATTAAAAAAAAAAACAAATGATTTAAGTATATTACACAACTGAATAAGTTAAAAAGCTAAGGTTAGCACAATCAAAACTACAGAATTAATTCAGTTTGGCACCGCTTTAGTTGCCATGGCTCAATGCTACAGAATTCTGGGATTTGCAGTTTGTTGTGGCACCTGACAGAGAAGGCTAAATATCTCACCAAACTACAGATCCCAGAATCCCACTGCATTTAGTCATGAGTTAAAGCAGTGTCAAACTGCATTAATTCTGCAGTGTAGATGCAGTCATATTTATGCTTGCAGATTTGGATGAAGTCATCAATGTTCAAGGGCTTTTATAAAAAGCAATGGCTGTTCTAGCCTCGAACAGTCTGAATCCACGTTCTGGGTTCATTCATGGGACTGCATATGCCCATTTGTCTCCAGCTGGTATCCAGGGCTGGGTGTCCATTTGCACACACAAAGTATTAACTTTGAAAATGCCTTGCATCTCATAGAGGAATTGTATGTAACTGCAGCTTATCCATTCTCAGAGTTGTAACAGCTGGCAGTTCTGATCAAAGAGAGGGCTCTAAAGTCATATACTCCCATCAACCTATCTAAAAATACTCTTGCATCCCATTGGGGCCAAGGGAAGTCGTGGCAGGGGGAGGAATGTAAACACTCAACAGACAAGGAGGCTTCTTTGAAAAGCAGAGTTTATGGAAGACAGAGTGTTGGCAAATAGGCTGTCAAGTGTGGGAAGCAAGGAGGGAGATGCACACAGACAGATGAGGTGCATGGCTCTGGGGATGTAGCCCCTGAGATGGAATCTCATCTCTCCTAGGTTGACAGACACATTGTGGCAACAGAAATGGAGAGCTCCCAGATGCACACACCAAGAGGGATGTCTCTCCTCCAGATCCTAATGACTCAAATATGCTTGCTTAGCAGCATACTTTTATCAGCATGTTGACCTCTCTTCCAAGCTCAAACTCCACCTTTTCCCCCTCTTCTAGAAACTGGTACTAGAGGTGGCTTCCAAATTCAAATTAGAGATAGCTGTGCTCATCTGGAAAATCAGTATGCAAAGGGATCTTGGAACACCTGTAAGGCTAACTGAAAGAGAAAAGAAAGGAGTGAAAGAAAGAGATTATCGCACAAAGCTTCCTTCCTGATGCTGTTGCAGCTTTTTAAACACCCGAAACAGCAACAATTCTTTTCACACTACCACGCAATTGTGAATTGATAACAGGTTGCTGATTCATCTTATCACACTGCTATTCCATTACTCATCAGTTATCTGAGATTAAGTAACTAAAGTAGTCTTGCCTTCATTGGGAGTGAGATGTGTGCAGAGAAAACTGTTTAAATCCCCTTTCTCCTGCCAAAGACAACACCTCCTCTGGAGTAAGAAGTCTTGCTTTCATTGGGAATGAGTTGCATGTGCAGAGAACACTGCTTAAAGCGCCTTTCTCCTGCCCACAACAAAATCATTGCCTCCTCAGGAGTAAGAATTCTTGCCTTCATTGGGAATTGCAGTGTACTCTATGTGCAGAGAACACTGCAGATTTCCCCTTTCTCCTGCTCAAGATGAAACTGTTTCCTTCTGAGGAGTAAGAAGACTTGCCTTCATTAGGAATGGGGTGAATGTGCAGTGAACACTGTTCAAGTCCCCTTTCTCCTCTCCAAGGCAAAACCATTGCCTTCTCAGGAGTAAAAAAAGTCTTGCTTTCATTGGGAATTCAAGGTATGTGCAGAGAACCCTGTTTATACCCCCTCTCTCCTTTCCAAGATGAACTGATTGCCTCATCATGAGCACAAAGTCTTGCTGTCATTGGTAATGGGGTGTATGCGCAGAGAACCCTATTCAAATCCCCTTCTCTCTGAATTACCTCTGAATGATTTATGATACATACTTCAATAAGGGACTAACTGCACAATTGACAGCTATTAATGGGATTTTCCATTCATTAAAAGCAATGGCAGAAGGACAGATTGACTACAGCATACCTACTGCCTAGTGACTGGTCCTGCAGTAAGATCCATTGACTACAGTTACAGTCCTGCTTCTATCCTTCTATTTAAGTGAGATCATCTGAAGCTGAGGAGGTAAGTTCAAGTTTACTAAAGCTCAAGCTACCAAATTAGTTCCTCAATATATACACTATACTTCTATTGAATGCTTAGAATCACATTGGCTTTTTTAGCTGCTGCATCACATTGTTGACTTACGTCCACCTTGTGGTCCACTAAGACTTCCAGATCCCTGTTGCATGCACTGTTGCCAAGCCTCATGTCCCCCATCCTACAGCTTTGCAATTCATTTTTACTGCCCAATTGTAACAATACAGAAGGGCTCTTTCAGTTATGCTGGGCTCAACGTTTCTAGGGTAACAGTAAAGCTAATATGAAAGCACATATTTCAACAAAACTCTTTGCTTTCATTGCATGATGCCAAAAAGAATCACTGTTCGATGCAGAAACTGGATGAAAGAAAACTACAGAAAAAGTGAATCTTTTATCACTTAAGAGAGCAAATCCCTACACAGGTAGTCTGTGATTATTCTTCTCACATCTATTTGTTCATAGCTTGCCAAAAAGGTGGGGCGCGGGGGGCGAGAGAACCGAGGGAATTAACAAGAGCATTTCAAATAGCCTGACTGGTCTCTGACATCTCAGCGCAAAACCCACACTTGTAAAGTTGTGTTTCTCTTTAGCTGAAAAGGACTCATTAAAACCTTTCTCTGGTGTGGAAATTCCCAGACGGTTGTCTTAGGGCTTGTCTATATGTTCAGGATTTGATTTGATTTTTTTTAATGCATCAAAAGCCAGCGTGTTTTTAATTTGTAGGGCAAGTCTTCTTTTGAAATGAGATCCTTTCTTCTTCAGAAAATCAATGCAGAGTTCCCTCTAGATATGAATTTTGGCAAACACCAATATTAATGCACTTTATTAAATCTTTGTGAATCAGAACTGGGAATAGCAATTGCTATTTCCGCAAAGGATTGGGAAAGCCCCTCAGATGGGATTTAGGCCAAACTTTCCCTAGACCTAGGCCAGCCTTCCACAACCAGGTGCCTTTTACATGCATTAGACTATAAGTCCCATCATCCCCAGACAGCAAGGTGATAATATGGGATTGGGGCCCAACAAAAGTAGGGGAAAGCTATTTTAAGAGCTTGAAGTTTGAAGCTCCCACAATAATATATTTCGACATTATACTGTTTGAGGCCACCCACAAAATGATGAAACTCACTGGGTGACCACAGATCATCTGACTATCTCAAATGACGCTACCCTGCAGGGTTGTTGTGATAATAAAATAGGGAGCAGGGCTCTTATATGGTGCTCCAAAATTACTGAAGGAAAGGAAAGATTGAAAGGAAACAAATAATAAATGACAAGTAAGAAACATAAATGCATTCTTTCTAAATGTGAGCTACAGCATTTTCATCAGAGATAGTAAATCTGGGGCAAGAGAGAGGACGTACATCATATCTTCTCCACTTCCCATTAAGGCGGAATCTGCACTGCAGAAATAATGCAGTTTCACACCACTTTAACTGCCACGGCCCAGTGCTATGGAATTCTGGCAATTGTAGTTTTGTGAAATATATAGCTTTCTCTGTCAACGAGTTCTGATGCCACAAGAAACTACAAATTGCAAGCTCCCATAGCATTGAGATATGGCTGTTAAACTAGATTATTCCTGAAGTTCCAATGCACCCAAACTTCCTTTCAGGAAAGCTTTCCAGCTGTTTGCAGAAGAGCTTTTCATGGTGGCACAATTCTAAGGATCTACAGCTTTATTACAGAGGGAAAAACATAATGTATAAAAGAAAATCATCCAGCAGGCAGGTACGGCAAGGGAGCTCTGGCTTTCGAAGATGCTATTCCTCTTCCTTGAGGCGGAAGGTCAGAAATTCTACTCTCCCCAGATCTATAGATTCATTGACTGAATCATAAACAAGAGAAAGAGTCAAGGAAAGTCAGCTGGCTCATCCCTTCTGGGAAACCAGGAAAATGTAACTTCTCCACTCAGAAAAAAAAGAAATGGCACGATTTGGCCCACCCAGACAGGAATTTCTTCAAGCACCAAGTTGTCCGTGTTGCCTCAATGCACAGCCCCCTCTTCAAACAGATCTCACTGCTGCAGGGACTTCATGTGAGAAGAGAAAGGTATCTTTGCTTCACAAAGAATGCTTTGTACTTTTACCGGAGGGCTTATTAGCCCCTCATCCTGCAAAAGCACACCATGCCTATGTGCCTCTCAGTGGGGGCAAGAGATCAGGCCAAAGGCAGCCCTTGATTCATCTAGACTGCTGCTGTGTGTCTTCATGTCATTTCCAGCTTATGGCCACCCCAAGGCAACCCTATCACAGGGTTTTCAAGGCAAGATTTGTTCAGAGGGGGTTTGCCTTTGCCTTTCTCTGTGGCTGAGAGAGTGTGACTTGCCCATGGTCACCCAATGGGTTTCCAGGCCAGTTGGGAATTTGGAAGGAAAAGAGAGAGAGAGTTAATACTCCAGAGGACAAGATCAGAATTCAAAATGACCTTAACAGATTTCTGGGCCAAAACTAACATGTAGTGAATTTCAACAGGGAGGTATGTACGGTAGAAAAAATGAAATGCACAGATGTAGGATGGTTGATGACACCTGGCTTGACAACAATACATGTGAAAGGGACCTAGAAGTCTTAGTAGATCCCAAGCTGAACATGAGTCAACAATGAGATGTGGCAACTAAGAAAGCCAGTGTGATTCTAGGCTGCAGCTGATCAACATTGGGATGGGCAGGTGTTCACACACAACCATCCCCATGCCAGCCCAGAACCCACAACTAGTGCACACCTTTTTACCATGCCAGCAGTTGCTCTGACTGAGAAGCCCCTCAGTCACCACCATTTCGTGCTGCAGCCAGGCACCCTGTTTCCACATCAGGCATGGCAACTGGAAGTCTTCTCAGTTGGAGCAACTGCTGGCAAGGCAAAAAGCACAGGAGGGTCATTTGAAAAATCAAATTTTGCTGCAGAGTTTCATAGAAACTCAGTGTAAAACCAGGGATTAATTACCCCAGGGTAAAGGCTCTTTACCCTGGGGTCAGATTGAATCCTCCAGATCTGGACAAGACCAATCCTGTCTTAGGGTTTTGACCTCTGTAATCTGATCTAAACAGTACAAGGCCAAGGGGAATCCCAGCCTTTTTGAACCACGTGGACAACCCCTATGACACTACTACACTTTATTTATTTTTATAATAAATAAAATGCATTCACTTAGTGAGGAAAAAGGAGTGATTTCACTGGAAATTTGGGAGGAACTAAATTTGCTGAAAAAGTGTTTTAAAAGACATAGATTGCTTTCTACATGACTAAAAATTAGGATTTGAATGATGCAACAGGAGAAGTAGAGGAACCAACTATTTCTTAGAAGGATGAGGATACAGAAACTGATTTGGAGTTGTTGTTGTTGTTGCTGTTGTTTTTCAGCCAAGATGGGAGGATGATGGAGACCCAGAAATGATTTTGTAGGATTTACCCTGGCAGAGTGCTAGGTGCACCACTAAAATTACAGATGAGGAGTAAAACACCAAACTAAGAGAGGAGAACAACAAATGGGGAAGTCCTGGGGAGGAAAATTTGGAGGTTTCGTGTCTGCTGGGATTTTTGGAAAGGGGGAAAATGAAGACTATAAAGGGTAAAACTGGCAAAAATGTTTTGTATGGAATCAGATAGGTAACAGTAATGAGTGCCTAACTGCAGATTAGACATTTATAATGGCCATACAGGATTCCGGCCACTGTGTAACAACAACAACAACAACCCTGAATATTCTTCATCTGCCTACATCACACTTTATGAGAGAAAAACATCTCTAATCTAAAGTTCTGAGGGGTCTCTTTCATCCATAGACAAACGGCAGACCTTGTCATTTCCAGTGCTGGCCCATCCATCTTCCCAAATGATGAGGGTAGGCTGCCAACTCAGGCCTCACCAGAAAAACTCAAACACACTGGAGAGACTCAAAATGCATGAAGTCCTCCACTTCCTAAATGCGACAAAGACATTAAAAAGCCATTAGAAACAGATAATGAAATTAAGGGGATAATCTCCTAATAGGAGCCGCCGCTTCCACCTCGGGAGTCCCAGAAGGGCTCAGCGCCATGATGGTGAGCTGAGCTCCGACCAAAGACAAATTGAGTATTTGCCGAAGAGGCAAATAAAGAAGGCAACATTGTTCTGCTTGGCAGGAAGGCATAATAGAGTCTGTCTGCAGAGATGGATCTGCACTTGATGTTCTCAGATCACAACAGAAAGGGGGGGGGATACCAACTATTATTTTGAATTTATTTAGGGGCTGAAGTGCATCATTCTGCAGATGTCTCAGGGAAACAGGAAACAGAAAGCTGAGTCCTTCAGATACTTGCAAAGAGCAGCTATCATTCTGGTGCAGCACCAGAGAGAGAGAAACTGATATCCCATTCTTAACTGTCAAACTGGGCAGGGGTGTCTTGTGTCCAGAGGCAGCAAGTGTCAAAAGAGGCAAGGTATGGAAGAGAGAAGAAGGTATGTGTGAATCAAGATACTCAGGGTCATACACAGGTAGTTAAGGGAATTTATGAAGATGGAAGAAAGGTGTAGTAGCAAAGTCTCAGATGTTCCAGAATCCAGAAGCCACAATAATTGGAGCCAGAAGGGAAAGGAAAGAGAACCCAGGAGTCACAACAGCTCATGCCACAAAGGAAAGGCAAAGAGTGTATTCCTGCATGGAAGAGACTTGCAATGGATGGTCCTTGTGGAGCATCTTCCAGTTATATAATACTATGAATCCAGAAGAGAAACAGGCCAAGCTGGGAATCTAAGCAAAGTAAAAAGCAGGAAGCTTACAAAAGGAAGGGGGAATGAACAGTTGTGAACAATAAAAAAAATCTTACTGCTCTGGTGGGATTGGTAGCTGCCTTGAACCTGAGATGCCAAGTGCTTGATGCCTGAGCATTTTCTATTTAAGAGGTTTGGGTTCCTTTGCCACTGTTCCTTGTCCTGACAGCTTTCCACAGCTTGTAGGAGGGTCTCCTCAGTCAGTCTCTCAGCTGCACCTGAGATAGAGCCCACTTTATTCAAGGTCCTCATCAGCTGCATCAAGCAATATCTGTTCAGATTTGGGGAGGGGAGAGCTATCATCTAGAGTCATAGGCCTTTCTATATTAGTTTTCACAGGAGTGTTTAGTCTGCAAGTTTAGGAATATGCAAGCTAAAACAGAATCACACACACACAATATCACACACTGGCTACCTAAAAATTTCACTCACTTTACCAAAACACTTTTTGGCAACCTTGAAAAGTATGATGGTGGTGGTGAAATATCCGTTTCTCTCACACCTTTTCTCCAAACCCAGAACTCAGTAAAGGCTTCAGAACAATAGTACTAGCAAGTAGTACTAGCAAGTACATTTCTATACTGCTTATCAGTGAACTAGCACTCCCTAAGCAGTTTACAATTTGTAAGCCAATTGCTCCTAACAAGCTGGCTACTCATTTTACCAACCTACGGAAGGATGGAAGGCTAAGTGAACCTTGGAGCCTTTCTCTAGGATCCATCTTATAATGTTGTGGCTGCAGTACCACCATTCAGAGACATAACCATGTTAAGCAAATAGTGTGCAAAGAGAATTTGTGGCACCTAACTGCAATTCCCAGAACTGAGCCACAGCATTGAACCATGGCAGATAAAGCAATGTCAACGTGCATTATTTTTGCAGTACAAATGCAGTCCACGTCTTCAACAAGGCTTCTTGTTGTTATTTTCTGTCAAGTTGTCTTTACCCTATGGCGACCCAATGATTCTGGGACCTCCAAGTCACTCTGTTACGAATCATCCTATTTGCAGACTCAGGTTCCTTGATGGAATAAATCTACCTGTAATGTGGTCTTCCTCCTCCTTTCCTACTGCCTTCCACTTTACTGAGCATTATCATTTTCTCCAGTGAGTTATGTCTTCTCCAAAGTATGGCAGCCTCAGTTCAGTCATTCTAGCTTCTAGTGAAAGAGGAGGCATAATTTGCTCTTGGATCCATTTGTTTGTCTTTTTGGTGGTCCATGGGATCACCAAAGAGAAGAGTGTAGAGGATACCATGGTCAAAAAGACAAGGGAAATTTGTATATATAAAGCTAGAAGAAATAAGACAACACCATATATAATATTTGGTAAAAAAATGTTTTTTCTCTCTCTGTCAACAAAATAGTAATAAAAAATAAATAATTTTTTTTTTTTTAAAGACAAACAAATGGGTCCTTGAACAGATCAATCCAGAACTCTCCCTGGAAACCAAATGACCAAATTGAGACTGACCACAAGATTCATTACAAAAGGCAAGGATCTTAAGAAAAGACAATAGTGCTAGCCACAGAGGGAACCTGGATCCAAACCATGTAGGGTTTTAAAAGTAATAACCAAAACTTGCTAGAAACTAATTGGGACCTTTTCCCATAGATTTTTGTCTTCACTCCCATCAATCATTAGTTGTTGTCAGCAAGTTTGGTTCAACCCAAAGTCCAGATCTTTATGTAAGCGGGTAGAAATGGTGTGACTTTCCATATATTTTGGGGCTGCAAAGCCCAGCATTCCTCACTATTGGCCTAGCCAGCCTAGGGCTGCTGAGAGTTGCAGTGCAACAACATTTGGAGGGCTGAAAATTCCTTGCAAGTCAGCAAGGACCTGCCTTAATATAAATTCTACAGAAATGCATCTCTCCACCACAAGAACTGGCACAGGGGTAACTTGTTCATTGACAGAACCTGTTTCCCACTTCCTTTTGCACATTTGGAGACAAGTGTAGTAAACCCTCCCCATCTCTAGAGAAAGCCATCTTTTTATGCTCTCTGGGCACATTGAGATTAATGGACTTGTTTGAGTGTAGGGCATAGTTACAGTTCTCACCAGGGGAAGGGAAGAGGGGAGAAACGTAAATATGCTGGTGCCAAACCATAAAAGCATTTTTATAGTGTCATAAACCAATATCCAAAGAAAAGTCAGGCCAAGTAAGCAAGAATTTAGGGGATAGGTGAGGGAAAAGGGCCAAAAAAGGGACAAAATGGATGGAGGGGAAGAGAGAGAAAGAAGACTTAAAAACACTGCCCGACATATACTGCACTGTATATAATTTCTTTATACTGAACTGGAATATTTGGGATGTCTTTTTTTCCCTTATTGAAATTGAATGAGCCAATAAAAACAGAGACTCATAAAACTCTTTCTCCCATCCTTAAGAGGATTGCATTCAGTAATGACACATGAAGATATTCCAGATTTCTTCTTGACACGACCTGCTCGGGCTGAAAGTGGCCACATCTCTAAAATAACCAGTGGCATCATGAGATGGGTAGAACATTCCACTTGGGCGCATTTTTCTCCCATTCTTTCCTCACTTTAACCCCTGTTCTGTAGATTTCTTCAACTTGTGATTACCAGTCCTGAAATGTTTGAACCAACTCTACTGAAAAACAGTGTGGCTGAGTCAGTATAAAAAGGCTATTTCTAAACCAAAGAAAACCTGGGAAATGAATACAAATCCCCCTCAAGCTTTGGGTCTCCAATGAAGGTGAATTAAGTAGATCTAAGGGGATCTGATTTAAAATTTGAGGGGGAAAAACATCCTATTGTCTTTAACAGAGTTGGCAAAGTGTGGTCCATGAGCTGTATGTAGATCTCAAGGCTGTTTTTGTAGCCCATGGGGCTCTAAGAGGTCACTTGCTTGCCCCTAAATGACCTTTAGGGTGTGTGGAGGGCAGTTTCACCACATCTGGGGGCTCTCTAGAGGTCAAAACATTTTAATTTTTGCCATTGTTTTCCTTTTTTTTGTTGTCTCCAAATGCATTCTAGAATCCTTGTTGTTGTTGTTGTTATCCACTCTCGAGTTTATCTCAACCCATGGCATCCCTGTAGATGAAATATCTCCAAGACTCTCTATGTGCCACTGGTCTGCTCAGGATCCTAGGGATACCCAAAACATGGTTGATATGCTTCAGTGCAAACCAATTCATGAATCCATGAAACATCAATCAAGCACAGCCTAATTGTTACAAACATCCCATCCTACCTTTCAGATGGAGTTATAGTGATGTAATGGAGCCAGAGGGTTCAAATTCCAACATCTTTTTGGTTAGCACAGACTATAACATTACCAGCCATCTCTTGGCCTCTGCTGCTTGCTCTGTACTTTGAGCACAATACACAGTTGCACAGATCATGCCACTTTTTTAAGGAATTAGAAAACACACACACACTTTTGAAGACAGTGCTCTTGCCCTGAGATTCCTCTTCCTCTTCCTGGAAAGCCTGTGTGATGTAGTGTTTTGAGCACTGGACTATGGCAGCAACTGCACTGCAGAAATAATGAAGTTTGACAGGACTTTAACTGCGATGGTTCAATGCCATGAAATTGCAGGATCTGTAGTTGTTGCACCAGAGCTTTCTGACAGGAAAGGCTGAACATTTTGCAAAACTACAAATCCCAGAACTATATAACACTGAGCCATGGCAGTTAAAATAGTGTCAAACTGCATTATTTCAGCAGAGCAGATGCAGCTTATGACTCTGGAGGCTAGCATTCAAATCCCTGCTCAACCACAGAAATTCACTGGATGATTGAGAACAAGTCATACTCTCTCAGACTCAAGGAAAGGCAAAGGAAACCACCCCTCTGAACAAATCTTTCCAAAAAAATTATTGACTTGGAAACACACAACAAACAACAACAACAACACATCTGTGGACCAGAGAAACTCAACTCCAGATGTAAATGCTCTAAAATCTGTGACAACTCATCCACACAGATTACAGATAAATTGATATTGGTTGTATGGGAACAGGTTGTATGTGAGAGAATTTGAACTTGAAGCATAAATTGACAACTAGGTCAGGTTCGTGGTCTAATTTTCTGCCCTTGGATCCTCTGTGGTCTGCAAAGACTCCCAAAATAGCCCAAAGAGGAAAGGAAGAAACTGAGAATCAGTCAGAAGTCAACTTCTGGCTTTGAAAAATAGGTATCTTTTTATGTTAAGCAGTGTGAGGGCAAGAATTATTGAAGAGGTGAATTACTGTTTCTGGAAGCGTCTGGAAAAAGCAATTTGCCTCCTCCTCTTCTTTTTTAGCTAGAAAAACTGTGGCCAAGGAAATGCAAGGTCAAGAACTGCAAAAACAACTTGAGGCAGGGATTGTGGATCCAGGACACATTTCATTCATCCCCTGCCTTTGAGAAATCAAAATGTCCTTCCCAAGCTTTAAACACTAAGAAGAAGAGCAGCTACCCACAAGCCCTTAGTAGCTTTTGTGACCACCGCTTCTAGGTGATGACATTCACAGACTGTCCTGTGTTAATTCTCAACAAGCTTTAGAGGAAAGTGCCTCATACCCATTCATCACATTTTGCTTTAAGCTGTACTCGATGCCAGATATGTCAAAACCACTCTGGTAGCTGTTGCTTTATTTTTTTGCAAACCATAAAAGAAGAAATGAATTTTGTAGCTATTCCTTGCTTTCAGTTTGCTGACTAGTAAAATTTTAACCGAATTTATGGGGGGACATAAAAGAAAACTCTCCAGACACTCCCATATTCTGTTGTTCGTTACTAGAGCTGAAATGTTGGAAGATGATGCCATCAGATGCCCTCAGATTTAAAGCAACTGATGAAAGTCTGGTCACCCAGAGACCTAGAAGATTATCACATTGTGGCGCTTACCTGTTTGCAACCCAAAATAAATGAAAATGGTACCTTAGTGCTGCAGTTGTGTGTTAGATCACACTGTCCCTGGAAATGATATGTGTGCATGGTAAAAGCAGCATTAACTGACTGCATTCTTGAGATCATGCTTGCATTTAAAAAAAAAACTGTGCATGTGTAATTGCACAACTTTAACATCTTGCATGAGAGCTTCTAGAAATGATAGGTGATACCTTGATCTTGCGAGATCGGGCAAAGATAATGCATCCAGTGATCACATTTCTCTCCAGATGCGCCATTTCAAACACACCCCGTTTTTAGTCTAAATTTGGACTTGCCCCAATTATATGCATGAAAAAGGTGGGGTAGATTTTAAATTGAAAACCATTCATATGGATTTACTGCTACATCTTTTTAATCAAAATGTTCTACAAAGGTTTCTAGGTTTCCGTCTTTTACAAAACTCTTTCTGTGTTGTTGTTTTGTTCTATCTTCTCAGCATTCTCCTGTAATCTGTGGAAATGATAACTCTCTTTTTAAAAAATGGTGTGAAAATATGGCAGTGATACAAATTCAATTAAATTGGGAAAGCCTGCTCAATTCAGGGAGGATAAGAAAAAGTAAACGGCAAGGAACTCATTTTCTCAATTCTTATTATAGAAAGGGAGAGGGAGATCCAGAGCTTTCAAAAGTTTGTGTTTTGGAGTAAAGAGTCCTGAATCCCTCAGCCATCGGTCATGGCTATTGGTCATGCTGACTGGGGAATCCTGGGAATTGTTGTCCAAAAGATAGTTCTTCCAAGCTCTGAAGAAAGTCAGAATGATTGCTACACTTACACTATTTAAAGCATGTTTTCCCCATAGCAGCAAGAGTAGTGATAGCCAAAAGCTGGAAAAAAGATGATCCATCGACCATTGAAGAATGGATACTTAAAATACAAGAATTAAAAGAAATGGACAAACTGACTTGCATGGTTAACAATAAATCTAAAGACAAATTAATAGAAGATTGGCTCCCGGTACTACAATACTGGGAAGAGGACTGGGGAATTAAGAAGGATTTTACGACTTAATGACTTAGGCTATGACTTTAAAGAAAAGACCTCAAATGATGCTAGAGGATCGAACACCAGGTCAGAGAGGTTATCTATTGAGGGATGATAATTTTACTGTTAAAAACTGGTAAGCATTTTAGACAGGGTTATAGATATGAGGAATTGCTGTATTGTTTACTGTAATTGGTTCAAAAGGTGAACAACACATATCTTTATAGTCAATTGTTACTACAAACACTTTTTCTTTCCTCAATAAAAAATGAAAAAAAATGTATAAACATACAATTTTTAAAAAACAATAAATTGACTTTAAATGTTGAAACAGCTATGCTTTAAAATGTAAAAAACACTATACAAACATGAAAATCTAAACAGCTCATATTATTACACCTTTCAGATTCCAGGTACTCACAGTGACATCTTTTCAGGTAACATGCAAAAAAGAGTTATGTTCTTTACAGCTTATTCATACACACACACACACACACACACTTATGTTGTTGTTGGGTGCCTTCAAGTAGTTTCTGACTTATGGTGAATCTATCATGGGGTTTTCTTGGCAATATTTATTCAAAGAGTGTTTGCCTTTGCCTTCCTTGAGACTGAAAGACTGTGACTTGTCCAAAGCCTCCAGTAGGTTTCAATGGCTAATTAGAACCTGGTCTCTGGAGTTGTAATCCAGTGCACTACACAATACTGGCTCTTAGAGTACTTGCAAGGGACTGTATTTAAGTAGGAAAAATGAAATGCACAAATATATTGTGAGTGACACCTCTCTTGGTAACAATACATACAAAAGGAATCTAGGTCCACAAGCTAAACATGGGTCAACAGTGTGATGTGGCAATCTAAAAGGCCAATGCAATTGTAGGCCACATCAATGGGAACATAATAGGCATAACAATATGAATACTAAGAGCCAAGTTGTTGTTCTATGTTTTCAGTTTGTTTCTGTTTTTTGGAGCGAAAGTAGTGGTTTCCAAAATTTGGTCCTCCAGGTGTTTTGGACTTCAGCTCCCAAGGCCTCCATTCAGCTTGGCCAATGGTCAGGAATTCTGGGAGCTGAAGTTCTAAACATCCAGAGGATCAAAGTCTGGGAATCACTAATCTAAGGTGAACATATCACACGGCTCTCTTGGCAGAATTTGTTCAGGATGGGATTGCCTTTGCCTTGAGGTTGAGAAAGTGTGATTTACCCATGGGTTTCCATGGCCAAGTGGGGATTCAAACCCTGCTCTCCAGAATCATAGTCCAGAGCTCAAACTTCTATGCCACGCTGGCTCCTATATATACTTATACATACCATACAGTGGTACCCCGGGATACGAATGCGCCGCCTTACGAAATTTCTGGGTTACGAAAAAAATCAATAGGAAAAAACTGTTCTGGGTTACGAAGGTTTTTTCGGGTTACGAAAAAATTTTTGGTGCTTTTCGGCGCTATTTCGCACGAAATCGCGGCTTTTCCCCATTAGCGCCTATGGCTTTTTCGGCTTACGAAGCATTTCGGGTTACGAACGCGGCGGCGGAACGAATTATTTTCGTAACCCGGGGTACCACTGTATTTCCAAAACATACAAGGAGATTGATGGTTTTATTTTGGGGATTACTGCTCCTATAGGCTTTTAAATGTTCTGTCTTCTAGTACTTTAAATGATTTCTGAATGTGCATTTTATTTTTGTTTTTCGGAAAACAACTTCAATTTTTTTAATGAATATCCAATATGGCTATTGTTTATTCTGGTTCATCTGGCATGGATCAGTTTGATAAATGACCAGCAATTGTGCATTAAACATCCTCTGTTTGGAGCATCTAGAGTTTCATATTGATCAGGGCCAAGGAGAGTCCATAGAGGTATGGCTGGGACCAACAACAGCAAAAGCACACATACACCTTTCCAAATCATTGTCCAGTTCCAGGGCATCTCCAAAAGGGAATCCAGCAAAACAGAAGCCAGATAATACCAGTTTTATTTAGAGCTCTGCAAAGAACAGGTCAGTCTATGGCTGAGTGAAACACTCAAGAGAACCTTGCATTTCTGCAGACACAAGCAAACACAGAAAGCAACAATGCATGTATAGACACCAAATCTCTATAACTAGGGCATGAATGCAACTCCTCTTTTGCCATAAAGTCCTGCTAGCAAAGCAGCAGGTGGTATGATCTGTTTCAGATTACATTTACTGAGGATCAACAACCTCATGGTCATAACACCCCCAGGTGGGTTTACCTCCTTCTGTTTCAGCCACTGGGAATCATCTACTGTGATGCAAAGATGACAAGATGCGGTGAGGAGCACTGGCTGCCTCCATCTTGGCTTCATCTGTTTGGCTGGCTTGGTGCCCATTCACCTGTTGGATGGGCCCTTGCCAGGGGCAGCGGTGCCAGAGAAGCAGAGGGTTTTGACAGACTGAAGCTGGCTGCTTCTGAAAGTAGCTCCTTTGCTGTAATGAAGCCACCATCATTTCTTAGCATTTGCAGTCAGAAAAGAAACTACAAACCCCAACAGAGACATTATTATGAATTCCATTTTGTGAGATGTTGGAGGACACGCATGTCAAGTCCAAGGTGGAAGAGACAAGATCACCAGGCATCCAGCTGGAAGAGCTCTTGCAAATGAATGGAGACAAACTATCCCTGGTGGCAACATACCTGGACTGTACCTATTGCTAAACTGTATGAAGCCTGTTCCCTGATAGCAGGAATTGAAAAACTGTGGTCCATGGGCCACATGTGCCCTAGGGCTATTTCTGTGCCCCTAAATCTCCCCCCCCCAAAAAAAAGTGTTGTTTTGTTGTTCTCTTTGTTGTTTTCCAAGATGTCCCACTTGAGCATATAGGAGGCCATGTTTTGCTCCATCAGACCAATTTAGGTAAGGGAAAAAACAACAATAGAAAGTGACCTGGAAGTAGATTTTGACTTTGGAGGCTTTCAAGGAAGGAGAACAGCTTTTGAAGACCTTCAAAGAAAGACACGCTTCCACCCTCTGGGGCAGTCTATCCCACTATCAAAAAGCTCTTACAATAAAGACCTTCTTCCTAATGCTTGTATGTGTATGCACCTGCTTTCAAGTTGCCTGCTGACTTCTGATGGCTCCGTGAAATTCATAGTGTTTTCTTAGACAAGGAATCCTCAGAGGTGGTTCTGACACTTCCTTCCTCTGAAACAGAAACTACATCACCTGGTATTCATTGACAGTCTCTCATTCAAATACTAATCAGTGCTGAACCCGCTTAGCTTCCAAGATCAAATAGGATCTGGTCCCTTTAGGGTACTGGAGCCTCTCTTTTTTTGTAATGCTTAGGGACATCTTATAATTTTAACCCACTACTTCACGCTCTAGTCTCTGAAGCAGCAATGCTATCATATAACCTCTCTAGCCTCACTTCTCTGAGCTAAACATACCCAGATCCTTAAGTCATTCTTCAAAAAGATTTAGTTCAAGCTCTTTTATCATCTTGGGCCCTGTATAGATCAGCCTTAAAGGCCGGCTGGGGGGCAGAGTTGGGACATCACATCCACATGACACACGCCCCAACTCTGCCCCCAGGGTGCCATGATGCTGTGTGCTGCTCCACACAGCATCCAGTGTCACTGCGCTCCTCCAGCACTGCATCCGCATGATGCAGTGCCGAAGAAGCGCTGTAAAGCCACAGCAGCGTGGCATTATGGCTATGGTGCCCTTTCCAGGGTAACAAAAAAGAGCTGCTTTTTGCAGCTCCTTTTCGTGCCCTGGAAAGGCCAGATTGGGGCCATGGTGTGCAGTTGCCACTGCCTCAATTTGGCTGAAAAAGCGGCGGCTGGAGGCTTCCCCTTTGGGGCAGTCTGCCTAGTCCCTTGGTCTCCCTCCTCTGGCCACAAATTCTAGCTTCTCAATATCCTTCCTGAACTCTGGTGCCTAGAACCAGATGCAGGTGTGATCTGACCAAAGCAGAATAGAGTAGTGTTCCTGATACTGTGCTCCTATTGATGCAGCCTAGAATTGTAATGACTTTTTTGACTGCCACATTACACCACTGACCCATATTTAGCTTGTGGTCTATTCAGAGTTTTTTTCTATTTTTTCCACATAGTTATCAAGCTAGATGCCACTCATCATATATTTGTGTAATCCATTTTTTCCTGCTTAAATATATCCCCTTACAAGTATCCCAAGAGCCAGCAACATGCCGTGGTTTAAGAACTGGATTGTGACTCTGGAAACCAGGGTATGAATCACTGCTCGGCCATGGAAATCCAGTGAATGATCATGGGCAAGTAACACTCTCTCAGCCTCTCTCAGCAACCCCCCCTCTGAACAAATCTTGCCGCGAAAACTCATGAGTTGGAGGGGAAACAACAACAACAAACAATTACCCTTTTTACAAGATCCAAAATCCACAAAACATCAATACTTTTATTGGTGCAACTAAAAGTCATGGAATACATCATGCAAGCTTTCACAGCTTCCCTGGCTTCTTCATTAGGCAAAGGTGTACAAAATCATAAAGGCTACAGGCCTACAGTTTGTCAGAAGACGTTGCTTTTCTTGTCTGTTAAGATGGTCTGGGGGATATCAATGCAGGTAGACACCACTCCCCTCTTTGGCCATGTGAGAACTGGGAAATAAAGAGCCATAAAATCCAGGCAATAAAATTTCAATTCCATTAGCAAGTAGTATCCTTCTTGGCATTCTTTTTGTTAGCTTTGTTCCAGCTCTACAATCTGTTATGGTCATTTTGAATCTTGATACTGTCCTCTGAGATATTAGCTACCATTCCTAACTTGAATCTTGTCTACAGTATTAAAATATTCCTCATTGTCTTTGAGCAGAATGTAATTCCACTACATGTGATTTGGAGCAATCTAGGCTTTTTGCGGAACGAGTGCAAAAATCCACACAAACTCTGCAGAAAAAGGCTTCACACTTTTTATCCCGGAGTATCCACAAGGATCTGCATTATTAAACATGTGGTTGTTTGTCTGTTTCAAATGAATTTAGATGGTTGCACATTTTTGGCAGAGTGAATAGATGTGAACAGATGTGAATCTGCACAGAAAAGTGAAGACCATTAAACATCAATGTGGTTGTGTGAAAAACCACAGCAATTCACATAATACATGTAGACTAGCACTTAGTGTTAGACTGGCAGACTAATTCCATGCCTCCCAAAACTAATTGTAAACAGAAATGTACCTCATTTTAAAAATTTGAAAACTTGCCAGATTTATGGTTTTTCCCCCAGAGTAATAAAGTACACATAAAATAAGATGTGTGTTTTAAAACATGAGTGGCTAAGGTGTCCCCAGCTTAATCAAAACTCGCAAATATGTTTTCGTTCACTGGGGGAAATACATCCATTGGGCAAAACACATGAATAAATATGCACACTAGGGAAAACATATTAAAAATGCATATGAATTTCACTGTGAGAAGAAAAAGTCTCACAACATAATAAGAAACTTAAAGATGCAAGAGAAGCAAAAGGCACTGAGAAAAATGTGACGAAACTCAGCCTGAAAAAAGTCCACATCCTTACCTACTCTAATGTTAATATAATCTCATGAGAACTTTCTCCAGCTCCCTCTATCAAAGGATGTGTAGCGGATGGGTGCTAGATGAAGTAGTGGCATTTCATCTATGGAATGCTTACTCCAGAGCATCTCATTGATGCCAGCATTGTGACATTTCAGTGTTAGGCAAAGACTACCCAGCTGTCATAGTTCACCTGGGGAAATGCCATGACAGGTGGACTATTAGCAGTCCAAAGGTTGAATGCCAGCATATCAGTCAGAAGCCAGAGAACCAAAACCAACTGGGGATGCACAGAAGCATAGTCTGGGTTCAGGACAAGGGCCAAGTCTCTGTGCTTTTCTGTCCATCCATGCCAAGACCTGTCCCGGGCCTATTCTGAACCACTGCGGCTATAAATACCGATTGCATGGTGGTTGTGTCCTTGGCAACAAGACCCCAAATGTTAGGTAGACTAGTGTGAATCTCAAGAGATAAAACCCAACCCTCCAATGGCACAACCAGAGGAGCACTGGATTCTAATTCCTCTAACACAGTTGAGTGCACAGAACCATGTAAGGCAAAAGAAGATTATAGAGAGTGGATTAAGGAGTTTGTCTTGAAACAGGGGGTTCAATGAGTGGGTCTCAAAGATTAACTGTTTCTGATTGTTCACACTTCCACAATGTCAGGTTTGACAAGCAAAAGGAAAAGACCTGAAACAACAGATTCAAATCACAAGGAAAGATATTCTGATTAGGAAGAACGTACTGATGACAAAATGTTGGATAAGATGCACCTACATTGTAGAAATAATTCAGTTTGGTACCACTTTAACTACCATTGCTCCTTCCTACAGAATCCTGGGATTTGTAGTTTGGTGAAGCACCAGCCCTCTTTGGCAGAGATGGCTAAAGACCTTGTAAAACTACAAAACCCAGGATTCCACAGGATGGAGCTACAATACTTAAAGTGCCACCAAACTTCATTATTTCTATAGTGTTGATGCACCCATATATTTCCTCAGTAGATGGTGGACTCTTCCTCTTTGGAAATTTTTCAAGAGAGGTTGGATGACCACCTCCCAGGGATGCCTAAGGTGTCTGGGTTTCCTGCACTGGTTTGGGGCTGAATTGGTTGATATTAGTAATCCTTCCAACTCTATGATTCTGTACCAGGCACTGCAAATGAATCCTCTCCAACCCACATATGGTCTGACAAGGTACCGAGATTGTCAGCCATCTCTTTGTGTGAGCAATCCTGTGGGAACTGCCAGCCAAATGCATGATGCTGACTCAACCATCCCACTGGAAACTGAACTTCCAAACATCCCTTACCACGTACACCCACACATATTAATGTATGCACAAATGGGATATCAGCCAATAGCAGATCAAATATGTATGGCAGGTTTCTCTGTTTCCTTCTATTTCCAATGTTTGGACTATGGGTGCCACTGCTTATGCAGCCCAAACAATGTCACCTACATGTGAGAGGAAGGTATCAGCAGACGTGAGTTGGGGATAGAACAATTTACCTGTGTACCCATGCCTTGGTTACATCCCATTTGGATTACTGTAATATGATCTGTAAGGTGGCCTTTAAAAAATGCTATGAAATTTCAGTTGTGAAGACATCGTAAAACTAAAGATTTAGAGATACCCTAAACATCTGCTGGGAATATTAGTTGGATGGAAAGTTACTCCTGCACATGCACAATGACTTGTAACGTTTAGGATACTATATTGATGTACATCTACACTAAAGAGATAATGCAGTCTGACATAAATTCAACTACCTTGGCAACATCCTGCAGGATCCTGATATTTGTGTTTTTGTGAGAACCAACAGTCTTTGGTAGAGAAGGCTAAAGTCCTTGTAAAACAACAGATCCTGGGAATCTACAGGCTGGAGCTATAGCACTAAAAAGTGGTGTCAAACTGCATCACTTCTACAGTGTAGGTGCAAATGTCACAAACCCTAAGTCCATCCCCAATTAGAAAAACTCCTGCCACCAATAGCTTTAACATGGAAATATATTACATGGAAACAAAGCTATCAGCAAAGCAAGCACAAATATTTAGCATCCAAGATGCCAGGGAAAGCTGTAAGAGAAAAGATAATCACTGTACTAGCAGAAGAAGGCTATAATCAGTGTAAGAGCTTAGTACAAAGATTGTCTCTCAGGAAAAAAAGACAAAAGTTATTTCTGCCTAGCAGGGAATGGAGTGGCTTTATTGCCGTTCTCCAAGTAGTGGAGTGTTCTTGCTCAGACTCCTGAAAAAAAAATTGACAGCTTTCAAGATAGAAGGGACCAGGGTGTCATTATCATGCTGTTCCCATAAAATGGAGTAAATTAAGATGATAGAGTTTTAGCAATCGGACTTGTTAGGGGGGAGCATAAATTCAAAGCAAACACTGGAACATCAAGGCTTTCTTAAGGAGGAAAGCAAGAGACAATATATTTTGGACAACTTTGTTCATTTCTCTGCCTGAGCACAAAGTGTACAAACATGGTGAATGCATTTGCAGAGATATGACAGGCATCAAATAAAGCCAGGACTTTGAATACAGAGTTTTGCTGTCATTAACTGCCAACAAGTCGACTTCTATACAGAGGTAAGGTCCCTGAAAAACCATTATTTGATCTCCACCGAAGGAGAGGTGGACAATTCTATACAGCAGGCCCAAACCAATATCTTCTTCCCCTCCCTTAGAATTTTTATCTCATTTCCACTTCCAATTATCTAATTTTCCCAGAAATTAGGAAGGGGACAGAGGTGTTTTCCATAATTGTTTTTCAGGGAACTCACCTTTTACTTGGTGACAGTTAACAACAATAAACCAAATCTCTACATTCAAAGACCTAGCCTGTTCAGGCATGACCAAATTGTAAATTGTTTTTGTCCTCTACTTCAATCCACAGGGAGAGGCAGCTACGAAATTGCTGATGTTGTCGTCATCATGTTAGTCTGGAAAATCAGTGTGCAAAGAGTGTAGTGGAGTCTCCTTCCTTGGAGGTCTTTAAGCAGAGGCTAGATTGCCATCTGCTGGGGATGCTTTGATTTGGATTTCCTGCATGGCAGAATGGGGTTGGACTGGATGGCCCTTGCGGTCTCTTCCAACTCTATGATTCTATGAAAGAGACTAACTAGGGAGAAAAAAGCTGGTAGCACAGGGTGACCAGATGTCCTAACTGCAAAGAAGGACATGGCACCACAAAATGTAGGAGATTCAAGAAAAATGCCAGACATCATAAAATAAAAACTAAAACAACTAATACAAATATAAATTCATGCTTCTTATTCATGCTGAAAAGGGAGGACATTTTGAAACTCCTCCTGGACAGAAGGTTGAAATGTAGGCATGGAAAAGGAAGGTATTTGGCCACCCTGTGGTAGCATGAGCTTTCCTGGAGCCTAATTCCTCATGCATATGAAAGCTCATGCAACCAGCTTTTCTTTCAGTTAAGGGCTGAACAGGCCACCCCAATAGAGTGGCATCCCAATGCCCTTTCAGTGCTGGATCGGGGCCGTGACAACCGCATGCCACAACCCCAATCCGGCACTTTGCCAGCTTTAAAAGAAATACAAAATGTGGCGGCACTTTTTGATGCGCCATTCAACATGTGGAGTATGAACATATGGAGCTGAAGACCATCCTGTTCAGAGAAGCGTTCCCAGGCATTGCATAATTGTCACCTGCTATTTGATGTTCTTTTGTTGTCTGTTTTATTGAATCACTTCCTGTATTGCTATGTATTTTATATGTATTATCCTACTAGAGAGGCCCCCTCCTCACCATCTTTCCCTTCTCCTTTTGTGTCATATCTTTTTAGATTGTAAACCCAATGGCAGGGAACCATCCAATTAAAAAGATTATATGTACAGCGCTGTGTAAATTTACAGCACTTTATAAATAAAGCTTAATAATAATAATAATAATAATAATAATAATAATAATAATAATAATCGCACCAAAGGAGCACCATGATGCTGACGTGGGGGTGGTGTAGGGGCATGCATCATCCATATGCCACACCCCCATGCCACCCCCATACCAGCACTTCAAGCCAGTCTGTATTACCCCTTAGTCTCAAAAGTGCTACAGGAAACTTCTGTATGTCAGCTTGATCAGATTTTAAGACCCTTGGGAGAAACCCACATTCTTGTTTGTTTGGAACACAAGAAAGGGGTTTCTTGGTGGCTCCTCTCAGACTTTGGACTCCCTCCCTTGGAAGGCCATGACGGCTCCATCCTTGCTGTCCTATTTTTTTTTTTTAACATGCTGGAGGAAGCTGTTGACCCTTCTCTGCTCACCCTTTGTCTCAAGGTCTTATCTTGCTTGTTTTATAGAGGCACACATACTGTAGCTACAGTTAGATCACCTAGAGCAGAATCCTGCTCAAGCTTTATTACATTGTTTATTCATTGTGTTTCTCCATCCCTCCTTAACAAGCCTCACAATGCTGACACTGCTGAATATTTTCAAGCTAAACAGCGGATGAGGAGGAAAGGAGTGAGAGCTCAGCAGGCATAAAAAGACTTTGTAAGAAGAAGGTTTCTTCTCAGAGACTTTTTGAAATGAGGTCTGTCTATATGTAATGGATCTATTATACTACTTTAAATATTTGCCATATTTATATATAGCTATTTTTGTTTACATCCTGACTCTTGGATTTCTGTCTTGCAAATTTCTGTCTATCTTCTGGCATTAAAGAGCTATTTGGATTGGAGTTCAGATGCCAGAATCCAAGCTGTGTATGCACCGAATAAGGATGAATGCCAATTTTGTAAAGTACATAGAGAACATAACCCCACAATCCATCCTTTCTTTTGAATATTTTGACATCCAGAATCATGGTTGAAACACGTTTAAGTGCATTACTGAAGCACAATTTTGTCACATATGTGCTTGGTCACTCTAGCCAAGCACAAAACATGTCAGGATGAGGCACACTTCTCCCACGCAGCTGTGTGGGATTTCAGCACACACCAAATCCTGCTCACGACAGTCATCCTCGTGCGGATGAAGAAAGCTTTCAAAGGCAGGAGATTTGCTTTCCAAGTTAGCTCCCCCGTGACTTAGCTGACTGACATTTTCCATCACCAGCGATGACAGCTTGGGAACCTTCCCAGTGTGTGTGCATATGCTGCTTCAAAGCAACATGCCTGGAAAACTGGGAAAGCCACTGATACTCAGATGATGAGACTAGAAATTGACACCAAAGATGACAACACTAAGTTCAGATGGCCTAATGCCCTGTCATTGATGACGGTCAGTTGCTCATGTTTTGCAGGCACCCAGTGACTCTTGCAATGACTGCGGGGTAAATGCGGCACTGGCATTATTCACTCCCACAAGCACACTTCTTGCCAGCCACAGAAAGACCATCAAGCCCATTATCCAATCAGTCTCACAGACCCACTAGCTAGCATTCATTTCTGACTCATCCCCTTTGGCTGTATGCTATGTTTAAGGCACTTGACATTTCCTTCACTTTTACCTCATTCTCTGCACTCCAGAAAACGTCTTTGTAATCCTTATGAATTTGATATGCTGGTGTTATCAAGATCCTCATGGGGTGGTTCCTTGGACACTGGCAAGATTTGTTCAGAGGAGGTTTGTCATTTCCTTCTCCTGAGACTGAGAGTATGTGACTTGCCCAAGGTTCGATTCCTCACTTGCCCTTGCCATCAGTAAGTTCTTGGCTAAGTGAGGAATCAAACCCTGGTCTCCAGAGTTGTAGTCTAATGTTCAAACCACTACTTCCACATCCATTGATGGCAAAATCTAACCCCCAGAGCTAGTGTCGTACAAGGACTCCTTTAGTCAACAACAACAACAACAATAATATCCTGAATCCTAAAATCGAAAAACCTCAACTATCCAAATCTAATCCCTAGTGATGGGTGAGATCTAGTGTGGTACAAGGATTCCTTTAGCTGCCCTGAGTCCGTAATAATAATAATAATAATAATAATAATAATAATAATAATACACATGGGTGGCTGAGATAGTGACACCTTTGCTTTCTGGTGCTTCCCTGTCCGCAAACCTTGTTTTATGCACAAAATTATTGTGTACAAAATTACTTTCAGGCTATGTGTATAAGGTGTATAAAAAACATGAATCGTCCACATGGTTGACTGAGATAGTGACATCTTTGCATTCTGGTGGTTCAGTGCACACAAAGTTTGTTTCATGCAAAATTATTTAGAATAACAAAAAAAATTATTTAAAATCTTATGTCTAAAACTAGCTATAGGTTATGTTTATAAGGTTCGCAGAAATAATTTCATGCTTAGACTTGGGTCCCAACTCCAAGATATCCCATGATGTACTACTGTATATGCTACTATTCCAAAATCTGGGGGGGGGGGGGGGGGGGAAAAATCAAAACACTTCTGTTCCACATGTTTTGGATAACAGAGACTAAACCTGTATAGTGGTTTAACTAGGACTCCAGGAGACCAGGGTTCTACTCCACACTTAGCCATGGAAACTTAATGGGAAAACCTGGACAAGTTGCATATTCTTAACCTTAAAGGAAGGCAATGGCAAACCTCATCTGAAGAAATCTTGCCAAGAAAGCTCTGGTTTTAGATCCAGTGTGCTGTAGTGAGTCAAGTGCTGGACTAGATCTCCAGGAGATCTAGGGTTCAGATTCTGACTAAACTCTGGACTATAAGCAAGCCACATTCTCTCAGCCTCAGAGGAAAGCAATGGCTGATCCCTCTGAATAAACCTTGCCTAGAAAACCTAATGTGCAGTCACCATGAATTGGACTCAACTTGAAGGGCACATAACAACAGGAAAAAGAAGAAGTGTGGAGTCAAGGTCCACATATGGAAGAAATATGGACAGCCAGTGTGGAGTAGTGGTTTAAGCATTGGACTATGACGCTGGAGACCAGGGTTCAATTCCCCAATCAGCCTTGAAACCCACTGGGTGACCTTGGGCAAGTCACATGCTCTCAGCCTCTGGAAAAGGCACTGACAAACCTACTCTGGACAACTCTTGCCAAGAAAACCCAATGCTAGGTTAGCCTTAGGGTTACCATAAGTCAGAAACAACTGGAAGGCACATAACAAAGACAACAAGGCCCTTTTCCTTTAAGGGACACATGAGGCATGAAATGGACCCCCACATCTGCTGCAGTTGCCCACCTCAATCTTATCAGCTTTGCTCAGATACCAAGCAGTTTGGAGGAAGGAACAGGAAATGAAAGATGTTGAAACGCAGCATCCAAGCCTGCTCTTCAAAGGAGAGATCTAACATTCCACTAACTGCAAGTGAGCCTGGGTTCATAGTGAAGACAGGGCTTTTAATTTTGTTATATGCACTTTAATTATTTGTTTTTTCTCATTTACTAAGACAGAGGCCATGGTCACAAAAGAGAAAAAGACAGAATATAGTTTTGGGACAGTAAGCAACTACTACCTAAAGGTTGGTATCCTTGTCTCGAAGGTCCCCCGAAGGCATTTCGGCTCCCAAAACCACTTCCCTCAATGGAACCGTAGGACATCTTTGTTCTGGCTCTGATCCTTTTTTCAAGCTGGAAGAAGAAAAATACACAGAATTAGAAGCACGGCTCTTTAAAATTCCAGCTAACAGGAGAAATCGGAAACCATTGAAAGAAGAAAAGAGAAATGATGATCTATTCTATACAATGCATGGCCTCCCACACAGATGGGTCTCTCATCTCTGGAAGTACAGACTCATTCTTCCTTATCCAAAATGACTGGACAAAATTATTTTAAAATTTGGATGATGATAACCTGTATCTTATTGGCAGAGCTTGGCAAATTTATTATTTTTGTTTAAATGTCCAGAAATCCTCCAGTCAACATCCATTGCCAATACATTCATCCTATCTTTTCTCTCCTTGCTTTTCCCTCTGTAAAGGAGTAACACAAATGGATTCAGGATGGAATTTCCTCCTGGGACAGTTGCTCCAGGCTGTGAACATGTGCCTTTGAAAGCTTCAAACTGGAGTTAAAATTACTGCAACAGTTAGCACAGAAGATAAGCTTTGGCCTAGGAACAGAAATACTCTCTACCCTTTACCAGGAGAAATGGAAAGGTGAAGAAACAGCTCTCTTCATTAAATAAACAGCACAGTATTAGGCAGTTACAGAACAAATTCTATACATGTTTACTGTAATTCAAGCACTGCTGAAGTTCAACAGGGTTTACTCTCAAGTAGGAGTGCCTTGAAACACAATTGGAATTGTACTTGAGATAAAACTGTTATTCTGTCTCAAGGGCAGGCAGTAGGGTTCAAGGATAATAGGATGTGCAAGATCATAGACTTGGAAAGGACCCCAAGGACCACCTAGCAATAGCAAGTAGCAATAGCAAGTACATTTCTATATCACTTATCAGTGCACTTAAATACTCCCTAAGTGGTGTACAGTGTGTAAGCCAATTGACCACAACAAGCTGGGTACTCATTTTAGCAACCTCAGAAGGATGCAAGGCTGAGTTGAACCTGAGCCTCAGGCTGATATTGAACTCAGAGCCTTATGGTTTGGAAACCCACAGCTAAAATATCCCTGAAAGGTGACCATCCAAACTGTGCTTGAAAACCTGCAACAAATGCTTGGCCCCCATTATTCATATGATCTGCAACAAATTATTTGCACATGCAGTGGGGAACTACAGTTATGTTTCTGAGTGTAAGCCAGTGTGGTGTAGAGGTTGGAGTGTTGGACTATGACTCTGGAGACCAGCTCAGCCATTAAACCCATGCTCTCAGCCTCAAGGAAAATCAATAGCAAACCTCCTCTGAATAAATCTTGCCATGAAAACCCCATGATAGGTTTGCCTTAAGATCGTCATAAGTCAGAAACTACTTACACACACTCTGATTTTGCAATGCCATCTTGAGCATGGGTGTAAAGCATATTTGGGGGCGGGTCACATTTCCCATGTTGTTGTTAAATCTGCCCTACTGCATAGCATAAAAAATATTTCCAAAGTGCTTTAGAAAACCCAAGCATTGGGATCTGCAGGGGAGGTTTTCTTTTGTCTCTCAATAGTGTGTTCTCCTCTCTTGTGGCACCCTGGTTGAGAAATGCTCTCCTGACTGGTGAATATGTTGGCCTCATTTTAGCACCAAATTACACAGTGGCTCTTCATCCAAGGTTTTGGGGAGAAAGAGTGGCACAGAAGTTAGACTGTTGCATTGGGATCCAAGTTCTAGACCCCACTGACCATGAAATTTACTGGACCATGTTGGGCCCATCATTCTTTCTCCAACCTGACCTACCTAACAGGGTTGTTGTGAGGATAAAACTGGGAGAGTAGACTCATATATGCCATTTTGAGATCCCTGGAGGGACAATGAAGTATAAATACAACAAATGTTCATAATTAAAGGCAGAAGTGATCATATTTTGATTTTAACCTACCAGGTTGAATTTAGTACTGTATTTTATCTTGTTCGATTTCTTAACTTTTTTTCTTATTATTAAAAACCTTCTTCCAGTCAGATGGACCATTTTGGTTCCCCAGATCCAAAGTCAGGTACAGACTTTACACAGAACTAGACATTTAAAGTGTGCATTACAGAACATTCAACTGTATTACAAAGTTGGGATCATCAGTATATTCAACCTCTCTGTTTGAGTGTGAAAGAAACACTCCATACACAAACCTTTATATCAGAATCACACAACATTTAAAAGCCCAACCCTCCCTCACCAGTGTGAAAAAGCCTGATGACACAAACATGTTTTGACCTGCTATTGAAAGTTGATCAGGGATGGGGCTATCCTGACCTCTTTAGGGAGGAGTCCCCAAGTGTGGGAGCAGCCACCAAGAGGGCCCTTTCTTTTGTTCCCACCAAAGGAGCCTGAGAAAGTGATGGGACAAAGAGATGAGCCTCTCCAGATGATGTTAGTGATCTAAAGGTAAAGGTAGTCACTTGACGTGAATGTCTAGTTATAACCGGCTAGTCATAATCAACTAGTCCTCATCTCCATTACCAAACCAAAGAGCCAGTGTTGTCCAAAGATGAATCCAATGGTCATGATGCACTGAATGCTGTTACCTTCTCACCAAAGTGGTGCCTATCAATCTACTTGCATTTGCATTTGCATGCTTTCGAACTGCTAGGTTGGCAGAAGCTGGGACTAGTGACAGCAGCTCACCCCATCATGCAGCACTCGGGCCTTGAACTGCCAACCTTCTGATCTTCTGATTGTCAGAACTGGCGTCTTAACCACTAAGCCACTGCATCCCACTCTTAGTGCTCTACTGGGCTGATAAAGGTGATGCAGTCTTTCAAACACCATTCAGATAATCAAGCCTTTTACCTGTGAAGTCACCTGGCTCAGGGTAGACTCCTGGAGCACCTATATTCGCTGGGATATCCATCATGCTGCCTACAGCTGCTGCTGCCATGGTGGTCATAAGAAGAGCTGCTTGATGTGGGGTCCCCCCATGTCCATTCTCAACAGTGGCAGAGCATCACATTGAGGCCAAAAAGCAGGTGAGGCACCTTCTCTCTTCTTTAGCATTGCTGGCTCTAATGATCCTTCCTGATGGGCACAAAAGGTTTCCCTATACCTCCACGTTCCCTTGAGTCCACCAGCAAGTTCTACCCGTCCCTCCAGTTTCTTACTTTTGTGCATAGGTGTGCATGCAGATTAAATAGAGGCTGGGTGGCCATCTGTCGCGGGGTGCTTTTGATTGTGAGTTCCTGCATGGCAGGTGGTTGGACTGGATGGCCCTTATGGTCTCTTCCAACTCATTCTATGTTTCTATGATTCTGTTATAATCCACAGTGCACGCTGAGATGCCGTGGACAGATTCATCACAATCCACTAAAAAGGAACATTGTGCAACTACTGCCTAACTCCATGAGTGTAAAATTACATTCCATTTCCTCAGTGTAGGCTCTCAGCCAATATCTGCTCCATCTGCTATCTACAATGAGAAAGTGTGTCTCAATATGATGAGATGCCTTGCTGAAAAAAATCTGGCAACCACAGTGAAGGATTTTTTTTTTCATTTTTATTTTGTCTTCTGTGTGAGAATGGCAAGCACTTCTCTACACTTTGCATAAGAAACATGAAACTTGCTTCTTTTCCCTTTGTCAAGCAAACAGACAGGGAGTAAAGCACACAAAAAAGGAGGAAAAGACTATTAATCATAGAGATGTAAACCATCCATCTCATACTTCTCCTTTGTAAAAGTCCATCCAGTAAGCAGTCACAGTTGTTTATTTGTGTATGAATTGTTTGTGCAATTTGCAAAAGAAAAAAAGAGCACTGCAACTGTGCATATTTCTACAAAAACACGCAAAACTGTCTTGCATCTTGCTCAGAAAGGGGAAAAATTGTACATTTCTTTTTCTCCTGAAAAAGAAACAGGTAAGCATTTACATCCGTTGCAAAAAAAAGAGGTAATCTCTAAAATAAAGATCACCAGTGCCTAAATACGCTAAAAGGCACCAGATCTCATCTGTCCTTGGAAGCTAAACAGGGTCAGCACTGGTTATTACTTGGATGGGAGAACGCCAAGGAATACCAGATGCTGCAGGCTACATTTCAGATGAAGGAACTGACAAAACCACCTCTAGTGTCCTTTGCTTAAGAAAACCCTATGAAATCCAGGGAGTTGACATGAGTCAACAGATGACCTGAAGCCACACACAAACACACAATGTTTATGACTAGTTGTATGGCCCAGTTTGAATGCAAAATCAGGATTTTCATAGTAAATTATATGCATGTTCTGTCTAAAAATCAGGATCTCACTATTCACAATCACCAATCAATAATGTATTGCTCCAAACTCAAACATGCCGCTGCACTGTGTACCCTATCTATTTCTGCAAATTTAATTCTGTTATGAACTGAAGAAAAAGAGAAGGAAAGGAAAAAGGAAAGAAAGAGGAGTTTTAATCTTTCCATCATTCTGGGCTCATCATTTGGAAGAGAGCTGGTTTCCTTCATTGCGGATTCCAAATTTATGAGCCACTGCTATTGCTGGAGCTCCCTTTGAGGAGAAATATATAAATGTATCAAGGGCTGGAACACAGTGCGAGAATAACTGTGCAAGCCCTTGGCTTCGCTTGAGCTTCCCGCTGTGCATGTCAGAGGTCAACCAGAAGATCTATAGAGGGAGGATTCCCTCCTACCTTTTCTCCCCCTAAAATCACTTTGGCTTTAAGCTCATTTCTGCCCTTTTTCTCTCTTTTGTCTCTCGCTCCTCTGTGAAGCGTGGCACGTTCTCAGAGTCCTTCAAGAAAAAGTGCCAGAGAGTGTTTCAAGAAGTGAGATGTCAAAACTCTTTCAAATTACTCACTGAAAATGACTATTGAAGTAGAGATGTCAGAAATGATGTCTCACACTGTGTACGATATACTGCGGAGTCTCACAACTCCAGGCTTGCTTGGATGAAGTGGATCATTAAGAATCACTCCAATCTGGATTCCGGCCCTCTCTGGTGACAGAAAAAGGCTTTGGTAGGTATGGGGAATGATCTATGTCAACAACTGAACAGGAGGCGTATGTTTCTGTTGGTTCTGCTAAACCTCTTGATAGGATTTGATACCACCACAGAATCACAGAGTGGGTTGAGACCTCATCCAGTCCAACCACATTCTGACATGCTAGCACCTATTTGCTCCAGCAAATACAACTTTGGATGCTCTCCCTCCTGTGTGGACTCTGGATTTACTCACACCAGGGCAACAAACCCCTATTTTTTGTAGATAACACTATGTTCCCAGACACAGGTGCTGGGAGTCTGTTGTCCATGGCTATTAATTTATGGACTCAGTACTAGGGACAAGCCACTGGGTGGCCTTGGGCAAGTCACACTTTCTCAGCCTCAGAAGAAGGCAATGTCAAACACTGTAAAATCTTGCCAAGAAAATCCTGTGATAAGTTCACCATAAGTCAGAAATGTCTTGAAGGCACACAGGAACAACAGATTGCCCCCTATGCTTTTAAACATTTGCATGAAGGCTCTGGGAGAGATCATCTAAAATTCTAGAGTAGAGTCTCACCTCAATGATGACAAAAGGATGATGATAATCTCTCTCTCTCTCTCTCAACATGGGATTGGGGTTACGATACAGCTTGAGAATGGGAATGGATAGTTCATACAAGACTATGGTAAGAACATTCCCAATATCAAAGCTATGATTTGGTTTTATGTCTGGACTACAGCTTGGAAAAAAGCTTTTGGACTATAACTCCCCAAATTCCCCAGCCAACATGGCCATGGATCTTGGGTGTGAACCTAGTCAGTGACAAAGCCAGTCCTATGGACTTCTTTTTTCAGTTGTAAAATTGTTAACAATATTGCAGAATATTCCACCTGTATGATCAAAACTCAGAATACTAGAAGCTCAGGTCCTGTCACAAACAAAACACTTACTTCCCTATGTAAGACATTTGCAAGAGAGATAGTCGCCTTTTATCATAACAGATCTTTTGTTTGCCTGGATCAAAACTGGCATCAGCAGCTCCACAGGGCCTCTAACAGAAATCTTCCATCATCATCTGATAAATATTGAGTCTCCCAGAAATTCCAAAATCCAAAATTCTCCAAAAACCAAAACTTTTTTCATGTCAAATAAATAAATAAATAGTGATACCTTTGCTTTCTGGTGGTTCAGTGAACACAAACTTTGTTCCGTGCAAAAATTATTTTAAAATGTTGTATAAAATTACCTTCAGGTTATGTGTGTTAGGTGTATATGAAACATAAATGAATTTTGTATTTAGACTTAGGTCCCAATGCCAAGATGTCTCATTAGGTACATATGTGCAAATACAGGTATTCCAAAATAAATCCAAAACTAAAAAAATCCAAAACTTCTGGTCCCAAGCATTTTGGTTCAAGGAGACTCAACCTTTACTTATTTGACCTGGTTGTTTCATTTCACATGTGGATATGCTTATTTTGGAATAAAAAGTTTGCTGAAACATGCCAATATCCTGTTTAATTTTTGCAGCATAGAAACTCCTCCCTATTCCTTTCATGTTATTTCTGTCTCTGGTGTAAATTTCTTGTTAAAGAAGTGAAGCCCAGGAATGTATCAACATTAATTGAGACACACCTATGTTTGTTCCCAAAACATTACTGTCTGAATAGGACTGTGGACAGTCGTGCTAACAGGCATAAAGATCCATTGCCTCTGGCCTCAGGGAGTGTTGAGAAGGACTCAGAGGACTGAAGACAATGTATCTTGTGAGCGCATGCCCTTCATGTTTGCACATTCCTCCAGGCATTTTGGAAAAGCTGCTGTGAACAGTTGTTTTTTCCCCTTTTTGCATAGACTGTATGTCCTATTGTTGCTATGTAGATCAGCTTCTCCATATATGTCTCCCCAGCGGCAAAATGCACAGGACCCACATAAAATTTATCCGAGTTTATTTACTGCCTCACATCTGTAGATCATATCTTCTGCTGCAATTTTTGTGTCTGGGTGTGTGCCTTCAAATTGCCTATCCACTTAGGGCGACCCCTTGAATTTCATAGGGTTTTCTTAGGCAACAAATCCCCAGAGATGGTTTTGCCAGTTCCTTCCTCTGAAATATAGCCTGAAGCACCTGGGATTTGTTGGTGGTCTCTGTCCAACAGCATTTTACAGCCTGTACTGTATTTGCTTTTTGGGTTGGGGGACGATATGGAGGAGATCTTCTCTTGCATAATGAAGTAGTACAGTCCAAGCAAAGCTCTGCCTTCTGACACTGCCATTTACATGATCTGGCCCTGCCTGACAACTTTAAATCATTTACCTTTTGGCAAAAAAAGAAAGCAATCTTCCTTCTTCTTCACAGTCTTCCACCCCTTCCACGCACACAAAGAGAAAATAAAATAATGTTGATTCCAGAGAATCTTAATAATTACTAAACAATGTTTGGTTTAATCTGTTGAGCTTATCTGTGCATGCATTCCCCGCCTTGCTTTAAAGAAATAATAACCGAAGTCTGTTGTTTATTGATATCTATTTACCGTTGTGCCACATTGCTCCTTTCTTTCATTTCCTCCCTGCACCCTACATGTTGAACAGGCTTAATATAGCAACACACTAAGCAAACACAGAATTATTACATATTTCAGTGAACAGCAAAATTAAAATCGTAGTCGTTTTAGAAGTTCTGGCATCGCCCACTGCCTCATTGCTGTTGAATTACAAATACTGTACTAAAATGTGTATGCTGCGGATTATATGGAAAGAGTTGTCTTAATTTGATATAAACGGTATAATGTTGGACTAGGACCTTGGAGAACTGCTTAGCCTCAGGGATTATTTGGGGCAATTTCTCTCACTATCCAACCTACTCCAAAGTTCTACCAAGGCAATGGGAACAGTGTGTGTGTGTGTGTGTGTGTGTGTTAACTGGCTTCAAGTCACCCTGACTTATGGTGATCCTATGAATAAGATATCTCCAAGACACCCTGTCATCAATTGCCTAGCTCAGGTCTTGCAGACTCCAGGCATTAGCTTCATTCATTGAGTCTTTCCATCTGGAATGTGGTCTTCTTCTTTCCTACTGCCTTCTAACTTGCCTAGCATTCATGCCTTTTCTGGTGAGTCATGTCTTCTTATGATGGGGCCAAAGTATGACAGCCTCCGTTTCATCATCTTTGCTTCTAGGGAGAGTTCAAGAGCAATGTACAGTTAAAATGCATTAGCTTGCTCCCCAAGTTATTACAAGGAAAGAAACTCTAGGGTCATTCATACATTGCTTTTAGTGCAACTATGGGAATAATCTCACTCACATATTCCAGGTTTGTTGTTAACACTATGGAACTGCATTTATAAGCATCTCTGCATGTCCAGTTACTCACACATCTCAGCACTTGAATAAAGGTGGAGTTGATGATGTGACTGTATTTGAAGCACATTCAAGTTATGTAGTCTTATCCCAGTTTATCACAGGTCTATCTGCACCATCAGTTATTCATGCAGCTGAGATTGTGAATCTTTTAACTTGTAAACAACCCCCCCAAAAACCTTAATTGGATGCATTTGAAATGCATGTCATTCAACTTATTTTCACTGTCTGAACTTTTTCACAATCTGAATAACCCTTCTGAGACAAGACAAACAATGTCATGTCAAAAAAGTAAAATATATCAGCATCCCTGTGTTACAAGGTGTTTTGATGATTGCCAACCTGGATTGTTTTAAAAAGATATTAAAGAAATTCATGGAGAACTACATCAATGATGCCTTGCCTTGTCAGGATGGCTGTACAGGTTACCTACAGGATCACCTTCTCCAGTACACTCCGTCCTGTAAGATCAGGTCTTCTGGAAAAGGTTTGCTCCAGCTGGCCAGGACTAGACTGGAAACAGTTTGCCTAAGGACTTTTTTGTTTGCTGCCCCCAGATTGTGGAATGACCTGCCAGAAGAGATACAACAGATGAAAACGCTGACGGCATTTAAAACAGCATTAAAAACGCATTTCTTCTGGTAGGCCTATCCAGTCCATTTTAAATCATGACTTTTAACCTGTATATGAATTCTTATAAGTGTATTTTAATGATTTTATAGTATCATATTTTTGCTGTGGATTTCTGCGTTTTTAATTGTGCGTTGTATTTTAACAGGCTGCACGCCACATCAAGCCTTGAGGAGAGGTTGGAAAGATATAAAAATTATTATTATTATTAGTAGTAGTAGTAGTACTACTAGTAGTAGTATTTTGGCTGTCAAAATCAGTGGCTGGGGAACATGGGCCAAAAGGTGCAGTTGAATTCATGAGTTCAAAATGTTGGATCATCTTTACATCATGGTTTATGATCCTTGGTTTGTTCTGGGCCCAATGGGAGACTATGGTTAACTGAAGACTTCCTGGTTTGTAGGAAAAGAGAGGAAAAGCTGTTCACATATCCAAAAAATTAAAAAATAAAACATCTCGTGCAATAAACCTACTTACTGGTAGAGATAATTTTATACATACATTGTTTGAATACAGAAAGAGACAGAAAGTGCTCTTGTAATACTCTTCCTTTTTACTGATGGGTGCATTTTGCTTAATGTTTTTTTCCCCTCCCCCTACCATATTCTGAAAGCATTATTAGAACATGTGCCATTTTCCTTAACTCTACACAAAATAATTATGGGAGAAAGCAAAGGCCAGCCAGGGGAAGAGAAGTAATAAAATAACCACCACAAACACTGCTAAGAATCGGGAATGGTTTTTTGATGACTAGAAAACAACCCCTTCTCAAAACACACACTCCATCAGTAGGGATGCAAATGTATATCAATTGCATCTTCCCAGGCAGGAACAACTAATTTTAACCCCCCCCCCCTTCCTTGCTATGGGAAAGTCATCAAAAACTGTAATTTTTTTTTGAAGTCTATTCACAGTTTACACAACCAATAAATAAATAAACAAACAAATAATGCTTTTTTGTGTGGAAATTTGAAGGTACACAATAACAATAAAACAGACAAGGACCAGAAATAAAGCTGATTCAGCTGTCCCTAGCTGTAGCGCTATCTAAAAAGCCATGCACAGGATAAAAAGCCAAATCAACAAATAAGAATTCTGTTAAGATGTGACGGGTCCGAGTGTGCATTGCTTGTCATTTTTATTGTTTGCATTCAAGTCAACTAAAACTCACAGCAAGTCTTTCATAGATTTTTTTTTTTGCAAGATTTATTCAGAGAAGATTTGTCATTGCCGTTCTCTGGGACTGAGAGAGCATGACTTGCCCAAGGTCAACCAGTGGGTTTCCAAGGCTGAGAAGAGATTTGAACCCTGGTCTCTAAGAATGTTCATCCAGCACTACATAGCGCTGGGTCTCTTTGTTTGACAACCTAAGAAAGGTCACACTGAGTGTCTTACTTCCTAACGAATAACAAGAGGACTTTCGTATTACGGCCCAAAGGCATGCCTTGTTTTGGATTGGCCATTTTGTCTCACCACCCTCGTCTTACTTCATGCCATCCAGATTGCCACAGCCCACAAAGCCTTGGCTTGTCCCAAAAGAGAAAGAGAAAAGAGAGATGACCCAAATATATGGCTGACTGAGCATGTCAGTTCAGATTTCATAGAATCTTAGGCCTGTTACAGACAGCCAAAATAAAGCTGGTTCGAGTCACTTTGGAGGTATGGTATTTCAATGATGCATGCATCCAAAGAGTCCAAAAGTCACACCAAAGCCACGCTCCGGTCCTAAGGACTGGAGTGCAGCTTTGGTGTGGCTTTTGGACTCTTAGGACTTATGCATCATTGAAATACCATACCTCCAAAGTGACTCGAAGCAGCTTTATTTTGGCCTGTCTGTAACAAGCCATAGAAGAATTGCAGAGCTGCAAGAGACCCCAAGGGTCATCCAGTCCAATCCTCTGGCAAACAGGAATCCAAGCACTCCTGGCTGATGACCAACCATCTTCTGTTTTAAAATGTCCAAAGAGGAGACTCCATTACACTCTGAGGCAGCATGTTCCATTGTCAAACAGCTCTTATCACCTGGACGTTTTTCCTAATGCTTAAATGGAATCTCTTTTCCTGTAGTTTGAATCAATTACTCCATGCCCTAGCCTCTGGAGGTGCAAAATACAAGCTTGCTCCATTCTCAATATGATATCCCTCTAAATATTTAAACATGGTAATCATGTCACCTCTCAACCTTTGCCTTCCCAGGCTAAACATACCAACTCCCACGACTGCTAAAGAGGCACTCTATTGGTTATTAACAGGAGGATCCTACATTTTATCCTTAGGAAATAACTCTACAAACAAATCAGATCACTCTTGATATTCCTTCCAAATGTTACAATTAATATAAATAACTAAAGTAAGGGATCTCAATAGGAACAATCTATACATGTGGAATACCCTCCCCATGGAAGTCCAACTAGCAGTGATGTTGGTTTCTTTCCATCCCAAGTCAAAGCACAGGCTTTGAGGCCAAATTTATTTCCCCCCCAAGAAAAACTGGTATATGTGCATGGCTTAAATTCTTTTAACATCTTCAGCTCTTTCAACTTTATTATTTGTTTAATATGTTTTCATTCTCTTTGGATTATTTGTGTTGCTTTGAACACAGCATTGTTCTAAATGGATGAAACTGTTTTCACTTATATGGTGCCCAGAGATCCACAAAAGAGTGGAGGATATAAGAATTTTAAAATATATAAAGAAATCTGGAAGGCCACACATGGCATAATCTCCAACCTCTAATCTTCCTTTGCTATGAACAACCAGGGAATACCGTTGGTCTCCAAGAACACAGGAGGTTCTTCAAGCCAAGGGGGAAAAGAAGATGAAGATACCCTGGGGAATAAGCCCTTCAAATTGTCAGACTTTTTTTCTGATCTGAAACACAGCAGTAAGGACACATTTGTCCATCAGGAGGGGAGCCAATCTCTAGAGAGTATGACAAGAAAATCAAGACAGGAGAACATCAGTCAACTTCAGGAAAGTCAGTCCAAGACGTCTGAGGGCTGTCACTCCCCGCATGCATTTTTAAAAAGCTGCCAAGGAAGTGAAGCTTTAAAAAGAACCATGATCCAGATAGATTCCTGGTCAATTTCTTTAAAATATTTAGCAATCTTCTGCTGGAGAAAGCTTATGCCTCTTTTTGACAAGATGGATAAACAAAAGCTTCACCTGCCTTCTTATTTTTATTTCATTTTTCCCCTGTACAATGAAAGCAACAGCCATTCAGCTGAACTATTGTTTGGAATATATACTTCAGGCCTAACCAACGGAGAAAACAACTGGGCCAAGAAGGATTGGAGAGAATCTGCTCTGTGGGACTGGCATCTATAGTTTTTGTGGGTTTTTTGTTCTGTGTGGCCATATTATAGAAGAGCTTATTCCTGATGCTTCACCAGCCTCTGTGGCTGGCATCTTCAGAGAATGCAATCTTTGGAGATGCCAGCCACAGATGCTGGTGAAATGTCAGGAATAAACTCTTCTAGAACATGGCCACATAGCCTGAAAAACCCACAAAAAACTAAGAAGCCACTCCTTCTGGTGACCCAGTTCAGGATCGTGGCAGTGGCCCAGACTGGGACCAGGTAAATGTGGTTGCTGCAGTCCCAGTGTGAATTGCACCAGTGCAACCTTGCTCCGCTCCTTTGGGCCCGTCTGTTTCAGGCCTGAATCAGACATGTGTTGACTCATCATTCAAGTTTTAAATGAATAGCTCTACTCTACTTGGGACTTATCAACATAGTTGGACTCATAACTATGGCAGTTATGCAGTTCATGTTTAATGAGAGTAACTGAAAGGGGCAGAAGCCGAAATGTTTTGCAAATTTATTTATTAAGTTCCATTTGCTAATCGTTCAAATTGACATATATTTTAAGTGACAAAAGGGGAGGAAAAAACCATGTGAAGCCTCTGACTAACTGTAGCACACAAGCTGTTACAGGTATATAGACCCAATACCTCTCAGCAGTTAGGCAACATACCAACACATAGACACATGATTATGATAATTATCTTTTCAATTCATAAGCTTAATTGGTGGCTTTATCTTTATTGTACAACTGAAGAGCTTTTTCAGCTATTTCGGCTATTGTTGTTTGACATTTAATTGCTCCCTATGAATCTTTCTATGGGCTGATCTAGGTATCACAGTCCTAAACGAATAGCTTTGATGGGCACATATATCGGTATGTACCTTCATGATCTACAACACTGAATATAATACGGGTGTCTAATAATACTGTATGTAATTAGTTGATATTTAACAGTACCAACTGATAAAATAATGATCATAATTGTGTGTCCATGTGTATGTGTGTTGTTTAATCACTGAGCAGTATAGGGTCCATATACCTGTAAAATCTTGTGTGATATACAGTGACCCTGGAATCCAAAACAAAATTGCCCAAAGTTCTGTTTGTTTCTTTTTAAAAATAGCCTATAATCTATAGTCCATAATCTATAAATTGTTCCTGACCAAAATTATTTGGGCCAGAATACTGCATTACTGAATGGGAGAAAGGGGTAAAATCAGACAAATTATTGGGGGGGGGGGGGGGATTGACATATTAGGAGATAGGTGTTCAAACTGCACAAACTCAAATGTCTCACAACCCTGTTTGAAACAAAGCAGGTAAAAATTATGTGTCATTTGGAAAACATCAAATAGAGAGAGAGAGATTTTCATAATCTTCAAGATGGAACGCAAAGGTATGCCCAATATATAACAGCAGCAGGTGTCCACAGCAGACTAAACAAAAGAAATGTTGTTCTCAAGCATTCATAAGTGTTTATTTCAATCCCCTGTTTGAACATCACCACATGGATCAGAGCCAACTGTGCCATTTCTTGTCGTATGTATCTCCATCACAGCTGGGTTAACCATACAGCAATAAATAACTGGATAATATTCCACTCCATCAGCAGGCCCCAACACTGTTTCATAAGTACTGAATATCAACAAGACAGCACATTTTATCTGCCAACGGTGACTGTCAACGTTTAATGGCATGTTCTCCTGGCATGTATTAACCTTAGCTATTCAACTAACCCTTCGGCATCATAAGGATGCCACACAAGTCCATTATAGCCTGTTGAACTCATTCAGTCTTGTTGATTTATCAGTCGGAGGATTGTTAAGTTCTCAAGCGTGGAAAAACCAAAATTGCTCCTGCGCATTTGAAAGCCCATAAATGGATATTTCATTTAATATCATTACAGTAGACTGACCCTTTGCTCTGCTTCCCCGTGTCCTGTTGAGTTATCATTCATTACCTGTTACTTTGTGGTTCATTAACTACCTGGGTATCTTTCTTTTTCCATCTGATTTTAATCTTCGTACTCTGTAAGACTGAATTAAGTTTCCAAAAGGGGAGAAAAAGAGCCATTTGCAGAGACTTGGGGAAAGGGAGGGGGACCCTATAGGAAAGTTGGAGAAAATATACACATATTCCGTTCCATTGGGTTCTAATATTGCTCTTAGGCATAACAATACTTTTTGGAACAGCTTAGCTGTCATGAGTTTGTCTCACAGAATTCTGGGATATTCATTCTGGCAAAGGAACTAACCGAGGAGCTACAGTCGACATCAGGCCTTTTCCCAGTTCTTAGGGTTTCCTAAACAGTAGGATCTATATTGAAACTAATAATAATAATAATAAAATTTATTTATATACCGCTATTCCATAGATCATAGCAGTTCACAACAAAATAAAACCAGTTAAAAACAACAATGTACAACAACAATCACAGTAAAACATAACATCAACATTTATACAAAAGGCTAAAAGGTGGAATACATCACAATTTCAGGGGAGAAGAATGACAACAAGGTTCATGGGGCCTGGCGGAATAGATAAGTCTTCAAGTTTTTCTTGAATACATCAAGGGAACTGGACATGCGAGCTCATTGGGGAGAGAGTTCCAGAGTTGAGGGGCTGAAACAGTTACATCCTGCAGATTATTGTTGTCTATTGCTGTCACGTATGGCAACATCATGGAGAACACATCCCTTTCATTAAATGAAGCGCATCTCCCTCTCTCTCTCTCTCTCTCTTTGTATTTTTTTATCTATACTGATTTCAATCATTTGTGAGATTCCTTGAGTCCTACTATTGTGGGAAAAGTGAGACATAAATGAATAGACTAAGAATAAGAATAAATATAGTCCCCTCTAGACAAGAATGGCAAATCAAGTGCTGGTTATCATTATAAAGCCCTATTGCTAAAACTTGTGCGCCAACTACACCTGTTCCAGGAGAAGTCAGATCTGACCACGGTGGTAAATGCCTTGGTTACATTCCGTCTTGATTACTCTAATGCACTCTATGTGGGGCTGCCTTTGAAAAGTGCTCAGAAACTTCAGCTGGTCCAAAGAACTGCAGCCAGGCTGTTAACTGGAGCTGGCTACAGGGAGCATACAACTCCCTTGTTGCAACAGTTCCATTGGCTGCCAGTCCATTTCTGGGCACAATTCAAAATGCTAGTTTTGACCTACAAAGCCTGGCTTGGGTCCAAGCTATCTGAAGGGCCATGTCCCCAAGAATATTGAGATCATCCAGAGAGGCCCTTCTCTCTGTCCCACCACCCTCTCAAACCCATTTGGTGGGAACAAGAGACAGGCCCTTCTCAGTGGCTGCTCCCAAGCTCTGAAGCTCCCTCCCTAGAGAAGCCAGGATGGATCCGTCTCTGCTGTGCTTCCAATGCCAGGTAAAGGTGTTTATGTACACTCAGGCCTTTTAAGCTGATAAGTACTGGGTTTTTAATTTTAGGCTATATAAATTTTAATGGTTTGTATTTTTAACATGTTATGTTTTAACTGATAACTGTTTTAACTCTTAAAATTGTTTTATTGTTTTTATATATATTTATATATTTTAATATTGTTATACTGTATTTAAACTGTATTGTTTTGCACTTGTTATTCTCTGCCTTGAATCCCTATATTGAGAGAAAGGTGGGATATAAGAAAATAATAATAATAGTAATAATAATAACAATAATATGGCTCAGGTCCAGGATATCTGGCAGACCACATCTCCCAGTATGGGTCTGCTTGATCTCTGAGGCATTTCTCTCAGTCTCACCACTTTCACAAGCACACTTGGTGGCTATGCAAGAGAGGCCTTTGCAGTAACTGCCCTTAGACTCTGGAACTCCTTTCAGAGGAAAACCCAGATGATCCTCTTCCTTAGAATCATGGAATTGGAAGATACTCCAAGGACCATCCATTCAGCTCTATTCTGTCATGCAGGAAGAGTCTATCAAAGTGACAGATGGCCATCCAGTCTGTTTAAAGACCTCCAAAGAAGGAGAGTCCATCACCGTCCAAGACAGTATCTTCCACTGTCAAACAGTTATTACCATCTGGAAGGTCTTCTTAATGTTTAAGTGGAATCTCTTTTGCTATAGCTTCAATCCATTGCGTGGTGTCCTGGTCCCTGGAGCAACAGAAAGCAAGCTTGCTTCATTTTCAGTTTGACACACTTTCAAATATTTAAACCTGCTATCATGTCATTTCTTAACCTTCTCCTTTTTAGAGTGAACATACCCAGATTCCTAAATCACTCCTCATAGGGCATGGCTTCCAGACCTTGCTATCCTTCCATCACCAGGGAATGACATTTTCAGTCTGGCAGGTTTTGAAAATAGACTTTAAAAAAAAAAATCAACAAACAAAACAAACAAAAGATGAACTGAAGGTGTTTTGCTGTTTTAAATCTGATTATTTAAAAATTGCTTATTATGATATTTAATCTTTTCAAATATAGTTTTAAATCATTTGAATATAATCAAGTTTAATCCCATTTTAAAGTTCACCTTTTATAAGTTTTCAGATTTAATTCTTGTTTTAAATGGTTAACTGCCTTGAGCCTCAGTTTTGAGAAAAAGATGAGATAGAAATAGGGTTGCCATAACTGTCTACTGTCTACCTCCAAACTGGGACAAAATTTGCCTCTTCCCAAAATGTAGGACATCTTTTGTAAATGGAGAACACAAACAAATAAAAAACAAAAAATAATAAACTCAAATAGCATTAATTTAAACAGCGGGAAGCCTTCTTGGAGGTGGAGGATGCTCCTCCGCCTCAGAGAAGGTTTCCCTAGCAGGGCTAGGCTCCAAGAAATGAGGCCGCAACAGCCTCTGGGAAGGTTTCCCCAGCCCAGCTAGGCTCCAAGAAGACAGGGCCTAGTCAGTGGGCTCAGCTCCAGAGCAGGAAGGTGCACGGCTGACTAGGCCCTGTGCAGCTCTGTCCTGAGCCCTCCTTCCCAGCAAGGCCTAGCATGGCAGCTAAGCCTTGCAATACTAAGAGAGAGGAGGTGGTGACTGGGAGTTCCAGGACAGCTGCCATACCCGGGACGGGACGTTCCAGACGGTTGAAAAACCATGAATGTCCCGCCTAGAACCAGAATATGGCAAGCCTCGATAGAAATAAAAATAAAAGTAATGTCTAGCCTAACTGAGACTAGCAATAGCTCTTAAGCCATATTCCCCAGTCCTCAAAATGGTGCTGAATCTTGTGAATTTCAGATAAAAAATTAAGTTCCCTGGGAGTTTTTGGCCAGTAAGAGTATTTTGCCGTATTATGGTTTTCCTTTTGTGATCATTTTTTAAAGTGCTTTTTCATTCAAACTGAATGACTAAACAGAGGAGGGGAGGTGCTTCCAAAGCATTTAATTCAACGGTGGGTTCCCTGTGACCTTATAGAAGTTGGACACCAATTCCCATCCTCCTCCTCTGTCATGGCTCCCAAGGATAATGTAAGTTGTAGTTTGTTAGCTGTGGGAGGGACCAAGATAGAAAAGCTCCCAAGGAAAGCAAAAAAGCACAGCAAAGAAATACATATTAAATGGAGACATTGGGAACAATTATTTCTGAAGGGTGGTGGTTTGAGGTGAACTGGCCTTCTGGAAGGATGAATACTCCTAACCGCTGACCACATATCACCCAATGCTCCATTTTCCCCAGTTCAAGCAAGATTAACATCACCAGCTCATGCCAAACCTTGTTTTGCTTTCTGCTTCAGAATGTCAGATTCTTCTGCTCTTTTATGTTTCGAGATGCCAGTGTGAGCCTCTGCCACTTTCAAGTATGGACAGTCTTTGCTTCTCTGTCTTCATTGCCTGCAGAGTCAGTCATTTTAGGACACCAGGGGACTGGATGGAGCATGTGTGAAGGAGAGCTGATGTTTCAGTTATTCCTTTCTGGCTCCAAGCACTTGTCTATCCATGAGCATTTCCATCTGAGAACAGACCTACCGCTCGCTTCTTTCCTCCCAGGGCAAGTTGTATCCTTGTCCCTTCTTTCAAAGCAGGCTTCCAAGGGAATTAATCAAAATAGAGCAGGTGCTGTCAAACCCTACTCACAAATCCAGCATAAAGAAAAGAATAAAGACAACTCAACTTGTCTGTAAGCAGCAGAAAGGCAAGAAGGGAATGAATCAAGACCAGAAGGCTACATAGTTCACCTTTAAACAAAAGTGTGCAAGCAATGGTCCAGGTCCCTTTCATCTGGGTTCCTTGTAACCCATGTGCTCTTAAGGAGCCCATTATGGAGGTTGGACTGGACGGCCCTTGATTTCTTTTCCAACTATTATTCCATAGTGTGGGCTTGTGTTATGTTCGCAAAGATGCTTTAGTCTATGCCATTTGACTGTTCCTATATACTCCAGAAGAGCTCCCACTAAAGACACTGAGATTTTCCAACTTATATACAGACTTGGCATTTTTCTTTAGCTAATTGATTTCAAAATGTAAGAGAGGAGAAGAGATAGAAAGGGAAAATAATTAAGAATATCTAAGAAAAGCATGTTGGCAATATGATCTGCCTTTTTAATGTAACTGTTTTTTAAAAAAAACAATTTTGCGATTGGATTGCATTCACCGAAGAAAAGTCGTGCAAAAGAATGTCAGTCAGTAGGAGGGAAGAAGCTGAAACTCAATAATTAACGGCTTGGAAGTGAAAAAGTGTGATCATATGCTTCGCTTTGGAAAAATGTATTTTTAACATGTTACACACATGCCGACATGTTTACACAGACACCTACCTGACATAATATAAGTTCCAAATTCTACTCGCTTTCAGCTTCTTATGCCTGATAGTTTCATTTTTCCCCAGTGTGGCTGTAAGATAGCTTTACATAGCAAATCTGAATTGCAAAGGAGCATGATATCCTTGCAACACAGGTCCTGTTGAAACTGTCAAGAAGGTATTATCGCACTGTCCTTTCTATCATGATTTGCAACTTGACAGTGTTACTTTACCCCAATTTTCCAAAAACATCCAGGGAAATGAGACACGTTTTATGTGGATTATCTGTTGTCAGACCTGAACTCTCAGGTTACATATAAACTGGCAAAAATTGGTGCATTTGTTATTATTTTTAGGAACATGATTATGAATAGCAAATAGCTGCAATAGTAATGTGTTTGTTGTTGTCCTTCCAAGTCATTTTGGACATATGGAGACCCTAAAGTGAACCTATCATAGGGGAACACACTCCCTCGGAGTGTAGTGGAATCTCCCTCCTTGGAGCTCTTTAAACAGAGGCTGGATGGCCATCTGTCGGGGATGCTTTGATTTGGACTTCCTGCATGGCAGAATGGGGTTGGACTGGATGGCCCTTGCGGTCTCTTCCAACTCTATGATTCTATGGTTTTCTGGGGCTGAGAGAGTGTGACTTCCCAAGGTCACACTGTGGGGATTTAAACCCTGATCTCCAGCATCTTGTTCTCACACTCAAACTACTACACAACTCCAACTTTCCAATAGTAACATATTGCCTTTTTCTTTTAAATACTGTAATGGAGATATTGATGTGTGTGTATGTATCTATCTTGTTTCAGCTGTGTGCTTGTATCTTGAATTGTCTTTTATTACATACCATTATACACACTATTGTTGGCTATATCCTATGGAACTCTGGGAGCTATCAATCTTTTCATACAGCTACACAATATATTTCTTGGGGACTGGGGTCAGGAAGCTGAAAGACCAAAAATAACACATTCTTTGGGCAGACAGCATCAGACTACAAGGAGATTTAACAGTGGCTTTTGGTTTGGCACCGTATAAGCATGGACTGAGCCCTTCAGTAGCAACTGGCTTGACAACAGTACATATGAAAGGGATCTAGGAGTTCTAGTAGACCACAAGTTGAACATGCGTCAACACTGTGATGCAGCAACTAAAAAAAGCCAATGTGATTCTAGGCTAAGTTCACTGAAGTACAGTGGCTAGGTTTTCAAAAGGGGGAAGAGTATTATATGGCCTTTATGAAAAACATGCATCAGGTGTTTGCATGAAAATGTGTTTTGTGAGGAGTTAGGAGAAAATCATACACATAGCCTGAACATAATTTTATACACAATATTTTTAATAATTTTGTTCATGAAACAAAGTTGTTGTGCACTGAACCATAATAAAGTAAAGGTGTCATTGTCTCAGCCTCCCATGTGGACAACTCTGGGTTTTGGCATATTTTGGATTCTGACATTTTGGATAAGGGAGACTCCACCAGTATATCCTTTTATTTTTAATTCTATGATAGTATATTTATATTTATCATTTTGTGTTGGCATTAGAAGTAAACTAATGAATATTTTTTTAAAAAAGAAACAGAAGTGGTTCAAAGCTTCTCAGCTCAGAGAAAACTGATTCGTCTCCTCAGTATATACTTACCCAACCCACAAAGCTCTACTTTTCACTCAGAATATGTGAGTTTTTCTATAACTCTATTGGCAAAGAAGTTATTTTCCCCTTCTGTAAATAGCTCTTATTACATAAAGCACTCTATTAATACTCAGGCCCCTCACACGCTGGCCACTTAGAGTATCATTTCTCGGCTCTCCAGTTCAGGAAGAAACGATGCTTTTCTCAAGCATGACGTCGCTGCTGGTCCCGCTAGGAATTGCCCAAAACAGAAGCAAGAAGCATTTCACTTTCATTCCTTCTTTTTAAGCAAATAAAATCAAGGATGTTGCTTCTCAGTAATATATCTGAAAGGGGCTTTTTGAAGAACTGGTGGGTACTTCAGACCCAACTCTTCTATGGGAAGGACAGAGATGGAAGAAGTAGACAAGATCCTAAACAGTAAAGACATACAACTTAGCACTGAAGTCGGAATCCATTCTAATCATTGTCCAGTCCATTGTAATCTCCATCACCATGTACTGATGTGAGAGCTGAACAGTGAAGAAAGCGGATAGAAAGAAAATCACTGCATTTGAGAGATGGTGGTGAGGAACAATGCTGAGAATACCATGGATGGCCAAAAAGATAAATGAATTGGTCCTAGAACAGATTAAGCATGAACTCTCCCAGGAAGCCAAGATGATCAAACTGAGGCTATCATACTTTGGCCACATCATGAGAAGGTATGAATTACTGGAAAAGATAGTACAGTGGTCCCTTGTTATCCACTGGGATTTGGTTCCAGCACCCTCTGTGGATAACAAAATCCATGGATGCTCAAGTCCCATTAAATACAATGGCATAGCAAAATGGTGTCCCTTATATAAAATGGAAAATCAAGGTTTGCCATTTGGAATTTATACTTCACTGAATATTTTCAAGCCATGGATGCTTGAATCTGTGGATAAAAAATCCATGGATAAGGAGGGCCAACTGTAAAGTTAGGAAAAGTAGAAGGCAACAGAAAGAGAGGAAGATCACATGCCAGACTGCAAGACTCCATCAGAGAGACCACAGGCCTGAATCTGCAAGACCTAAGCAGAGTACAGTAGTGAAGTCTTGGAGATGTCTCATATACAGGGTCACCATGAGCTGAGGTCGAATCAAGGGCAGCTAACAACAAGTCAAACAGCTGCCAAATATAAAGTTCAGCTGCTTATTTTTTGGCTTCAGGGGCGTCCCTGATGTAGCATCATAGGGCTGGAGAGCCTTATAGGCCACTAATCCTGAGAAACGCACACACAGTACAGAAACTCCAGGAGGGAGCTGTCCAGCTTTTTTCTGAAGACATCCAAAGGAAGAGACCCTACCACCATAGGCATTTAGTTCCATTACCAAAGCACTCTCACTGTCAATAAGTTCCTTCTAATGTTCAGTCAAAACCTCTCCTCTTGTAACTTCATTAGACCTGGACTCCCCTCTAGGGCAGTAGAGAACAAGCGTACAATCTCCTCTGTATGACAGCCCTTGAAGAATTTAAAGAGGGCAACTACATCACTCCGAAGTCGTCACTTCACCAGGCTGAATATGCCCAACTCCTTCAACCTTTCCTCAAGTGTTCCATTGTCCATGACTTATCACTCCAATTGCCTTTCTCTCAGCCCACTCCTACTTTTCTTATGGCATACAGTTTTACAAAATCTTAGCAAGGCATCATCAGGGCAAGGAAGGGAATGCATTAATGTGCTGCTGTTGGACATCAGCAGCAACTTTTGTGTGCCATAGCAACATTTCTCCCACCTCATATTATTTACACTAGCCATATCATTTATCTACATTAGCAACATTGTACAAACCCTGCCAGGGATTCAAGGCACATATTGGCCCCTGCAGAACTCAGGTGATCCCTTCTTCTCCACCAAACCCTTCCTCCAATTTCCCCCTTCCCCATTGATGCTGCTGCTGCTGCTGCTGATGATGATGACAACGACAGTCCCAAAGACCCTGCCACAATGCACTTTAACTACCCCTGATGTAGAACAGGCATGGGCATAGCATGGCCTACAGGGGCCTGAACCCTTCCATTTAGGGGAAAAAATATGTGCGATTTTCATGCAATTTGTCCCCAAAATTGTGCAGAATGCGCCCCAAATGCACAAGCATGTAAAAATACCCTACTGCACTGCAACAAGCAGAAGAACCCTTTACTATATCAGTTTTCTTCTGCATCTCATTTCCAAATGGCAACAATGATTGGTGGTGCAGTCCACAGGGGAATCTGGAGAAGGTTAGAAGAATAGCCTCTGGCTCCCATGCAGTTGCCTACCTCTCATGTAGAGAGTGACGGTTGCAACTTGACCAAACTTGAAGCCAGGAAAAATATATAAAATGATGAATGTTCAGGTCAGGAGACTACAAAGTGGAGAGGGTTCCTGTACCTTTCATGGTTGTGTAAAAAAGGAAATTTCTGCAAGTGTTTCTCATCACCTGGTAGCATAACAAGCAACACCTCTGGAAATTCCCTCATCTATACAAGCACTAGGAGTGCATGAGTCCTCTTTGGCATTCAGTCTGGTTACACAGATGCAGATGGGGTCAAAGACCCCATAGAAAACAACTACAAGTTTTATTTATAATGTCCTTTTCACCAAAGGGCAGTACATTAAATGCATACAATCAAAAACAAAAGATAAAACACAACACTATAAAATGCTAAAATACTAAAATATAGTAGTATGTTAGATCTGTCTCTATTGAAATCTTTTTTGTCCTTCAGTTTTCAACATGTTAAGGTCTTTTGCCTTTTCCTGTCAGGGCAAACCTGTGGGACTTGTAACAAAAACAGCACCATCCTATAGAAAACATCACCTTCCCAACTAGAATAGGAAATTGGTTTCCAGCAAAGCAGCAAACATGAAATAAAGTTGAATCAAGCTTTTGCTGCCCTCAGACCTCTACCAACATTTCATGCGTTTGTCTTCTCCAGAATACGGCTCCCTTAATGTAAAATAAATTTTGCCATCTGCCTGAATCTTTCCCCACAATTGCCAGTGGAAATTTGTTCATCTGTAGAGGTAAAACACAATCAGGGAAAACTTATTCTAAGATGACAGGAATCTTTAGACTTGCAGAAGTGAAGACAGTGTTTTAGGATGGGGTGAAATAAAAAAGCTATCCATGTTCTCAGCCCTGATTAAGGATGATGGTATAGTTGGTTTTGGTTGAAAGTTATGAATAATGGTTGGATAATCATTTCTCCAACTGAAAGAAACACCAAAATTATTGCATATTAGGGAGAGGATATCTTCAGAAAGTTGTGGACAGTTTCCTGGTTTTGTTTCATTTTTTTTAACTTGAGGTTGCCAACACAAAAGATCCACTCTGAGCGGCCCAACCCCCATGTGCATAACCATCAAGTGATCATATATAAAGGGGGGGGGTTGAAAGAAAATACAAGCCTCTATTTAAAATGTGACTTTCTCAGGATATAAAGAATACTTTCTTGTGCTCAGTGAGATTGGTTATTTCAACACATTGAGGCTCACCTACAAAGAAAACCGTTTTGTAGTTGTGTGTTTTACTTTCTTGTTTAAGGTGGTGCCCAGGATGCTCTTATCCAAGCACATCCACTGCAGCAATAAACTGGCTTAAAACCTGGTCAGCGCTTGAATGCATCTCTCCTTCCATCCCATCTCAACCAGATCAGTCACTGGAAGTGCCTTCTTGTTCCAGGGCCATTTACAGTTTGCAAATGTATACCAGCTGAACTCTAAGCCTGAAAGACTTTCCAGGATCTTTGCCTGTGCAGCCCAGCTTACTGTTAAATCTCCAAGATAGCTTCTATATGCCACGGTTGATTTGATTTAAATCACCCTGATTGAAACCATGATTGAAATTGCTTCTCTCAAAGACTCTTTTTTAATTATTTCAATCACAGTTTAAATCTGAGGAAGCTTCCATTTAATTGTATTTTTTTCTCCTTTAGTAGAAGTGCATCACTCTATAATACAATCTTAATACATATTCAGAGATGTATGTCCTCCTCGTTGGGAAAAAGACAAGATAGAAAATAAATACATACTTGCATAAGTAAGTTGTTGTTGTTGTGCCTGCAAGTCATTTCTGGCTTATGGTAACCCTAAGGCTAGTCTATCATGGGGGTTTCTTGGCAAGTTTCTTCAGAGGGAGTTTGTCACTATTTTCCTCTGAGGCTGAAAGAGTGCGACTTGCCCAAGATGACCCAGTGGGTTTCCATGAGCAAGCCAGGATTTGAACTCTGGTCTCCAGATTCATAGTCCAACCCTCAAATCACTACATCACGCTGACTCCTTACGTAAAGCAGTAGATGCACCTTAAACTGAGCTGGTGTGGTGGAGTAATTTGGATGTTGGACAAGGATTACAGGACTGTTGGACTAGGACCATCGAAGACTAGGGTTGAAATCATCACTCACTTATGGAAGCCCATTGGATGACCTTGGAAAGTTATGGCAAAACTCCTCTGAAGAAATTTTGCCAAGGAAACCTTGATAGGATTTCCATGAGCTGAGGTCAACTTGAAGACACATAATAATAATAATAAAATAAACGCTTTTTTGTATACCACCCTCTTCCAATCAAGGCGGTGCACATCATAATATCATATACAATATAAAAAACAGTAAGACAGATTAAAATATACATTAAAATCAAATACTAGCCAGCTTATCATGGCTTTCGGGGGGGGGGCTAACTAGAGCTTGTATCTGGGAACGCTCACTTAAACAGGAAGGTTTTTAAGCTCCTGAACTGGCTGGGCTAGGGAGGTATCCGAGCGGAGCTCTATACATAACAACACTCTAAGTCTGTGGTGGCGAACCATAGCATGTGAAGCCTTTTTTGTGGCATGGAGAGAGCAGGAAAGAGGAAGAACAGACGCATGCCCATTCTCCTCCTTCCCAGCCATCCCAGGCCTTCAGCTGCCTCCAGAGGTCCCACCCCCGGAGAGCAGACATCCCGGAAATCCCGTCCCCTCCCCAGAAGTCTCACTCTTGGAACTGAGTAACAGTCAGTGCTGGAAGTCCTTTTAGTTTGGGCACTCAGTCCCTAAAGGTTCACCATCACTGCTCTAAGCAATGAATCCAACACCCCAGAGGACAGGATGAAGATTCAAATTGACCTTAACAGATTAGTTAAATGGGCCAAAACTGACAAAGTAATTTTTAACAGGGAGAAATGTAGGATACTGCACTTGGAAAATGAAAATCAAATACACAGATATAGGATGTGGGACACCTGGCTTGACAGCAGGGCATCCAAAAGGGATGTAGGGGTCTTAAAAGGTAATGCTAAAGGTATTTCTTGTTGATAAGGTTGTCAAGTCATGTCCGACCATAGGGAGCAGTGCTCACCTCCATTTCTAAGCAGAAGAGCCAACATTGTCAGAGACTACTCTGCAATCATGTGGCCAGCATGTTGCACAGAATGCTGTTTACCTTCCCACCAGAGTGTTACCTATCTATCTACTTGCATTTGCATGCTTTCGAACTGCTAGGTTGGCAGAAGCTGGGACTAGTGATGGGAGCTCACCTTATCATGTGGCACCCAGGCCTCGAACTGCCAATTTGCCGATCTTGCAATCAACAAAGTCAGTGTCTTAAGCGCTTGAGCACCGTGTAGGAATCTTATTAGGTCACAAGTGAAACACGAGTCAACAGTGTGATGTGGCAGCTTTAAAAATCCAATGCAATTCTAGGTTGCATTAGTAGGAGTATAGTGTCAAGATCAAGGGAAGTAATAGTGTCACTTTATTCTGCTTTCATCAGAACTTGTCTTGAATACTATGTCAATCTTTGGGCTTCATAGTTCAAGAATGGACAAGCTGGAACATGTCCAGAGGAGGGCAACCAAAATGATGAATGGTCTGGAGGAGCATCTTAGGGAGCTGGGTATGTTTAGCCTGGGAAGAGAAAATTGTGCTTGTGTGCCTTCAAATCATTATTACTTATGGAGACTCTAAGGTGAACCCATCATGGGGTTTACCTGGTAGGATTTGTTCAGAGGAGGTTTGTCATTGCCTTCTCCTGAGGCTGAGAGGGTGTGACTTGCCCAAGGTCACTCAGTGGGTTTCATGGCCAAGCGGGGAATCAAACCATGGTCTCCACAGTCATAGCCCAACACTTATTTGGAAGTATGTTTGTTTTCTGCTGCTACAGAGACTAGGACAAAGAACACTGGATTCAAACTAAAGGAAAAATGATTCCACCTAAACATTAGGAAGATTTTCTTGACAGTTAAGAACTGGCTGTTCAAGAGTTGAATGTGTTGCCTCAAAGTGTAGCAGAGTCTCCTTTTGAGGCTTTTAAACAGAGGCTGGATGTCTATCTGTTGAGAATGCTCTGATTATGCTTCTCTGCATGGCAGGAGGTTGGACTTGTGATCTTTTCCAACTCTGATTCTATGAATTTCAGTTGTTTTCAGATTAATTTTCAGTTCATTAACAATTAGATCCTTTATATCCAGACTCTTCCTCTTTGTTCAGATCGGCGCCATCTTCCCAAAGTCTCTGTTCACTGACCTTCTCTATCCTTATCCTTAGAGAAAGGTAAAGCCCAGAGAAAATGATAAAACATGTGTGATTCATGTGCACCACCTGCAGCATAGGACTGATTAGTCCCATCTTCAGAAATTGCTGTTAATGTAGTCAGAGGAAATAATTAGGCCTATTATTAGTATCTATAATGTTATTTCTTCACTGAGGCTCTTTTCTTTACTAAGAGCTTCAAGGAAGTTTTGAAAGGTGATTTCAATTTTTATAAACCGAATTGGAATAAAATAAGCCCATTATCATTCTTTAAAAAGAGTTCTGTCAAGTTACACACACACACACACACACACACACACACACACACAGAGCCTGTCAGGGAAAACTAACATCAAGATGTGTTTGGACTGGAAGAAGAAGAGTTGGTGGGGAGGGTGATATCAGGACAGTGAAGCAGAGTCTCAGGTGGTTTCCTGGAGGGCGAGAACGCCTTGTCCTACTGAACAATGTGCAAGACACACAGTGCACCCACCCACCCACTCCTCCTAATGATGGACACACTTCACACAGCTTCTGGGGATTTCTTTTTTGTTTTGTTCACTCTCAGGAGACTTCTTGTGAAGTACACTCTCTCGCTTCATCTGTACATCTTCACGCTTTAATGGTCCAACAAGGAGAGCCAAGCTGAATGCTCAGGGGAGGCAAAGGGACACAGACAACCAGAAAGAAAGAGACGGACAATTGGAGCAAAAACAAGCACCATCAACACAGCTTCACCCTTCCCTCCCAGCCCTGAAATGCCATGGGGATTGGCTGAATCTCAGGGTTAGGATGCAATGAACTTTTTTGTGCTTCATTTACTCCACCCTGAAATGAGTTTATCCTACAAAAGTTTGAAAAATCTAGACACTAAATAATTAGGACTGGCCTGTAAATACCAACAACAAGTATTCATTGGATATTTGAGGATATCAAATTAGCAAAAATAATAGGTTGATGGTATGACTATCTGGAGACATCAGGACAAATTCAGAATGTGTGTGTGTGTGTGTGTGTGTGTGTGTGTGTGTGTAGCCCAGTTTCCATGTATTCCATGTTGGTTGGATTTTTTTTAGGCACTGTATTCCAAATTAAGAAATAACTCTCTGCACAAAACTACACAAAACTTGGAGGCTTTACTCTGCTTGTTGCTTCAAGGATGGCTTAATCATTCATAGAATGATTTGTTGTTGTTGTTGTTGTTGTTGTTGTTGTTGTTGTGTGCCTTCACTTTTTTTTTAACTCATGGCAACCCTGAGGCGAACCCTATCACCAGGTTTTCTTGGCGAGATTTGTTCGGAGGGGTTGCCTTTTCCTCCCGCTGATGCTGAGTGAGTGACTTGCCCAAGGTCACCCAGTGAGTTTCTATGGCCAACCAAGGATTTGAACCCTGGTCTCCAGAGTTGTAGTCCAATGCTTAGACCACTATGCCACACTGGATCTTTGGTTGCCCCATTTAAAGGGTTTTCAAAGGGAATGGAAGCTATCAAGACTTAAATATTGCTTCCAGTGTTTTAAAAACTGCAATGAACAGGATCCCTTTTCCACTATGCAATTATAGTGCTACGGAGTCCTGGGATTAACAGTGTAGGGTGGGCCATTTAGAATTCTCAGTAAGAGAACTCTAGTGAGTCCCTAAACTACAACCCCCTGCAACTACTAGCAGGTCTCCACAAAATGCACCCATGACAGTTAAAGTGTAATCACACTGGTAGAACAGTGTAATGTGAAGGGGCCCTAGGATGGAAAAGCTAAAATCCTGCCCACCACATGTTAAATGTTGTTATACTGGTAACTGTGCTTTATAAGACATCACACAAGGGTTGTATTCTCATGATGACAGAGTTCCACTGGCACATATACTGCACTGCTGAAGCGCTTCTGATTTTGTAAAGCATTGCATAAGTGCAACCCCAGCATACTTTTTACCGGTGCCCTACTGACAATTGCACAATGGAAATGTCCAGCACTTTGATATGAGCGGCACAATCAGTGCAATGGTGCAATCCATGACATAGGTGACCCATGGCATCATTTTTTTCCTATTATTTTACACCTTCAAATCATTTTTGACATTTCTGATTTTAAGGCAAACATACTACTGGATTTTCTTGGCAACATTTGTTCAGAGGAGGTTTGCCATTGTCTTCTTCTTAGGATTCAGAGACATAGCTGTGTAACACTGGAATATCTATATACACATTTGAGATTAAGGGGCTTTACAGATAGTCCCAAAGGGGTGGCCTGCAGCTGCCCCTTTTCACAATGTCAAGCCGTGGCTCTGATCCAGCCTTTTGAGAGTGCAAAAAGGAGTGGCAAAAAGGACGCTATAGCCATGGTGGTGTGGCTATATGGTGCTCCTTTGGCGCTGTGTCATTTGGACGCAGTGCCAGAGGAACACCATAATGCCACATGCTGTGTGGAGTGGTGCATAGAATAATGGCACCCTGGGGGAGGAGTCAGGGTGTGTGTCATCTGGACATGACACCCTGACTCCACCCACAGGCTGCCCTTTCAAGACAATCTGTATGGGGCCTAACTGTGCAAAAGAAGTTGTAGTATAAGCTTTCGTAGACTTGGTCTACTTTGTCAGATGTACGGAGTGAACTGTTGCCCAGGAAGAAACTTACACTGGTTAACACCCCAGCCTCACAAAGATGCTCTTGGCCAGTTTATCACATCTCCTTTCTGTATCTCAACTTGCACACACTATGTTCCAAAACTCCTTCCACCACCTTGGTCTTAGGCAACAACTTCCCTCCTATCTTTGTCCCTCAATGACCATTGTTAAAACTGAACTTGTCACCTCATCACTATATCCATTCCCAAGAGTTGCATATCTATGATTATTCATAGAGTCTGATCATAATGGTCCTTCCTGAGCAGCAATTCACTCCATCCATCTGGGGGGAAAGACCAAGTCTACAAAAATTCATGCTACAATTTATTTTGTACAATTGGTCTCAAAGATGCTCAAGATCCTTTTGCACACTTCTTCTTAGGGTGAGAGATTGTGAGTTGATCAAAGTCACCGACTGGTGTTCCTTGTCTGAGAGGGAATTTGAACCCTGGTCTCTGCCTAGTGATGCCTGGAAAAAAACAGAAAAAATGGGAAAAATGAGAAAAATGACAAAACAACAAAAGGAAGAAAAAAATTATGGAATTTTAGCAAGATTCCGGGGGAAAGACAGACAAAAAAAAAATCTGAATTTTTCCAGGTTTTTGTTCCTAGCCTTCACATCTCTATCCCTGCCTCAGTATAACACTCAAACTGATACACCACACTAGCTTTCATGATATATGTGACAGCCACTATGGTGTATTAGTTTAAGTGTTAGACTTGCACAGAGACTGGGATTCAAATCATGAGTCACCCATCGCTATACTGGTCGAACATTATTATTATTATTATTATTATTATTATTATTATTATTATTAACCTTTATTTATGAAGTGCTGTAAATTTACACAGCGCTGTACATACAATCTTTTTAATTAGACGATTCCCTGCTCTCGGGCTTACAATCTAAAAAACATGACACAGAAGGAGAAGGGAGTAGTGGAGGGGAAGGGGATGAGGTCCAGCAGTTCCTCTCTGCCTCCAAGGCCTGGACCAAGGCAGATGGACTGGAGGGAGGGCGAGGCTTCATAATGGATGGTTAATCATTTTCCAGGAAAAATACATGCTCTCAAATAGGATAATACATATACAGTACATAGCAATACAGGAAATGGTTCAATAAACAGGCACCACAAGAACATCAAATAGTAAGCAACAATTATGCAATGCCTGGGAAGGCTTCTCTGAACAGGATGGTTTTCAACTCTGTTTTGAAGCTGGTTAAAGAAGTGAATGGCTCTTGCTTGTGGGGGAAGAAGGTTCCAGGAGTGAGGGGCAGCAAGTGAAAAGGCGCGAATCCGGGATGGGGCAGAGGAAATCCTGGGCTGAGACAGCAGACCTTGACTGCCAGAACGGAGGGCCCTAGTGGGAAGGTGAGGAGAAAGAAGGTCTGATAAGTAAGGAGGGGCCAGTCCATGGAGGGCTTTAAATGTCGACAGCAGGAGCTTATACTGAATGCGGAAAGGGAGGGGGAGCCAGTGAAGGGATGCCAAGACAGGAGAGATGTGGTCAGAGCGCTGGGCAGTAGTGATAATGTGTGCAGCTGAATGCTGGACAGAGATTAAAGGATGGAGGTGAGAAAGAGGAAGCCCAGCCAGGAGGACGTTACAGTAATCAAGTCATGAGACCACTAGGGCATGGACCAGGATCTTGGCAGTGGAGGCGGAGAGATATGGTCGGATTTTAGCAATATTGTATAAAAAGAATCTACAAGCCTTGGCTGTGGTCTGGATCTGAGGGATACACGACAGAGAAGAGTCAAAGATAAAACCAAGACTGCGGGCTTGCTGGACTGGTTGAATAGAAGTGTTGCATACAGAGACAGAAAAGGAGTGTTGAAGGGTGGACTTAGGTGGAAAGACAAGAAGGTATGCTGTGCAAACCCTTTACTGGTTCTTGGCCCAAATCTCATTAATTTTTTTTTTTAAAAATCAAATACAGTAGGCCCTTGGTATCTGCTGGGGTTTGTTTCCAAGACCCCCCATGGATAACAAAATCTGTTGATGTTCAAGTCCCATTAAATACAATGGTAGGGGAAAATGATGTCCCTTATATAAAATGGCCAAATCCGTTCCAGACACACACACACCCCGGTGAGTTCTGAAATGTGTGAATATTGAAGCCCCATAAATTGAATGGGGCTCACGCATGCGGAGTCCATGCTATGGGTGTGCGCTCCATTCATGTTAATGGTGGTCACTCCTCTGCACATTTCCAGTCCATGGATCTCAGTCTGCAGATTTGGAGTGGCAACTCTCTCTATATATATATATGTGTGTGTGTGTGTGTGTGTGTATGTATCTGTATATATATATGAATATTTTCAAACTGTGGATGCTTGAATCCATGAATAAAAAATCCATTGATACAGAGGGCTGATTGTATAACCTACAAATAAAGTATCTAGTTTCAAAATGTCTGCATTGTGAACAGAAAGAGATACAATACAAATATTTGGCAGAAGCCTATTTTCACCTGAAATACATCAGTGTAATAGGCCCCCGCTAGGATCAATCAGAACTGAAAGAGGTTTAGCAATCAAGAAAGAGAAGACAGAAAATAAGATCCATTAGTATCCAAGCGTTCAGTCCCAACTACTCCCAGAACAAAAGGAAGAGACAATATACTTTTGTGATTCCCCCCCCCCTCTCTCTCTCTCTCACACACACACGTACCAAGAAAGCCACTCCTCCAGAGAATGATGCACAATGTAAGCGAGTCTGTTTTCCGAAATTTTCTTCATGGTCTCCAAAGAAAGCCCACCTCCTCCTTGCCTCTTTTTAAGCTCTGAACATGAAAGCTATAGGCTGGAAAAGAAATGAGTTTGCATGGAGTGGAATGGGATGTGGGAGGCAGTAAAGAGGGGTGAAGAAAGAGGATGGCATATTAGAGTATCCTCATCAGAAAGGATCAGGGTGCCTTCCACAGGAACATAACAAAAGAAAATGGCTCTGGGATTAAATGTTCAAAAGGATTTTAAAGGCCTTTTTTATGTCAAGGGAATGCATGGAACAGTGGTGGTTGTAAACCAAAATGGGACATAGGCAACTGCTCCCTTTGGAGGTCTCTCCATTGGTCTTAATGCACACAGACATATGGAATGCTTCTGAGCTGCTCCAAATGAGTAGTTAATAATAGTAAAACCAAACAGACATGCCAAAAGGAGTGTTAACATTAATGAATGTGTTCGGGGTAATAGCTCATCTCATGCGGATCATTTTATCCAGCACTGAACCATGTCGGAGGGGAAAGAGGAAGAAAGAAGAAGAAATATATGTTCCTTTTCTTTCAAATAACTAATGTTTAGCCCTTTTCTCCAGGGCAGTGGGAGCACCAGAGGTTTAGAAAGCACACCTTGTGTAGATCAGAGAAGGGGAACATCTGGGCCTCCAGACAGAATCACAGAATCAAAATGTTGCATAGGATTTCAAGGACTATCTATACCTACCCACCGCCATACAGGAATCCATGGCCATCTAATTTCTATTTAAAAACCTCCAAGTTTGGGCAAGACAAATTCTCTCTGCCTCAAAAGAAGGCAAAGACAAACCACCTCTGAACAAATGTTGCCAAGAAAACCCCACGATAGGATTGCTTAGGGTTGTTATTAGTTGAAAACAACTTATAGGCACACAACACCACCATCACCAACAACTACTATCTTGGGAAAAACTATCCTATATACCAGTGGTTCCCAACCTGGGGGTCGGGACCCCTTTGGGGGTCGAATGACCCTTTCACAGGGGTCACTTAAGACCATTGGAAAACACATATTTGCATGTAGCAATGAAAGTAATGTTATGGTTGGGGGTCACTACAACATGAGAAACTGTATTAAAGGGTCGTGGCATTAGGAAGGTTGGGAACCACTGCTATATACAAATACTAAAGAACAAACAACACACACACACTGCAATATAGTAATAGAGGATTTATTGGGAGTTGGCTTATTAGGGAATCCATTTCAATCCATTTAAAAAATATGTTAATCTTCACAAGAGCTGCTCAGCACTAGTCTATCAGAGGAAGAAGTGTATCACAAACAGAGAGAAGTTGCATTTAAAACAAGAGGGAGGAGGTTTGTTTGTTTGTTTTTTAGATTAAGGTTCAGAAGCAATTAAAACACAATTGACACTGAAGCCTTCTTGTATTTCTGTTTCAAAGGATAAAAACAGCTCTGTTCATAGAAACACAGTGTTGGAGGAGACCAGAAGGACCATCCAGTCCAATCTCATTCTGCCATTGCAGGGATACATAATCAAAACACTCACAACACATGACCAGCCAGCCTTTGCTTTCAAAACTCCAAAGACAGCCTATTCCACTGTCAAACAGCTCTTACAGTCACGAAGTTCCTCCTAATGTTTAGGTGGAATCTCTTTTCCAGTAGCTTGAATCTATTGCTCCATATTCTATTCTGGGGAGCAGGAGAAAACAAGCTTGCTCCATCTTCAACATGACATCCCTTCAAATATTTAATGAATGTGTTATCATTCATCTTTTAATTTTCTCTCCTTCAGGTTAAAATACCCAGCACCTGAAGTAGCTCTTCATAGGGCATGGTAGTTTCCAGACCTTGCATCATTTTGGTTGCTTTCTCTGGACATGTTCCAGCTTGTCAACATTCCTCTTGAATTGTGCTGCCCAGAAATGGACCCAGTCATCCAGGTGAGGTCTAACAAAAGCTGCTGATGCATTAATTATTTTTTTAATTCTTTTAATAATTAATAAACCTTCTCACAAGTTGTGTATCTGTGGCCCCACTGCAGCAACACATACAACCTTCTTTAGTAACTTTTGATTTGGTGAACAAGGAAGTAATCAATTACTGCACATGGATTCAAGGCTGTGGTGTCTGTTGTACAATTGGTTGTGTAAGTGTGGAATCTAGCATAACCATCTTGTGGTATAGATAGCTAGACAGATAGATAGCAGTCATTTTCAAACTTGGGTACACCAGATATTTGGGAATTCAGCTCCCAGATGTCCTGATCATTGGCTATGCTGTCTGAGACTTCTAACAGCTGAAATCCAAAACATCATGAGTACCAAAGATTGAGGAACACTGTGCTGAAACAGTATATGATTTTGGCCACAGATTGCACCATGCTTCTTCAGTTGCATCGGACGCAATGGGCTGGAGTCCTTATGCCCAATAGGTGTTATATTGTTTTTGAACAAGAGATTAAGACAGCTATCACACTCTAAAAATTGATCATTAGGTTGCCTCTTTCTGAAGCGTCTCCAGATGTATGGTATCCTTCCTCAGATAAAAAGTGAGGACAGAAAAACGGGACCTAGCAGCACATTTAAGACTAATTTATTCTAGTACAATGTGCCTGCGTCATACGCAGGCGTGCCTTATGTGGCTTCCAGCATATGCTAAAAGCTGTGCTGGAAGGAGCAGCGCTGTGCACTGGAAAAGGCAGTTGCGTGCGTGCCATGCGCCACTGCGGACACAAGCCCTATTAACTTGAATCGGGCTTGAGCATCTGCGTTTTTTCCCTTATGTTGGGGGGGGGGCATCTGGAATGGATCCCCCGCATAAGGGAAGGGATGACTGTATGACCTTTTGTGGATTTTGACCTATTTCTTCAGACACAGTGATAGAGTTGCTATCAAACTATAGGTTGCTGTTGCTGGGTGCCTTCAAGACATTTTGGACTTATGGAAACCCTAAAGCCTATCACAGACCTATTTTTGGCAAGATTGGTTCAGAGGAGGGATTGCCTTTTCCTTCCACTTGTCCAAGGTTACTCAGGATTTCCATGACTGAACCTTGTCTCTTAAATTGTAGTCTAATGTTCAAACCACAACACCACGCTGAATCTCAAATCATAGGTACATGCGTAATCCTATTGTTTCTCCCAACTAGAGTAGACCTATTGAATCAATTGGATTGGCTCATCTACCAAAATTCTACCTATTCTAGTTGGGATCAGCCACCTCGATTCCAGCTATTCACAGTTACACAGTTATGGGAGGGGATCAGAGCCCAATACGATACTGAAAGATACCATTTGTGACACTGGAATTAGTTATGTTTAGTATGTAGAGAGGCTAAGATGTAAGACAGGAGTTAACTGTTTTCTGCTGGAGGAATGAGGAGAGTTGGGCCCAAACCAGTAGATCCCTTCATCCACCATCCTGAGGGAGAGAGAGGCAGGCTAGCTCCACCAGGCCTGCCTGGAAGAAGACAAGCCCTCCCTCCGGTCCATCTGCCTTGGTCCAGGCCTCAGAGAGAGAGAATAACTGCTGGACCTGATTCCCTCTCCTCCCCTTCCCATTCCCTTCTCCTTTTGTGTTGTGTCTTTTAGATTGTAAGCCTGAGGTCAGGGAACCGTCTATTATCCTCTCTGTTGTAAACTGCTCGGATTCCCAGTGACTGGGCGGTATATAAATACATCCTATTATTATTATTTATTAATATATGAATTATAAGAAAGATTTCAGTCAAATATTAGGAAGACCTTTATGGTAGCAAGGGTGATTCAACAGAGAAATAGCAATAGCAATAACATTTCTATGCCACTTAGCTGTGCACTTAAGCACTGCCTAAGCGGTTTACAATGTGTAAGCTAATTGCCCCTAACAATCTGGGGACCCATTTTAGCGACCTCCTCAGAAGGATGCAAGCCTCAGTCAAGCTTGAGCCCCTGGGCTGGTATTGAAATCACAACCTTGTGGTTTGCGAGTGAGTGGTTGCAGTACCGGCATTTAAAACCTGCGCCACTAGGGTTCAGAGGACCAAACCACCTCAGAAAGTGGTAAACTCTCCTTCTTTCAAGGTTGGAGAGTCATCTGTTAGGGATGGTTTAGCTGCACATTTTCCACATCATCAGGGGGTTGCACTAGATGGCCTTGGGGTCACTTTTAATTCTACAACTCTATGATTCAATGATTGTATATTTTTTTGAAAAAATGACAGCTTGGATCCTCCGTACTTTGAGAAATGACTCAGTCACCCAGGTAAAACTTTTTAGTAACTCATAATAGCCTGGCAACTATGTCAGTGCATGGTTGGTTTGATTTCAATACATACTTAACAGGAACAAAAAGGAAGGTCTTTGCAAGGTCTTATAGTTATAAAGGGAGAATTAGAACCGTCTGAAGTTCATTCAGCTGAGATTAGATGCTCAGCCACATGAATACTACCAGAATCAGACAAGCTGAAAAAGAAAATAAAAAGCCACTCAAAAGACTTGTTTAGCATTAAAATAGATGTATGAAGGTACGATAATACAGAGCTTCAGAATACATGGATGAAGATGGACCTGTTGGAATAAATCACATTTTTGTGTTCCATATCTCAGACCATCGTGAACTTAATGGAGAATGAAGAAAGAGATGGAAGGAGAGCGTCAAGCCTCTGTGATTTCCATTGCTGAGTGTCTTCAGGTCATGTACATTTTTGAAAGGACAAGAGATAAATGAAAACATGCAGATCAATATTCCATACCTGATGTGGCACATTCCTATTCCATACTTGTAACAGCATACTGGAGGCCCAATACTTTAACATCAGCCATCCCGTACCAACCTGGGCTTCTTGTTTGTTGCTGTCCACTGTCCTTGAGTCACAACTCATGGCAACCCCATGGATGTGATATCTCCAAGCCCTCCTATCCTCCACTGCTCTGTTTAACTCCTGTAGCTTCACAACTATCTCTCTGAGTGTAGCCATCTGGTTTTCTCTCTTTCTAATGCCCTCTACCTTTCCAGGCATTATTGCCTTTTTGAGTGAGTCATGCCCTTACCATTCCTAGTCTTCTTATTTCTCAGCTGCAGTCACCATTTTGGATCAATGTTTGATCCTAGGTATGGGAACTCTTTAACTATTTCAAGTTCTCCATTGTCTAGGCTGATTTTTTTATATATATATATATTTTGCATTTCTTTCTGTTTGTTATTTTTATTCTCCTTATGTTCAGTAATGAGCCTGCCTTTGCACTTTCATTTTTGACCTTCTTTAATAAATGCCCAGCCCAAGAAGAAAGCTCAGTATGAACGCCTATATATGCAGTGGAGAACACTCAGGGTTCAGTGTCTGATATCACCAAATAAGACTGGGATACAGAGATATAGATATAGAGGAAAAATCTGTGTGGTGTAATGGTTTGAGTGATGGACTACGACTCTGCACATCAGGGTTCAATTCTCTGTTTGTCCACGGAAACCCACTGGGGCAAGTCACACACTCTCAGACCCAGAAAACCCTATGAAAACCCTTAGGGTCACCATAAGTTGGAAATGTCTTGAAGACATACAACAACAACAAATATGGACAATCCCTGCTACACAATATCTAAAACAATGCATAGGCCATTAGTTCAGCATCCTGTGCAAGGCAAAAAATCCCAAGTGCCAGGAACCATAGCAAACAAATACAGTATTCTGCTGGTGTGTTACCCATACCTAGGCTCCCTTCTGCAAGCAAGTGGACATTTTTGGCCAATGTGTAACAGCCATGTTCAGTTGAAGGTTATGCAAATGCATGCGGCACCATTGAGCACATTGCAAATTTCACATTCCATATCACGGTGCACTGACTGGACCGATGTGAATGTTTGTGCATTGTGCACTGCACATTGCACCATCACAAGACTGTAATGAGGTGATGTACAGCAATGGAGCATCACACTGTGACTGATACTCAACGGGTGAGAAACACATGCAAAAGTTGCACTACACATGGGTGAATTATTTGCCATAATCCAACAGACATATTCTGCTGATGACAGTGCAACATATCTCTGAATGAGAATATTCTCTCAGCCTCTCATGAAGGCAAAGGTAAAGCCCTTCTGAATGAATCTTGCCAAGAAAACCTCTTGACAGGATTGCCTTGGGGTTGCCATAGGTTGCCACAGGTTGGAAATGCTGTGAAGGCACACAACAACAATTAGGGGATGTTACATTGCAGCCCATGGGCATAAGGTTGTGCCATGTTTCATCAGTACAAATTCTCAACCAACTATTAACCTTCTAAGCCTTAGGTCAGGATTAAATTTGAGATAACTTCTTGAGAGCCAGAATCCAAAGATGAGTGAGAGCCAAACCAAAACAGTCAGACTAAAACTTACCAGAGTATTTGAAACCTCTTATTGACAGTAGTTATAGTCGTCGTTGTTGATCTTGTTGTGTGCCTTCAATTCATTTCTGAGTTATGGCAGCTGTAAGGCGAAACTATCATCGGGTTTTCATTGTAAAGTTTTTAAATGGCTTTATTTGTGAGGCACCCTGGGTCCCTTTCTGGCATAGAAACGAAATAAATACATGCATAAATAAAGTATTTAGGAAGCCATTGAATCCTTTAGAATGAGGAGGGAAAAACAGGCAAACACTGGGAATCCATCAAACAGTGGTATCATGAGGAAGTGAGCATGGCTGCTTGGGGATGACAACAGTTGCTCTCCCTTTTCCAACTGAAAACCTTTGGTGGAATCATTGGTTGCACTGTTGCTCTTACTATTAGTAGGTACTAGCTTTCAACCCTAATTTTACCTCTTGTAATATAAAGTTCTCTACCAGCCTGCACCTCAGGAAGAACACTACCATCCTCACGTCACTGTAGGCAAATCTGTGCTTAAGTCCATTCAGCAGTTCACCTACTTGGGAAGCATCATCTCCTCAGACGCCAAGTTTGATAAAGGGATCGATCACAGACTAGCCAAGGCATATAGTACATTTGGAAGGCTTCACAAAAGAGTCTGGAGTAACAAACCCTTCTTGGACCGGGGGGACCTTGAAACCGTTGTACATGCTCTGGTAACCTCTTGACTAGATTTCTGTAATGTGTTTTACATGGGGCAACCCTTGTACCAATCTCGGAAGCTTCAATTAGTGCAGAATATGGCAGCAAGACTGGTCACTGGTTGCTCCAGGGCCAGCCATATAACACCTGTTCTGAAAGATCTCCATTGGCTGCCTATTTGCTTCCGGGCCGAATACAAGGTGTTGGTTATCACCTATAAAGCCCTATATGGCTTGGGCCCAGGGTACTTGGAGGACCACCTCTCCCCATATAGTCCGCCCCGCACTCTTAGATCAGGAGAAAGACATCTGTTGACGGTTCCAGATGTCCGCTACGCTGTTATGAGGAGGGCTTATTCTGTCTCAGCCCCTAGACTCTGGAACACGCTCCCTAATGAGCTCCGCGTGTCCACCTCCCTTGACCTTTTCAAGAAAAACTTGAAGACTTACCTTTTTCGTCAGGCATTCCCCCCATGAACGTTGGTGTTATTTTTCTCCCCCCCTGAATGTGATGTTTTTCCATTCTGTCAGCCTTGTAATTGTATTGTTGTTTTTATCTTGTTATCTTATTGTATATTGTGTTTTTAAATTGTTTTTACTATGCTGTAAACCGCTATGATCCATAGAATAGTGGTATATAAATAAATTTTATTATTATTATTATTATTATTATTATTATTATTAAACACTTGAGGTGAAGCACAAAAATCAGTGTGTATAGAGCCATTGTACTGTCTATTCTCCTTTATGGGTCTGAAACATGGGTCACCTATTGCCAACACCTATGACTCCTCAAATGCTTTCATTAGCGCTGATTATGCCCAATTCTAAATATACACTGGACCTACTATGTGACAAATGTTGCTGTCCTTGAGCAAGCAGGGATCACCAGCATTGAGGCCATGCTATTGAGGACGCAGCTGCACTGGGCAGGACACATTTCTAGGATGAAGGACCATCGCCTCCCAAAAATAGTATTCTACGGTGAACTCACCACGGGTCAAGAGCGTAAGAGGGGCACCCCAAAAAAGAGATACAAGGACTCCCTGAAACAACATCTCAGGCTTGGCCAAATCGATTGCCAACAATGGTCCGCCCTGGCCTCGCATCGGGAGACATGGAGACACACTATCCACGATGCTGCAGCCTTTTTTGAAAGCTCATGCCGAACAAGTCTAGAAGAGAAACGACAACGCAGAAAGAACCGCAACCCGGAAACATCACCCAAGGAGACATTCTGCTGTGCTTTCTGCAACCGGACTTGTTTATCTTGGATTGGCCTTTTTAGTCATCAACGTGCTTGTACAAAGCATGGGATGAGTCCTTCCTGAATCTTCGTTCATGAAGAAAAGCCAGAGAGAGAGAATATAAACCCATGGCTGGAATATTTTTAGTGTCAGCATAGGTTCCCCTTTAGAAGCACCTGGATATTTTATCCAATGACTGTGTGCAGTTCAATATATATATATATATATATATATATATATATATATGCGCAAAAAGGAATTGCACATGCAGTGCCACAGTTCTTCAGATGAGGCCTGACCAGTGCAGAATACAATGGAATTATTACTTCCCCTTGATTTGGAAACTATGGCCTGTTACAGACAGGCCAAAAGATTCCAGCAACGAAGCACAAAAGAGAAATGGCATACCAATGATGCATGCGTCCTAAGAGTCCAAAAGCCGCACCAAAGCCATGCTCCAGTCCTAAGGACTGGAGTGCAGGTTTGGTGTGGCTTTTGGACTCTTAGGACTCATGCATCATTGAAATACCATACCTCCAAAGTGACTCGAAGCAGCTTTATTTTGGCCTGTCTGTAACAGGCCTATGATTCTATTAATGCAGGCTAAAATATAATTTGCCTACTTTGCTGCAGCATCATTAAACAATTTAACAGTTAAAACAGATGAAAGTATTATATATTTTGTGACTTTTAAAAATATTTTAAGCTTATGAAAAATTAATAAAATTATTTTATTTTAAAATAGATGAAAACAGTTTTAAAACCTGTACAGATCTGGGGGAAATGATTTGAACCCCTACCCCCCAGGCTTTGAAGGATAAAGAATGATAATGGATAAAGAAGCTACCCGTGGCACAAATTGTGCCTCCAAGGGTAAGGGATTTTACAACTACAACAGCAGGGAAGGTCCTCTCCCATATGCTTATCAGTTTGTTGCTCCTATCTGTGGGCCACATTTAGTGATTAATATCTGCTAACATGGAACTTAATCCAGGCAACCATTCAGATCATTCCCAATTTAAAATTCTCAGATGTCTTCAACAAGTCTGGAAGCAAGACGAATTGTTTAATTCAAATGGGAAGACAAAGTTAAGATGTAAAAAGAAATCACTCTTAATGGCACAGAGCTCATAACAGTACAAAATACACAGGCGACACCATTATACACTTAACACACCCTATCATAATGATGTCAAGTTTGATATAGGAGTGACAAATGTGGAAAGCTAACAAGCAGCTTAGAGATTGTACTGCTGGAGAAACAGAGATTTTTACCCGCCACACTTCAGTCAAAGAGCAGAACTACACTGTGCATGGGGAAAGTGGGAAATCATTTTTAAAGGAAATTTGTTAACCCTCTAGTTTTCTTGCATCTGTTTTAGATTGCTCACCAGTAACAGAAAACAGCACCCTAATGAAAATGGTTTGTATAATTTTGCAGGAGATACAAAATACATCTTAAGCATCCTGCTTCTTCTGCTATGACTTTGTAATAGCCCCATTCCAGGGACCCCTGAAGATCATCTTTTTGCCACCACTCAATGTTTTAACCCATGTAACTCAGTAACTCAGTGGGAAGTTAGTGATGGGCTCACCTTGCTTTTTGCTACCTCTGACTCTGCAGAGCCTCCCCTCCCTCCTTTGGGAGATGAGATCCTTTGTACATATGCATACACACACTGAGCAAATGCACATGAAAAGAGTGTAGGAGGGTGGATGCTTTCAAAGGGAAGTTTTATTCTAAACAAGCAATCTACATTAGCAAAAGGGAATCATTTACATGAAGGCATCTTAGAATCATAGAGTTGGAAGAAACCACAAGGGCCATCCAGTCCAACCCCTGCCATGCAGGAAATCACAATCAAAGCATCCCCGACAGGTGGCCATCTAGCTTCTGTTTAAAGACCTCCAAAGAAGGAGACTTCACCTCAGTCTCCAATGGAATGCATTCCTCTGTTGAACAGCTCTTACTGTCAAGACATTCCTCCTAATGTTAAGGAGGAATCTCTTTTCCTGTAGCTTGCATCCATTGTTCCATGTTCTTCTTTCACGTGTTGCTTAGAAGAAGTTACAACATTACCAATGCACACACAAGCAAGTCCCCACTAAACTCAAACAAATCAAACAGACTTACCCCAACTGGCCCTCATTCTTGACCCAACAAGCTCTCCCAAATGACTCTCTGGGGCTGGAGAGGTTTAACCCAACCAACCCAAGATCACCTTACGCTATTTCTTCCATCACACCCACATAAAACCTCCCTGTTGGTCTCACCTGTTAACTGAGCTCTGTTCACCGAGCTCCAGAGACCGCAGCTGCAGCCACATAGGAAGCTAAGGCCTGTTACAGACAGCCAAAATAAAGCTGCTTCAAGTCACAGTGGAGGTATGGTATTTCAATGATGCATGCATCCTAAGAGTCCAGACACCACACCAAAGCCACGCTCCAGTCCTTAGGGCTGGAGCGTGGCTTTGGTGAGACTTTGGTATCCAAATGTCTTGTAGTGTTCTGGAGGAATTAGCCTGCAAAGAAAAGGTGTTCTGTGAGTTCACAGATCACCACGTGAAGAACTACAGTTACAGGTAAACAACCTGTCCTTCTTCGTCATGGAATCTGTGACTCACATAAAATGTTTGAATTTCCTTCCCAGGGTGAGTAGGTATTACAATCTCGCTACAGCACGTTCCATCTATACCTGGCTCCAAAACAGCAAAGAATGCAATGCAAGTGCCTGCCATGGTCTAAAATTTTGGCACCACAAGCGATGCATTGTTTTATCCAGCCAGTTGAGAACATCATTGGGGGGAAACAGACTGCCCCTTTGCACCACCATCTGGGCGGCTTCAGAGGGTGATGTTTTGATGCTGCATGCTCTGAAGCCACCTGGAAGCTGGCTTCCCAGCTGCCTGGCTGCCCACATGTGGGCCAGCTTCCGGGCATCTTGGGGCCATGGCGTTTACATGCCACAAACCCCCAGCATGCCAAGAAGCTGCCATGGGGCTGCGGAAGAGTTGCTAAAGGCAGCTTTCCCACAGCCGAAAAAGGAGTGGTTGAAAACTGCTATTTATTTATTTTTTTGCCAGAGCTGCAGTGGATTAGGGTTGCAGCATGTGACTGTCATGGCCCCAATCTGTCTTTGGGTGGAGTGCCTTCACACAGGCCCATCTGGGCAGTCTATTCCTGCCCATTGTTCATGGGGTTGAAAGAGAAGTTGTGAATTCTGTGGTCAAACCAAAGAAGGTGAAGATTACTTGTGTTATGGAAGAGTTGTCAGTGAATTTTGTGTTTGCACTAGGGTCTTCCTATCTCCAAGATATCTCATTATGTATGTATATGCAAGGTATTCCAACCATGCTCCATTCAAAATCAAAAACACTTCTGGTCCCAAGCAATTTCAATAAGAGAGACTCAACCTCTAGAATGGAAGAAACCAACTGTAAGAGCCCTAATGGATCAAACCAAACTTTACATTCTGCAGGTAAGTGCTAAGGTTGGTTACACAAGGAAAGATGGTTAACAATTGGAAATTAGAAAGTAACAGAGAAAGATAAATAAAATGACTTGGATCTTGACTAGAAAAACAGGTGGTTCAGGGACTCTTTTCAAATCCAATGCAAGAATACCAGTTGTGCTGCCTGCTTAGACTTGGGTCAGGGAACTTCTGACCATCAGGCAGACCCACAGAGATGATCTCTGCAGGCCTCTCCCTAGGCACGAGAACAAGGCTTTCCCATCCTTCTCACGCCTTTCCCAACTAGGAATGGTCTGCAGAGGTAGCCTCTGCTCAATACTCAGTGGAATATCACCTGGGGAAGCTGTGGGGTGGGATTACGATTAACCCATGTGGCCTAGAAAAACACTTCACCTGGTCATGTGTCCTCCTGCCATTCCAACTGCCACTGCTGTGGCCTCTGAGGTAGAGAAGAGCAGCCGAGGTCCCAGAGGCTGAGGAGAAGCCCTCCATTCCACCACCAACTGCTGTGGCCTCTGAGGGAGAGAAGAGCAGCCAGCACCTGCTGGACTTAGGAGCTAAACAGACCATCCTTAAGGGGTGACCTACAGATGCCCCTTTCAGCACCAGATCAGAGCAGCAACAACTATGCGCTGCAGCCCCAATCTGACCTTTCCATGGTGCAAAAAGGAGCTGCAAAATGCAGCTCCTTTTTGTACCACGGAAGGGTGCCATGGCTGCTGGTGCAACATTTCGGCACTTCTTTGGCTCTGCATCATCTGGATACAGCACCAGAGGAGCGCTGTGGTGCCACCTGCCATGCGACAGGGCACACAGCATCATGTCGGCATGGGGCGGTATTGGGGCGTGCATCGTGTAGATGTCATGCCCCCACTGCACACCGATTCTGGCCTCTATCGCTGGTATGTCGAGGCTGTTAGACCCCTACCCCACTACCATCCCCATGTCCTTGTGTGTTGTCTTTTTAGATTGTAATCCTGAGGGCTGGGATTTTCTAAGTTAACAATTTGTAAGATGCTTGTGGGGGCTGTTTTGGCTGAAGGGTGCAGGTTTAAATGCTCTAAATAAATAAATGTCATCAGCGATAGATCCTGATAGACTGATGAAAGCTGGAGATCAAGGAGCACCGAGTCATCCCAGATACCAACAATATGGTTTCATCCACTCCATATAATTCTGTTCACATAAAACTCTGCAGAATGTAGTCCATAACCACCCTATAAATGTTTCTCCATGCTGGTTAAGAAGAGTTGGATTTCCTGATAAATTCTCTATTCTCTGCTTGCTCTGTTAATAATGTGTTGTCGTTTTTTTAAAGGCAAGCCAAGTCTCTGTTGGCTATCACTGGTATTTCTCACCATCCAAGGAAACCTTCATCACTGTCTCTCCAACAGTGACCCACCATTTTGCTACTGGGTTCCCCAGGCAAACTATCAAATTCTCTCACTCCCTTTCTAGAACTTTGGTTCTGATGTTATGTCCCAAAAACACACCACTGGTTGTGCACCAGCCATGAAATGCAGCCTAGATCCCAAAAAGTTAAGGCCCACTTTTTTGCAAGGCAAATGCATTCATTGTCATACTGCAAAGGAAAAAAAAACCAACAATAAAACATCTCAGAACGCTTCTGCCGAATACACACAGATAAAAGTATTCCACGTGACCAGCTTGAGCTTAAAAGAAGATTAACAAACCACAACTGTGCTTTCATCGGAATAATAAACTTGTCAATTCAGAGTTAATATGGATGAAATTGCCAGTATACTGCCTCATTGGATCAAATTTGCACACACATAAGCATATCTGTGTTTTGTCAGGAGTGTTCCTACACACAATTGCCCAGCCGGTTTCAACTATGGGCCATTTTCAACAACATTAACTTTCAGGTATAGATTGAAACACATCTAATTAGTTGGTATCATCAAATCTTGTAGCCTTGCAGGGTGCACAGTATGTCATTAGGTATTAACTCAAGGGCACACACACTAAGAGTTATGCACCTTTTGGGAGAAGGCCAAAAATGGAATAAATCTGTGAAGTCTGAAATGCAGACTGATAAGCCTATCATTGGTTCTCAGCTGAACAGCGATCAGATCTCCTTGTTTAGAAGTGGTGATAGCTCTGAACAACAGTTGGTGGGCAATGGTGAACAAGTACAATACAAGGATGGAAATCATATTTATTGACTGATTTATTTTCTTGTCTCGACAGGGTTTCTCAGTACCTCCAGGTACCAGCAGAGTGAGCAAATGTATCATGAGGAATCAAATGTAACTCATGTCATATGAAAGAAACATACAAGTACTGTACTGTACAAAAGCACATGTTTTGTCCCATCAGGGACACTTACCACCCCGTTCCCAATTGTTAAAACTAAGAATAGTCTTGCCTTTACTTTGTGCAGAAACTGTTAATTGTTTTCCACCGTTGTTTTCACCAATCCACTGCCACAATCAATCACAATTCTTCCACAATCTGCAATACAAGAGGGAGAAAATCCCATTAATAAAAAATGGTGCTATAATTCCTCTTTATCCGTGGGATAATCGTTGGATATTTGTGACGTTGCACAACATTGTGTGGTAAGCTTTGCCACATCATGCAATATTTATGGGAGCCACAATGCTCCCACAATGCTCCCATCTATTATTCCACTGTGATCAACTCCTTTATTTATAGTCTGAATCACCCTTCCTCAAACTTTTCATCCTGGAGGAACTGTTTTAAAAAAAAAAATTCAAGGTCTGCATGGGTTGTGTGTTGTGTGCCTTCAAGTTATTTCCAGCTTATAGCAACCCTAAATTGAACATACCATGGGGTTTTCTTGGCAAAGTTCTTTAGAGGGGATTTGTCAGTGCCATCCTCTGAGGCTGAGAGAGTGTGACTTGCTTGAGGTCACCCAATGGGTTTCATGGCTGGTCTGGAAATTCAATCCTGGTCTCCAGATTCTTAGTCCAACACTCATATCACTGTATCCAGAGCTCAAAAGGAGTTTGTTTCCACTATCCACTTGAGTTTCCATTATCTCTCATGGAATCTCTACAAATCTCTCACAGAACCTGAGGGTTCAAGGAAACTCTGGTTTGGGAATCCTACTCTAGATTAGTGACTGTAAACCAGTCGAATGTACCCATATGATGCTTATTAAGATTTGGAGGAGCGAGACAACGTTTTGGAGAAAAAAAATCCTAATGTAGCATATTCAATATTATCTATTTTTAATTTGGAAAACAGAGTAAACATATACTTATCGTTTTCTATATACAAAGTTATGCAAAAGGATCTTGCAGCACCTTTGAGACTAACTGAGAGAAAGAAAGACGTTGGTAGCATAAGCTTTTCTAAACCAAGTCTACTTTCCTGAGATGGATGATATATTACCCTGGGATAAAGGACGTTTACCTTGGGCTCAGGCCAGATCCTTTGATTCCACATCTGGACAGACTGGATAGGGCTTGAACCTGCCCCATTGTCTGAAATAGACAATATGAGTCCAGGGGGAACCCTGCATTTGGGCCAGAGTGGATAATCCCTAGGATGCAAACCTGGATAGTTAAAATCTTTTTAATTTTGGAATTAATGGAACAATTATATTTTAACCAGGTATTTAAATAAAGATTCCTATACCTATTTCATTTATTGAATGAACTGATGGCAAAAGTAATAATTAGACACATGTGCACTGATGATCGTTTTTCAACCCAAACTAATCCGCTAGCAAAATCTCAAGGAGATTTCATCAATCAACAAGTAATCAGAAGTGCTACAGTAGTTTTTGAAAAATGTATTGTTTCAGTATTAACCATATTATTCTTCACTGTTTGGTTTTAACGTTAATTTTGTTGTGGCTCTGAAGCAGTAAAACTGAACTCATTTTAAGAGAAATCACTACAACAAGAAATGCAGCTTGTTCCACATTGTTCTACAATATTTAGATGATCATATTGGAGTGTTTTAAATTTAGCCGTGTGTTTTTATTCATATTGTATGCCAATTTTTAAGTCCTTGAATGTTGTCGTTCTCCTTATCTAGGGATGTAAACCATCATAAATTTCATTCTCACAGGCAAGAACAAATTATTTTGCCATTTATCTCCTCACTGTGAGGAAGGCACTGAAAACTTCACAGCTTGGGACTTTCTGTACAGGACTTTTATTAAAATATTTCTACCGCATCTTATGTGAAAACAATTTCCAGGCAGCTTACAAGTAAAATTAAAACAAACAGTTTGAAACAATAAAAACTACCAACACTAAAAACATGTTAAACATATTTAATGAGTCAAAGCAGACTGAAAAGTTTAAAACAGTTTAAAACCAAGTGTGTTAGCATTTAAAAGAAAGCAATGGGACCCAAAGGTTTTGATGGATGCTCAAGTTTTTACTTGACAATAGTTGGGACTCCAAGAAGAGAGTATCCCACAGTTGGGGTGCCATAGCTGAGAACATAGCTTGGCACAATATCTCAAGACCTCACTGGTGGGGCACAGAGGTGGGCACTGATGGGGCACAGCAGACCTAAATCCTTCAGCAGGCACATTTAGGGAGAGGTGATCCTCAAATATTGAGGTCCCAAGCCATTCAGGTCCTTAAATGTCATCGTAGGCACCTTGAATTCATATTAGAAGTGTATTAGCAGAAGAGAAGGTGATATGATAGCCCTGTTTAAATATCTGAAGGGATGTCAATAAAGGAGGGAGCAAGCTTGTTTTCTGCTGCTCCCGAGAACAGGACCCAGAGCAATGGATGCAAACTGCAGGAAAAGAGATTCAACATTCGGAGGAACTTCCTGACAGTAAGGGCTGTTCAGCAGTGGAACACACTCCTTCCTCAGAGTGTAGTGGAGTCTCCCTCCTTGGAAGTCTTTAAACAGAGTCTGGATGGCTATCTGTTGGGGATGCTTTGAGTGAGAGTTCCTGCATGGCAGAATGGGATTGGACTGGGTGGCCCTTGTGGTCTCTTCCATCTCTACAATTCTATGATGATAGAATGACTTGGGGGTCTCTCATTCATAGGGTCACCATAAGTTGAAGTCGACATGATGGCAGTGAACAGTAACAACCACAAGTTATATTATACATTTTGCCTGCATATAGTTCCACATTCAATCCCTGGCTTGAAAAAACTTTCTCTGCTTGACATCCCATGAGAATCAGTCACAGACAACACTGGTCTCGTCTAATATCCTGGATATTGGCCTATCCTGGGAGAAAGGTGAAGTGTCATTCCAATAAATAAAAAGATGAAGATATAATTTGAACCATTATTTCTCTCCAGAAATAGGAACGTTAAGAGAAATTAGAGAAATTAATATATTTATTTAATAACTGATATGTTTAATAAATCTAACTGAACAGCATTTTGAATTGAAGGGAGAAAATTAACTATTAATTTTATGTTAAACTCCTATTTAAATATAAGTTAAATGGCTCCACTAAAAGCCTAATTGGAATGACTGTGAAAAATCCTGTATTTATACTACTCTCCCACCCATCTCTAGCCTTTGTTTCCAGCTGAGGAGTTTCCAACCATATATTTTCCATTGTATTACTTGGGAGGGCCTGGCTGACCAACCCAAGGACTCTTGAATCAATGGCCATCACCTTTGCTGGCTGCAAGCTTCTTGGAGTTATGGTGCTAAACACTTCCAAGCTCTGCCTGAGTATAAATCAATTCATAAACTATACAAACAGTGTCTCTTCGCTTGCAGCCCTCCAAATTAATCACTAAAGGCTTTAATAGATTAATCTGCCAATTAAGCCAATTAAGTCTTGAAAACGTAATTGTTATTAGTGTTCCCAGCTCCAGTCTTAACAGGTGAGTTTTCCTTAATGCACTCTTTAAGAAATGTCAATGAAAGGATGGAGGCTTTAACAAAAACACACAATGGCAGCATCTGCACTGCAGAAAAACCCAGTGTGACACCACTTTAACTGCCATGGCGCAATACTATGGAATTCCAGGAATTGTAGTTTGTTGTGGTACCAGAGCTCTCTGACAGAGAAGGCTAAATGTCACACAAAACTACAGTTCCCAGAATTTCATAGCGTCTAGCCATGGCAGTCAAAGTGATGTCAAACTGGATTATTTCTGCAATGCAGATGCAGCCAGAGATGGCTTTTTAAAAAATAGAAACCCCCATAAAGCCTATACTAGTTAAATAAAAACAATTCTAGATAAATTTTCAAATTCTTCCCAGATGTTCGTAAGCCTCTTCTGGGCAAAGGAAATGGTGTCTGGGGACTTCCATGCCAGTGGAGCATTCAATCCAACCTCCAAAGAGCTGAACCTCACCTCTGCCCTGCAAAATAGGTGAGTATCCTAGATAGCCCACGCCAAGTTCAAACTAAAACCTAAAGCAGATGCACCAGCTCCCTGGCATGGAAGTCACCAACTGGCCTTGGCAAGAAAACCCCTAGAAATTCCAAGGACAAGAAAAGATCCAGGCTGAGATTCTGCATCATGTTGGCATCATGTACATCTACAGTTGCAGTTTCATGCAGGTTGTAGGACACCATTCTTCTGAAAATACCAACATTGTGTAACTGACTATACCCTGCCTTGAGCTTTAAAAAAGTGTAAGAGGTAAATAACTAAATAAAAATAGCTCCTGCTTTTGCTCTAGGTCTTTTGTCTTCCACCAAACTGATCCTACCACTAATGCAGTTGAAAGGCTCCCGTCCCATGTAGACCTGTGTCAAGCATTTAATGCCAAGATCAACCAGCCCCTCGCAGTCATAGGAAAACTTGGTGCAATCCTCTTAGCAGCTTAATTGCCACTTGTCCAACCTGACGCTGGCGTCTGACTGTCATTTGTGGCCTTAATATGCATCCGAGCTGCAATGACCCCTCTTAAACTCTTCCATCAATATGCAAATAGAATAGAATATAATTAGCCAGGACAGAAAGCCAGGGTCAACTACATGGAGGGTTTAGGGGTGTTGTTTTTAATAATAAAATGCAATCTGTCAGACGAGTCTCTAATGTAACATTCTAAGCCATCAAAGGTACTTTTCTAGAAAAATATTTTTTCTGGTGAAAATAGGGTGCTCCTGAAATGAAAGCTATGGGACTGAAGAAAGAAACCTCCATGCAAAATGAGGAGGAGGAAAAATGATAGGTCAGCAGCTAAATAAGGAAAGGATACCCAATGAAACATAACATCTTGGACTATACCATGGGCTGAAAGACTACTTTCTGCTATGGACTACAGTGGGCCCTTGGTATCTACTGGGGTTTGGTTTCAGGATCCCCCGTGGATACCAAAATCTGTGCATGCTCAAGTCCCATTCAATACAATGGCATAGTAAAAATGGTATCCCTTATATAAAATCGCAAAATCAAGCTTTGCTTTTTGGAATCTCTCTCTCTCTCTCTCTCTCTCTCTCTGTGTGTGTGTGTGTGTTATATTCAAGCCAGGGATGGTTGAATCCATGGATAAAGAATCTGTGGATACAGCAGGCCAACTGTACAACCTTCAGACTCAAAGAGCAGGGTTGGTTCTGAAATTCACTCCCTCCTTTAGGGAACGGAAGATAAGGGTGCTGTGTCCGACAACTCACAGGACATAAATTCAGATAGTGAGTTATAGGGGGAAGATGAGCAAGGGAGCAAGGGAGTGAGATCGAGTGCCATACCAGTGAAACAGAAGTCCATGGTAAACCTTGAACAAGAGACAGTGCTAACTGCACCTACTATAGCAGAATGTAGGAGAGAACAGGAGGGCCTACTGCAATCAGACGAATGCCAGTCTCTACTGCTGGACTTAATCCCCTGCTCTCAACCATTCCTTTTTTCCTTATGGATCTTTTTTAGATTGTAAGCATAAGGGAATTGTCAAACTAATGCTTTTTTAGAAGCCTGAGAGCCTTTATGGCTGGCGGCAACACTTTGAATACGCTAAAGAACTACATTATATTTAATGAAGATAAAGAATTCTATTTGATGAAGATAAAAAAGAAGAATACCAAACCAACAGCCATGCCAAAATATGATCTGGAAAACATTCCAACAGAGTTTAAAGAATGTGTGAGAAACAGATTTGCAATATTAAGCCAGCTGACTGAGAACCAGATGAACTATGGACAGAAGTCAGGGACACAATAGAATTGCAACAATCCACTGATACAGAATTAGTTCAGTTCTAACTAAAATTTCTTAATAGATATGGAAAACAAAACAGTGGCCCACAGACTGGAAATGATCACTATACAGTCCTTTGTCATTGCTATTAACTGTCCTCGAGTCGATCTCATGGCAAACCTATAGATAAGATATCTCCAAGACCCTCTGCCCTCCACTACTCTGCTTAATTCCTGTTCATTCATACCAGTGACCTCTTTCCTCTCTTTCTACTTCCCTCCACCTTTCCTAGCATTATTGTTTTTTCCCAGTGAGTCATGCCTTCTCATGATGTGGCCAAAGTACGACAGCCTAAGTTTAGTCATCTTGGCTTCCAGAAAGATTTCTGGCTTGATCTGCTCTAGGACCCATTTGTTTGTCTTTTTGGCTCTCCATGGGATCCTCAGCACTCTTCTCCAGCACCACATCTCAAATGAACAAACTTCCTTGCTATCTTGTTTCTTAACTGTCCAGCTCTCACATCCATACATGGTGATAGGAAATACAATGGCTTGTATTATTCTAAATTACGTGTTCAGCTGTGTATCTTTGCATTCATATACGTTCCTATTATACCAAATTTTACACACACACACACACACACACACACACACACACACACACACATATATATAATTACATTATATTAGAATGTAATATAATAATATATATTATATACAATATACATTTCTATTGTTACCTAAAGTACCAGGATCCCAATAGGGAACCCATAATAAATATTCAAATAGAAGAATTTAATAAGCTCAATTAACAGCTGTAAGAGGGTTTGGGAAACTAAAGTATATTGGTTCTAAAAGGCTGTATTCCAGAATGCAAAGTCCAAATGTGTTTTTTCCCCTTTTATTTATAAGTCAAAGGGAATTACAATTCATGCAAGGACACTTTCACACACACAAGAGGTAACAATATAAAGGTGGTAGCCAATAGTGACTTTAAAGGGTTGCAGGGAGTAATACTATACTAATTCCAGATGTGTAGCTCTGAACAGGGAACACTGTGACATAGATATGGTTCAGCACACTGTCTTACAAATGTGGCATTGACAGTGTTGGCTAAGGAATCATGTGAGATACGGACAGAGTGTCTGTCTGACCTCAAACCAGACTGAATTGGTACTGCCTAAGTGGGCACATATATAGGACAAAACTTATCCAAAGGAGCTTCAGGACATGAGTGGAATTTCCAGGAGGGAAGAATGAGCGAGGAAGTTGTGAATGGTCTGACCATCCATGCAGATGTCCCTGGACAAAAGCATATCTCTCCTAGAGGGAGATATTCTTGAACTTCTGTTTACTAGCAAACATAGATATTGCACATGCAATTGTTTCCATTGATGCAGGGGCTTATGCAGATTCCCATTTGGAAATCTAATTAGGATGGATCTGTCTTTAAACAGAGGTTGGATGGGCATCTTTCAGGAGTGCTTTAGTTGTGATAGGATAAGAGATTCCACCGAAATATTAGAAAGAACATCTTGAGTCCTTCATGGTTTGGGTCCAAGTTTAACTGATATTTTTAACTAAGTTAAATTGTTTTGGTTTGGTTTGGTTTGTTAACTGACGTCTTTTTACACATAGGATCAACCTCTCCTATCTATCTGCCCCATTCACTAAGGTCCTCTGGGGAGCATTTACTTCAGTCAGTCAAAACTAGGTTGACAGTTGTTACCCAAAGGAAATTTTTGTTGGCCACCCCCAGATTGAAGAATGACCTGCCATTTACCAGTTGGATATTTTCTGAGTTTAAAGCAGCAATTAAGACAAGTCTCTTCCCACAAGCCTACCCAAACCATTTATAAATCAACAATTTGAAAGTATGTCTTGTTTTTATATGTTCTTTTAACTGATACTGTATTACGTGTCTAATCTGTCGTTGTTCCTTGCTTTCATCCATATGGAAGCAGGAAAGAGAG